>NW_012135636.1:1812728-1934863 GCF_000956105.1 Propithecus coquereli | reverse complement strand
TAAATAATATATTTTATTTAACCTAATATACCTATTTTCTTCTTTTAAGACTTTATTTTTTAGAACACTTTTAGGTTCACAGCAAAATTGAGCAAAAGGTACAGTGATTTCCAGTAAACTCCCTGTCCCTACATGCACATACCCTTCTCTAGTGTCAACCTCTCCCTGGTGAATAGTACATTTGTTACAGCTGGTGAAACTACATTGACATGTTATTATCACCTAAGTCCATAGTTTACATTAGGGTTCACTCCTGGTGTCGTACATTTCATGGGTTTGGACAAATGTATAATGACATGTATTCACCATTATAGTATCATGCAGAGTAGTTTCACTGCCCTAAAAGTCCTCTGTGCTCTGCCTGTTCATCCCTCCCCCCACTTAATCTCTGGCAACCGTTGATCTTTTTACTTTGTCTATAATTTGTCATTTCAACATGTAATTGATATAAAAATTATATGAGATATTTATATTCTTTTTTATACTAATTTTAAAAATCTGGTGTGTATTCTATGCTATAGCACATCTCAACTAGGACATTTCAAGTGCTCAATAGCCACATGTAGGTAGGTCACTTCCATATGGGAAAGTTCAGGTCTAGAAGAATTCATACTAAAATTCATACTTCTGGAGAGGAGATTGGAATGGGGGAGGAGAAGGTAAGAGCTTAAGAGAAGGGTTTTTTGTGTAGTTGTATGTTTTAACATGAGAGTGTATTCATGTATTGTCTGTGAACATTTGAAAATAATACATGCTCATTATACAAAATTTAGAAAATTTCTTTATTTATAAAATAAAGTATGTAATCCAAAAGAAATGCGTTAATAGTTCTGCTAGGGTCAAGCCCTGCCTTCAGGGAAAGCCTTCTCAGCTGATCCGGTGGGAATGATTTGCTGGCCCACCTTGGGGCTCAGCCTTTCATAATTCACGTGCCATGGCTTCATTTATAATAGCAGGAATCCCCTTTTTTTTTCTGCTCTGTAATTTCTCACAAAGTTTAAACCTTGTGCACCAATCATTGAAGAGGAAATATAATCAAGCTGTCTAGAATAGGAAGGCAATTGGAGAACTGGAAAAGCAGACCCAAGGTTTGGGGAGAGATATACCGAAATTCTCATCATGCTTTTTACCATTTTCTAAGAGTATGGCCTTAAGCAAGGTACTTAAAGTTCCCTATTTGGTAAAACTGTGGTGATGAGTCCTTCTTCCTTACAGCGAGGCATTTCTGTGCAACGGTTAGAAGCACAAACACTAGAGAGAGATTCAGTTACTGACTATGTGACCGCCTCATGTTTCCTACCCTGACCATAACCCAGTTTCCTCTTTTGTTAGGAAAAAGTAATAGTAATAGCCATATCAGATGGGATAATGAGGATTAAATGAGACATATATATAAAGCTGTCAATACAATCTGACATGTAGTGATGGTTTAATAAATGTTAGTAGTTATTATTACAACATGATGTTTATGAGAATTTAAATGTGATGATATATGCAAAGGTCTTAACACAGAGCCTGGCAAATGGTAGGCACTCAACCAATGATAACTATTTCTACATGCAAGCTGATCTTGTAAATCCTTAAGTTTAAATGGAGACAGATTTATTTTGAGATATTGCCCCAATTAATATTGAGCAGTCACAGCTGACGCCAGTTGTGGGAACAAATACAGCTTACTGAGCGATGGACAGTCTTCTCTCTCAATGTGCCTGTGGTCATTCTCAGTTCCCAGTGACATCCATTCAGCCTGCATTCTTTGTCAAGTCTCAAGGACTGGCAGCATGCTTATAGTGCCTATTGGCAAGGTCTTTAAACTCAGATGCAGGTCAGTAGTAGCTGGATATCTGTTTGGTGTAAATAACTAGTATCTAGCTGCAGAAGTTAGAGATGAAATGAAAAACATTTGAGGCTACTTTGGGAAGAATTTTCCTCAACCAAGACATTCTTCCTCTGCAATAATTGTATAAAGTTAACATGGTTCTTGATCAAGGCTTCTTAGTCACTTTACATGGGAGGTTGTGAATTAAGCTCATTTTCAGCCTTTTCAATTACAGCTACCAGTTGTGGTGGAACACTAAACAGATGGGCTACATTCAGAATGACCCCTGGCTTTACAACACTTTTAAGGAAAGCAAAGCAGTTTCTCCATAGAGGTTTATATTTCAGGTAGCTAACGCTTGTCCTGCTACTTGGGTAGGTTTCTTAGGTAGCGTGTCTATTGTTCAGGACATGAACCACCATGGAATCCTATGCAGGGTATTTTGGATTTTCCTATTTCTCCAACCTGAGGTGGTGAGTCAATGTGGTCTTTTAAATATGAAATTTCCTAAGAAGCTCCTGCAGCTGAGAGGGCTCTGCAGTGGAAGACAGCCGATGATAACAATAGTCAGTATGACACTTAATATTATACTTAAAGTCTTCTATGCAATGGGAAAGTGATAAAGATGGAACAAAAGAACTGCTACAGTCCTGGATACAGAGAATATGGTCTAGATCTCTAGAAGGAGGGGTGGAGTATAGATGGGTGTCCCTTGGCCATGTGGGGAGGGCATGGCTGGCAGAGGGCCAGCATGGGGTCTCTGAAGCATGGCGTCCAGGGAAGGGCCCCTCGAGCTGGGATCCAAGTGCAGTGCTGGCAAAGAGCAGAAACTTCTTCTGTTATGCTGTTGGCAGCTGAGTGATGGGAACTGCAGTCCTGGGGCTCCAAGTGCAATTCCCAAGAACAGCAGGTACTGTGCTGGCTCCAGCTGCCCAGAGTCTCCCCTCTGTGGTATAGGCTGGTTCTCTAGCCAGTCAGAGGTATGTTCCCACAAAACACGCCTTCCCACTCAGTTTAGCCATAAACTATTCTAAAAATTTAAAGGAAATCGTGGTTAATTTGGTTCCTGATACTGCCCTCATATGCTTCCAACTTATTTTAAAACATAAAATATTTTAATAGGTGTGCTTGTCTCGCCTACACTTTTTAAATTACCACCATATCAGTCAAAGGCTATAATCCCTGCCACATTTCCTCCAATTCCAATACCAGAATGTTGGCCAGCATCTTAAAATTCACAGTGAATAAAGAAAACCGGTCTCTAATTTAAATATCATTGACCTTCTATGGGGAGCAAAGTCATCACAGCTTTGTCATGCTCTGGTTTAGTTCAGTGGGTGTAAAAACATGTAGAGATAAAATTGGGATAGACCCAAATTTCCCCCCATCCTTCAAACTAAACCCAAGTAAAGAGTTGTTCTGGTTTGTAAGTCTCTTTGTCTTAGGACTAAGCTTGCCCAAGTATTTGTCTACTGGAGATGGTTTGTGCATTCAGTCTTGCCAAAAGTGTGACTCTATAGCCTGTTGTCCGTATAGGACCTTTCTCCCCTCTAACTGGACGCATTCATTTTTTTATCTGTATATTTATAAAAACTAGAACACCTCTATCAGTTGTGCTAAGCCAAGTGGTGTTTGGCTGGCATGCTCTCTGCTAGCCTGGAAAATGTGAATTTCTCCCCAGGAGCAAAATCTTGTATGAATTGTTTTCCAGTTTTTCTCTCTACTTTGAAATCTACTTCAAAGTTATTATTTGGCTAAAGGGTTATGTTTTCCTTCCCTTGAGGTCTATAGGATTTGCTTCTGATGTGTGGCTGGGGCACAGGTTTTCCTTCTACTCTGTCATTTTTTTGTCTACATTACATATGAACATAATCATTCTCACCCCCAAATATGAAACTAAACCTTTAGGAAATTGCAAAAGCCTGTTTTACTTCTATTTAGTCTTTAAAGATGTTCAGCTCAAGAAAGGAATAATTAGTCTTCTACCTACTTGCTCTGATTATAATTTTAAGGATCAATGAACAGATAGCAAATGTGCAATTGGTGGTAAAATCTTTAAAGATAGGTATTTTTTAAAAATTAGTTCAGGGTTTGGTTCTGGTTTTGGATAACACCATTAAATATAGTTCTACATACTTTATCTTGAAAGCTTAATAATTTAATAGAGACCAATTAGATAATATATGATATCACGAAGCTTAGTGATTATTTTCTCAATAGACAATCAACAAATGTTTAACTAAATTTAACTATTTTATGTAGGGTCAACATAAAGTGAATGGAAGGGCTAGATTTTGTGATCATCTCTTTCAAGAAAGAGAGAGAAGAAGTTGAGTTATACAGAGAGTGAGCATTTGGCTCTGTTTGCAGATAGTGTAAGAAGCCAGCTTCAAGGGCATGTCAACCTGCATGATGATATAATGAGTTAAGTTCAAGTTTTGCCTGCATTACTGTGTGAAATGCTGCCTGGCAACTGTTCAGTATGTAAATTATTTCTTTCCAGTCTATGATTCTTGTGGGCAGAGAAGAAAATTATGCGTATGAATCCATTCTTATAGGCGGTACCTAAGGCAGCAGCCAAGTTGCCTCTCTATTGTTATTTACAGAAAATAGAATTTTGTCTTCCATTCAATTGTGCCAGGAATTCCACATTTTCACCTTCAGAATTGGGACTTGGAAGTAATAATAATAGCTACCATTTACAGAACATCTACTTTATACCGGACACTCTGCAAATTGTCTTATGTGTTTTTCCCTTTATTTTATTTTTTAAAAATTTTTACACAATTTTGTAAATCGCTAAAGTCAGACATGTTTTTTTCACAAATCAAGTAATACAAAGCTAGAGAAATAAAAATTAATTGATGATTTTTGCCAACATTTCCCTTAACCCCATCCCACTGATCACCACTGTGAACTCTTCCACTTTTCCTGCTGCTCACACTCACTTGACATTTCAGATCCTCCCATTATCTCTATAAGGTTGGCGGCTTTATCCCCATTTTGTAAGTAGACAAAATAAAGCCCAGTAAAGTTAGCTCCCAAAACCCAAGCATTAACAAAGAGGTCTCTTTCTAGTCATTATCTAGTCTTTATCCCACTCTGCTTTCATTGGGATAAAGAGTCCTGGATACACAATGGACACTGGAGACTCAGAAGGGGGAAGGGAGGTGAGGGAAGAAAAACTACCTATTGGGTGCAGTGTACACTATTCGAGTGACGGGTACACTGAGAACCCAGACATCACTATACAATTCATCCATGTAACTGAAACCACTTGTACCCTTAAATCTATTCGCATAAAAAAGAAAGAAAGAAAGAAAAGAAACCTGGATAATTAAGACGCTCAGGGAAAACAAAAGAAGTGTTTCTTAAACCACGAAAAAGCAAAGCCCCCTTCTTTGTTGCTGGTCTTCTCTGATCAGCAACGCCTGTGGCCACAGCACCCTCACCTTCCTTCCTTCCTGCTCTGCCAGCAGTGCAGGGGCAAGACGCAGTGTCAGCGTCTCCTCACCTGGAGGGCCCTGTGCTCCTCTAGGGGTGATCACTGGTCAACAACTTGGTATTGGCATGGCTGTGGCTCAGCATCTGGGCAGGTTTTTTGACAACAAATTATTCTCCACTCACAGATTGTTTAAAAATAGATCTGTTCATCTAACATAAACTCTAGACTATAATTATATTTTGGGTCTTTTTTTGTCATAATCATGCCCTATTAAAACAAACTGAAATGACAAATTGTGAAATACTTGAGCTAAAAAAAACTGTATAAGTGTGGATTTTTAAGCCTGATTCTTCTCCTTCCACTTACATTTTGTTCTCAAATAAAAGGAAGGTTTTTCTTTTATTTTTTCAAATGTATGAAAATGCTTCAAGACCTCATTTGAGTAATGAAAAGTATGGGTGATCTTTTATCTCCTGAAGAGCAAGAGCATTTTCCTACCTGAATGCAGCAACTAGGTCTCCTCTTTTTAACAAAGCAGTATTTTTCTGAAGGCCCAGATACAGACACTCCCTCTATTGTGTAAAGGTCTCATCCAGTTTGCTTTCCAGCCTTGTGACGAAATGCAATGCAACACCTTTATTCCATTGGCTCTCAAACGCAAGAAATTCACCTTGCCATAAGAAGCAAGGAAAGGAATGCATGCAGAGCATGCTGACTTTTGACGTGGTGTACCTAGTGCTCTTCTTTGGCCTTAGAGATGGAGGAAATCCACTGACACACCCACACCTAGACCTACTGCTATTTACCCAGAGAACAATTGCCTGCTGCGTAAAACCTCTGTCTGTGATCTCATATGCTAATCAGAGACAGCTATGGTCAGTAGTTGGATGGAAGAACTCCAGAAAAAATAACTCAGGCTGCCATACGTCATCTCAGTGATTTGTCGGTAGTACTGGACTCTCAGTAAGGATTCAGTGCCCTGGAGTGGCGCCTGTTTAGGCAAAGAATCCTTCTTTCTCTCTCTTTTTTCTCTCTCTCTTTTCATTTTTTCATTTTTATTTTCAGCAAGTTATATTGTGTATATTTGAGATTTACAGCATGATGTTGTGGGATCCATTATAGATAGTAAAATGTTACTACAGTGAAGCAAATTAACATATTTATCATCTCACATCATACTTTTTTTGTGTGTAACAAGAGCAGCTAAAATCTACTTATTTAACAAAAATCCCTAATGTAATACAATACAATTTCATTAATTATTATCCTCATGTTGGACATTAGCTCTCTAGACTTGCATATCTGCTGCTTTGTATCTTTTGACATGTCTCCCCATTTTCTCCCCCCACCCTCCTCTCTCCGCCCCTGCTAACCACTGTTTTATTCTTTATTTCTATATACTTGACCTTTTTTTTTTTAGATTTCACATATAAGTGAGATCATGCAATACTCTCCTTTCTGTTTAGCTTATTTCACTTAGGATCTTCTCTTTTAATTAAACCTCTTATAACTTTTTAAACAGAAATTTGATTTCATATTCCATAACCACTGTGGAATATTTTTTTGGGCAGATATTAAAATTATTAGCATATCTGTTTATATAAAAATCAAAGCAAAAAATATTTTTTAAGTTTCATCCCAATGCACTTACTCCTCCATGCTTGCAGCTCAGGTGCAGTCAATGAAAGGCATATCTAGGACAGTTAGAATGCAATTTGGCCCACAATTGGTAACCTAATATGAAAATTGGAGTGAAACTAAATATTAGAAGGAAACTAGACTAGTGGGTGACCAGCTGGGATGGATAGTGTTGGAATCATTTCTCTGATGACACCATGTTGTTTTGAAATGGAAGCCCAGTAATCAAATAAGTTTAGTAAAATTACTTGTGTTTACAGAGATCTAGTCAAAATGATTCTATATTTTCCTACTGAAGTATCCTAGCGGAAGTCACATTTTGCCTTTCTAATTAAATATTTGCTTACATGTGTGTGGTACGATGCCTTTGAATAAAGCAAAAAACACACCATCATACTTCTAATTTTTATAGGCATTTGAGTTCTGGTTTTTCTTTATCCCAAGGCCCCAACTTGCTATCTGTTACCTATATCAGTTGGATTGTCAAACTCTGAAAATCTTATCAGCTCTGCATAACATAAGTGATTGTGGAAAGAGCAACACTGGATTAGATGCACAATTCTGGTTAAGCCATTTATCAGCAGCATTTTCCCTTAGGAATGGTACATAACAATCTTTGGTGTCCTCACCTGAAAAATGAGAATATACCTGCTGCCGACTTCACAGGGTTGTTGAGATAGGCAATCAGATTTGTTAGGATGGCCGAACCGCACAGCATAGGAAAGCAGACTTGGAGTCCAAGGGGCCCCAGTTTGGGCTCTGGCACTACCACTTACTCTGTGATCTTGGACAAGTAACTGAACTTCTAAGCCTTAGTTTCCTCATCTGTCAAATGGAGGTAATGATAATACCTCTCTCACACACTTGTTCAGAGAATTAAATAACAAGCTACATGTCAAGTACTGAGCATCTGCTATAATGGCTGACAGTGATGAACATTTACTGTATTCCAGATACCTGCTAACATATATGAAAGTGTGCTCTAGGCCATTCCCAACCTTTACTGTTGTGTTGCCTTGCTTCTGCAGCCCAGCGACTTGCCAAGTGGGCAGGTCTTAGCCAGGGTGCTAACTTTGAGGGGTAAGGAAGAGGCCAATTTACAGGATCTAGTGCTCCAGAGAGGAAAGCTCCTGGAGTGAGGCACTATCCCTGAAATGAGATCTCTAGACCAGGGCTTGGATTTGGTTGGATGTCAGAGGAAGCAGATCTGTTATCTTGCATTCTGGATGAATTTCTGGTGGACTTCATCTCAAGAGTCCAGGACTCTAGGAAAAGGAAAGGACAGCCATAATGAATGAAAAGGAGGAAGCTAATTAAATATGTCCTCCTCTCCCTCAAGGCAGCCTACACCTTTTGATTGCCACTGCCTTCAACTAACAAAGGAAATACTTGTTTTTTATTATTATAATTATTTTTATGACTGTCAGCATAATTGCCATTATTATTAATAGCTAAATATATAGTGAATGCTTACAATGGACTGATTTCACTGACTGACTTAGCATCACAACAGTCCTATAAGGAAAAATCTATTACTATCCTTGTTTACGAATCAGTAAAGTGAGGATAAATCAGAGAGGATAAATACTTGCCAAAGTTAGCCAGCCTTACTGCTGAGACTCAAACCTGGAGGGAGCTGTCTGGCTCCAAGCTCCTATTTCTATTACTATGCTACCCTCTGATGTAAATTGACAGCTAGAGTTCAAACTCAACAAAGCACTTGAATTTAAAATCCATGCGTTACACTTTCTCATACCCACCCAGCACCCAAGCCAGTGAAAATCAGAAATTAGATGATCAGTAAATGCCATTTGAATCTTTGTAAACTTTTACCAAGATCTAGCAGAAGTCTTCTCTTTTCAAGACGATGAGAACGATGCTATCTCCAAATTAATACTAAGCTTATCCATCCTAATTCTGATGATTTAGCAAACTAAGATTTTTAAATAATAGAAACATCTTTAGACCTGTTTTTTAAGGGAAAGCCATTGCTATTTGCACTTTGGTTTAAAGCTATTGGTTTCTCTGTTGCTCTAGAACCTGGATAGCCCCAGAGCTCTTCATCCCTTCTACTCCCTGCACCTCAGCTGAGTGAGGGTGGAGAAAAGGCTTAGGTTGGAGGCAGAGAGTGCCTGTGTGGGTCAGTCTGGGCCCAGGTGGCCTCACCTCTTCCCTATTCCTCCCATCCCCAGGAAAGCTGCTTCCTCTCCTTCCCCTGCCCCTAGGCTGCTTCCCTCAGAGCAAGAGAGCAGTACTTAGACAGTTTACTCAGCACTTTCAGAGTCTTTCCAACAGAAATGAGCTTCTCCTCAACTTGTCCTGTCTCTTTTAAAAACCAAAATAAATAATTTGGATTGATAGTCAATGTGCCAAAACACAAACAAAAATGTCTCATTGTAGAACAGGGAGTGAACTTGAACCTTTGGAAAATTTTTTGGTTTTCGTATATGCTATGTCTTATTGTTTCAAGATACATTCTCACACGGTTTTTTCATGTTACAAAGAAGGGTTTCCTTAAGCTTAAAGTAATTTATTGTAATTAATCCTCTTAAATGAATAGATGAAGTTAAGTATAGCATTGTAGCTAGAGTTTTTAAAACATTTATCAGCAAAAACTATAGGATTTACTATATAAACAAGCTCATTGGAATGTGTCATGTTAATTATATAGCTATCATAAAGACAAGTTGGATGGAAAGCCTTTATTGGATTTGTTCTATTCCATTCTGCTATGTATACCATGGAGTACTACTCTGTGGATGTAGCCTTAATTGCACATGAGAAGAAAATACTTTTAGTCTGGAAGTGCATCAGACTGCCATGACCACTCTAGCAACCTGCTTCAGTGAAATATCAAACAAATGTATGTCAGTGCTTGTCTCATGGGTGGGGGGAAAAAAACCACTGAACACTTTCCTCTATTTACTATGCAGTCAAAATATGAGAGGGAAAGGTATCTTTATTACAGTACCTCCAAAAAAGAAAACAATCACTCATACATTTTTTAAAAACCCATATGAATTTTAATTGTATCGTAATGAATTATAAACCTCAGAGCAAATCACAGTGAGCTCCCCAGCAAGTTCCAAAGGTAGCAACAGACTAGAGTCCAGCAGTCAGGGTATTTCAGCCTTGGGCAATCAGAGGACTGGAGATTCAAGGTAACCCAGTACTCCCAACACCATTTATTTATAATTTATCACAGCAGTGCTACACACACTGATTGCCCACCTCCTTGAGGATGTGTACAATCAACAGCTATTTATCTGTGGGCGATTTCTAACCTAGCACCAATTTAAACCATTGAGGTAATGGAATCAAGACTGTAACATTAGCTTTAGAAAAACATACTTAGAAAGGTAAATATTCTGGATTGAGGAGCCAAATATAAATTCCTTCTGGATTAAGTGCAGTTGTGGATTACCAGTTTATCTATGTGGTTAATACTCTCCATCAGTGTGGATAATCCAGAACTGGACACAATTATTTACATGTTGAAAGTGGTGATAGTTAGTACATAACGTCAGTTTCACTAATTCCACCAAAGATGTTTTTTCTTTGCCAACTATCTTTCCTATAAAGCCTGTTGTTATGCATGTAATTTTGTTTACTTTGGGGGTTTTCTAATTCTGAAAAGCACAGATCTAGGCATGATTATTCATGTTTGGGGAAAAAGTCCCTAATAATTCTGGCTTGGAGGGAAGCTACTGTGGTAATTTACTGTGTTCCTGGTCCCAAAGATGATTTTTCTGGCTTTGCTTCTCTCTTCTTCAGCAACCATCCACTATGGGTTATGCAAGACACATCATTAAGAAGGAAGGCTTGGGGCTCCAGGGCCTCAACAAAGGATTTACGGCAACTTTGGGACGTCATGGAGTTTTCAACATGGTTTATTTTGGCTTCTACTTCAACGTCAAAAACATTATTCCTGTCAATAAGGTAACTATTTAAGAGATTAACATCCTAGAGAAAAAAATCCTATCAATGCTACTAGCTCTATTTGCAGAATGTTTCTTATATCCGTCGCTGTGCTGAAAACACTTACATCCATTATCTAATATGATCCTCACATCAGCCCATACCTATTTCGAATCCACAAACTGGAGGCTTAAAAAGATCAAGAAAATTGCCCAGGATGACACAGTAAGTAGTAAAGCAAAGACTGGAACCCAAGTCTGACACCAAAATTTACCTTCTTAAAGAATATGCCATTACACCTGAATGCTTTCCATTTATCACTCATAAGAATTTCTAGAAACTCTTACTACTTAATTTTTATCCCAGAAGCCTAACTTTCTCAAGAAAGTAGAAATTTTCATATTCTAAACAAATTTTGCACTCATGGGGAAAAACTGTCAGCCTAAATATAAACATCACCTAGAAATTAATTTTTAAATTCACGTAGGTTCATTAGGGTGAGTCGTAAACCAACTCTTCTAGGATCATTTGCTTTTGATGCAAAAGAAAGACGATAATAATTATGGTTATCATCATCATCCTCATTTCCTTTAAATGGTAACTTACAGATGCCAACAGAATTTCAACTTCTGCAATATAAAAGTAGCACAGGATGTGCTTTTAAGCTATAGCGTCACAGAATTTCCCCCCACCCATCAAATTGCTTACTTACGGTGAAAATTGCAATCCTGGATGCACCAGTGGGGGAAACATTTTTTACATGCAGGCAGTTTCCCACAAGGTTTTGGTTCTTCATTTTGTTTAGTAGAAAAATATTAAAGGACTTTTTATAAATCACAAAAATATTTCTAATACGGCTAACCAGACTCTTCAGTAAAGTTAGTTGTACCTGCCTTTGTCCCCATATTCCAGTAAAGACCAGGACTTTCTCCAGTAACAGCTGAATCTAAGGCATGTGTTCCACATTAACCATCTGTTGGCATCACTTTCACTTCACTAACCAAAGTTGTTAACCAGGTCTCACTGTATTTGGAAATCTCATTTATTGAGTAGAAGCTTATGTTTTTTGGTCTGAAATCTCTGGTCACAGTGTATATAGATTCCCCCAGTGACTGACAATTCTGGCTCCAGTGGCCCTTGGAGCTCCTCTCTTGTTGAGCTCATGAAATGTAGAAATTGAGTGCAATAAACACTTTGGTCCTGGATGACATGAGAGAGCTTCTATTCCCAATACATTGAGATTCGTCTTAGCCAGAACTGGCTAAATAATTTGTGGGGCCCAGTGCAGAATAAAAACGCAGAGATCTTTGCTCAAAAATTATTAACAATGTCAAGACAGCGAGAGCTTTAAATCAACATGGGGCTGGTCTCTGCTATGTGCAGGCCCTGTGCTACAGCACAAGTAACAAACTCATGAAGTCGACTGTGTTTTTCAGACTCCGAGACAACTATTCTATATAACACAAAAGAAGTGTCTGTGCCTCCATTTCTCCAGCTATCTGAAGGCTTGAGCAGGTAGAAATTACATACAATGAAATGAATTATATAAATTATTACATAAATTATATAAATCTTTATATATTTTATTACACAAATTTGTGCATTTATTTTAATGCACATGTTATTACAATAAGATGAATTTGGTTATGTTTAAGAAAAAAATTCAAGAAGAGCAATAAGATGTATATATGGTCACATGTTACTAAATGCTTTAAACAATTCACAAGTACAAGCTTTATTTTATAATTAGTAAATACACTTAAGTTACTAGCGTTCTACTTTATTTAAAAAAAAACCCAGAAACTTAAATATTCATTTATTTTTTTAAAGACATCATGGTATTCTGAAACTATGGAAGTAACCTGTTAATATTTATCTTGCCAGTTTGCAAACCAACCTTGTTAGCAATCTGAACATTTAATTTCAATAAGCAGTTTCATTAAGCACCTGCTTCTATGTACCACGCACTCTACCAAGCCCTGGGTATCCTAAGATAACTAAGACATTACCCTGTTCTCCCAATGAGCCTTCCAAGAAGACCCAGGAAAAACCACCTGAACCAATGAAATGAAAATGGAGCATCATGTTTAGATAAATGTCATATTGGGAGTCATTAGTTAATCATAATAATATTATTTTTATTCTAAATCATATTTGAAAATATTTTATAAATTCTTAGATTTGTCCTTTCTAAATTTGGATCAACATAAATCCCCATCAGACTTTTTTACATGGAATAGATCATTATGTTTAAAAATATTTGGTTTCTCTAACCTTCAAAATAGGAAGGAAGAAAATTTTAAAATTCAGAAAAATTTATATCTCCCCTTCACAATCTACTCAATAAACGACATTTCCAAATATGTGACCATCCCTCTCAGTATCACAACAGCTAGACTATTTCCTACTATTTTCCATTTCCATTTATAAATGGAAGCTTTGTAAGAACAAGGACATTATTCTTTTTTTTTTTTCACTGCTGTATCCCCAGAGATTAAAATAGTGTCGGGCACATAGTATACCCTCAGCAAATGTTTATTAACTGAATTAGAGGAAAGAAAGAAGGAAGGATGAAGGGAGGGAGGAAGAGAGGGAAGAAAGAATTTTTTTTTTTTTTGCCTTTTACCAGATACTAAAGGGATATCTTGGCGTTTGAGAGGGTTGCTATATTAGCTGATACTAGTTTAACAAGAAGTAGGGAGAGAATTTATGGCTAAAAGGTTTAGAGCTAGAACCTCAGCAAGTCTGACCATAATCAAACAGAATTCTAGAGAAAAAAGAATTAGGCATTTTAAGTTTATATATAGATGATAGCATCTTTATATTAAGAAAGTGAAGTGTATATTTGGGGAAATGATTCTGAAAATAGATGTTGCCTTTTTGCCCAGGTCACCTTAGTATACTGCTAGAGCAGACATGCTTGTCACCAGTAACGAAAATCCTGTAGATTTCAGCATGTAGACAAGGATCTCAATGCCAAGGGAAAATCTCCAGGAAATAAAGTAGAGCAGAAAAGGTGTGGACTGTTCTTCCCAAGTCTCATTACATTCAGTATCTGTCCAATTTTTTTCTGGTTATATTCAGTGAAATGTCAACCAGCATTTTGCCAAATGAATTCTCTATTAGCTAGCACTTCCCAGATATAGATTATACTAGAAATGAGTGATTAATTTATTAATCAAGACTCTGGACACTATCTTCTAAGTCTTTAAATAAAAGACACATTTTGTTCATTATAATTTTAGAATTAATTTTTTTATTTTATTATAATTCTTACCAGACTGAGAACTCATAACTAAAACACCTCATTCCCCCACCTCCATCCAAAGTATTGTGCGGTAAGGAGTTTAGTGAAATATGGTTTGTTGTTATTTTAAAAAGTGAAAGTTAAATAAATTCCACTGTAATCATCTCTGTACATTAGTGTTACACTAGTGGAAAGTGCCAAAGCATTGCTTTCTACGTATTTGACTATTAACAATTTTAAATCATAAACCTCCTTGCACAGTTCTGAAATGTGCCATGTGGCTCAGAATTTCATTTCTAAGCTTTAGCTTCCCAGCTAAGAGAACTGATTCCTTTGCATTTAATGATCTGGGCACTTGAGCCCCGTTAAGTTGAGGGGTGGGAGGAAGACTGTACTTAAAAGTTGGTGTCATCAAGACTGAGCGTGACTCCTGGCTTTCAGTCATTCATCAAACACATATTTATTGAGTGTCTAACATGTGCTCAGCCCTGAGCCAAGCACGGGGAGATGGACTGGTGAGAAGCTGTCATAAAGCTTACAAGGCAATGGAGGTAACAGACAAAAACAAGTAAACAACCAAATGCACAATTATATGTGATAAAGGAGAAATGCCCCCAGTGTAAACCTCATGGGCAGGGAAGGCTTCCGTGAGAAGTGGCATTTGAGCTGAAGAATGAGTTAGAATTTAGCAGGTGACAGCAAATGAGCACAAGCATTCCAGACACACGGAACATCTACTACAAAGAGGGAGGGAGCCGGGTGCCTTGGGCAAAATGAAAGACGGCTGTGTGACGACAGCAGAAGAGTGAGGGCAGGAATGTGGCCAGAGAGACACACGGGGGTCACATCATACTGGCCCTTATAGGCCACACTAAGGATCCTTATCTTTACCAAAAAAGCGCTGCAAGCCAACGAAAGATTTTAAGCAGAGGAATTACCTGATCGTTCTGGCTGCAGCGTGGAGCATGGATGGAGTGGTGATGGGAAGGGCAAGGCAGAATGAATGCGTGGAAACGATTTCAATACGAGATGGTGGGGTCTTAATGACGGAGACAAGGAGAAGTGAGCACATTTGAAAAATATTCCAAAGACAGAATCTATAGGATGTGGTAATGGAGCAAATGTGTGTTGAAAGAAGAGAGGGGGTAGGGATGATGCCTAGGTTTTTGGCTTGAACAACTGAAAGGATCATGGCACCATTCACTGGGAAAGAAAAGCATTGGAAGAGAAACAGACTTATGGGAGAATACTATGGGCTTTGCCTGGAAACTGTGAGTTTACCTGCATTTGGAACTGCAGAGTGCAGACGCTGAGTCAGTTGGTTGGATGTGGGTCCTGTAGCTTGAGAGGAGAGATCTGAGCTAGAGATAGACACTTAGAAGTCATCAGTCTACCCCGATGAGAGGTAGACTGTTACTGGTGGAATGACCTTGGACCAATCACTTCCCTGCTCTGAGCTTCAGGATTTTTTTAATCTGTAAATTAAAAAGCTATGATTGGCCAGGCGCGGTGGCTCACACCTGTAATCCTAGCACTCTGGGAGGCCGAGGCGGGCGGATTGTTTGAGCTCAGGAGTTCGAAACCAGCCTGAGCAAGAGCGAGACCCCGTCTCTACTAAAAATAGAAAGAAATTAATCGGACAACTAAAAATATATAGAAAAAATTAGCTGGGCATGGTGGCGCGTGCCTGTAGTCCCAGCTACTCGGGAGGCTGAGACAGAAGGATTGCTTGGGCCCAGGAGTTTGAGGTTGCTGGGAGCTAGGCTGACGCCACGGCACTCACTCTAGCCTGGGCAACAAAGCGAGACTCTGTCTCAAAAAAAAAAAAGAAATACAGCTATGATTGTTCTTTCTATCTGACAAAGTTGTTTTGGGGGTTAAAATAAATAATATATGAAGCAGTTTGTGCATGTTAAGGTGCCATGAAAGTGTTAAGTGTAGTGGTGCTGATGAGAGTGATGGGGAAGGAGCTGAGGGGGTGAGGCGGGTGGTGGAAATCGTTAGTATGTAGAATTGCATGAGGAATTTTTCCGCAGGACTGTTGCTTGTGCACTAGAATGAAGGCTCTGTTTTTTTCTTGCCTAGAACAAAGTCATTGATTTTATGTATTCTGTAATCTAAGCCTGATTCAAACTGAGAAACCAGTATTCCT
The DNA here is from genome assembly GCF_000956105.1 of Propithecus coquereli. Classification (NCBI taxonomy): domain Eukaryota; kingdom Metazoa; phylum Chordata; class Mammalia; order Primates; family Indriidae; genus Propithecus; species Propithecus coquereli. Next base: position 1,918,644 of record NW_012135636.1, on the reverse strand, counting down.
TAAATTTAAACCATAATAAATCAATCCTTTGTGAAGGGGAAGATATGATAATCATTAAAACATGTTGAAGAACGTCATCAAGTTGTTATAAATCATGATGAGGAGGTGATGTTCCTTGAAGGCTTTATTACATCTTTGCTGTAGGCTGTCTCTGGCCATTCACTTTGGACAGTTTGTTTACAGGGTTATTGTTTCAATTTCCTCACCCAGTAATTGGTCATTCTGCTGTTCCAAGGAAATTTGAAATTTCACCAACTCTGACTGTCATGGAATAATTCTAGGTTTTTTCTTTAATTTAATCTGTTTTAAAATATCCATAAATGTCTTACAGTGTTTTGCATCTTCAAAGGATTTGATTTTACAAGGAACTGTTCATAATGTTTATCTCTGGGGAGTAGAAATGGGGAATCCTGTGCGTGTGCGTGTGTGCGTGTGTGTGTGTGTGTGTGTGAGACAGAGAGAGAGGGAGAGAGAGAGGGAGGAAGAGAGAGAGATTGAGCAGGAGAAAGCAAGCAGTGGTGGAGGGAAATCACTTTTTCTTTATATCATTCTAAGCTGTTGGAAGACTTTACATTTAGTATGTATTAATTTTATAATAGGAAATAAATCAATGAAAAATTTAACAGAACCTCATAAAATAGATTACCTGGTTTACTTTTTCCCCTTTTGCTTAATTCTAAGGCTATGTCTAGAGAGGTAAAAAGGAACTTGAAACAGTAAAATAGGTAACTGAAGTCAGGTATCTACCCCTTTAGGTTCTTGACTTTAACTCTTCACATTGGTGATCTCTCGTGGATACATTTTTCAAGTTATCACAGAAATATTGTAAACTTCTGTGACACTTTATACTATTAAAACTATTTTTGTAGACTCCTTGATTAAGCCTGATCTTCATCACAATAACTGTTGTTTTCAGATAAGGAAACCAAATGAGATGTGAAGGCCCAGAGGTGACAGTTAGTAAAGGAATTTATCTGAGATCATACAGTGGGGTGTGGGGGTCAGGAAAACCAGATGCCAGAACTCCCTCCACTGTAGCATGTAATGCTTTAATTCTACATCTTGCCTTATATTTTGTCATACATCTCTTAGAAATGGTTACTAAAATTTAAATAAGTAAAATAGCTGCAGTGTCCACAGAACATAACCAGATTCTTCTTCTGCGTCGTTCAGACCTGTAACCTGGTCTTCTCTTTCATGTCCTTCGCCTATAATCCGTAGAAAGACAGAATTGTAAGACAGGCTCTGGAAGAACGAGACATCGCCAGTTTGAAAATGATCCCCTATGTTATATTCTTTCAGACTTATTTTTAGGAGCTAGCTGTTCCTACTGAATGGTGAATAAATGACCACAATAGAGGAAAGATTGCTTTGGATATTAACTGACCGTGGCTTTCATTTAATGGAGGCACTCATTTACATCTTGCAGGAAATGGAATGGAATGGCGGTATAATGAATTATCCCTGCTCCCCAGAAAGAGGCCATCACTTCTCAAAATAAAGCCCACTAGAAACAGATATTGATTAACTTCAATGCTGACATCTTTTTGAAATATCCATGGGAGTAAGTTTTCATTGCAAAAACAATTTATTTCATTCTCATTCCAAGTTGGGGATGTTCAGGGCATACTATTTGTGATGTTGACACACAAATAATATAAGATTAAAATATTACATGTCTTTAATAATTTTGTATTCTAGTCCCATATTTACTTTTCATATATTTCCATAAATAACAATAGAAACAGCTGTCTCAAGCTAATGGCTGTCAACAGTATTAAACAGTGCTTTCAGTTTGCATCCTAATTAAGGATGTTTGCAGGTTCTTTTGCCAAAAACAATAGACCTTTGTGTTGAATTTTGCCATGATATATGTTACATGTGTGGGTTAGAAATATTTTAAGAGAGAACAATTTTTCATGTGTTCAATCTTTCTTACTTAGTAAACCATTTAGACCTGTCCCTGTGGTCATTTCACTACAGACAGCATTAAGTCAAACATATTTTTTTTTCTAAGGTAAATTCTGTGTAAAGTCTGAAGGTGGTGCCAGACACACTTAGTTTTATCAGAGAAATGTGGAAATGTGTTAGTTTCATGATTGAGAGCTATATCCTCCCCTAAGGTGTGCACTGAGCTGAATGAAAAATGCACCTTTGGGTTCAAGGGGGAGAACTCAGACAGAGCTGTTTGTATTTTCAAATGAAGAATCTCAATAGAATTAGATCGTAGCAGGATTTAATTTATGACCGTTTGTTTTTCTGATTCTCTCTTATTCAATCATTAGTCTTCCCAATCATTCGGTAATGGGAAGGGCAAGAGCATTAAAGTTTCATTAAGAATAACTCTCCTTTCTAGTAACCACAGGGGGAAACTACAAGTATATATTATCTATGAAATTCCAGGATATGTGACAAGATGCTGTGGTAAAAGAGGTGCCCTTCATTGACAGTTTGCACAGACTCCCTGGAGGCGGGTGTGGTGTTGGGTGAGGGGGCACAGGGGAGGACAGAGAGAAGGTGTCGAGGGTTCAGACACTTTTTCTTAAATAAACTTCAGGCCACGATTTTCCAGTCAGGTACTACCCAAATGTGTGGAAATAAGGTACAAGTAGCTTTGGATTCTCAGTGGTTGCATTCTAGTCATTCATTCCAAAAGTAATAATGGTATAGTTGCCTTGTGCCACGCACCATCTTGGGACGGACGCATCAGCACCGCTCCTGTCTCAGTGGGTTTTACAGTCTAACAGAGAAGATAGACAACACAGAAGTCATTACCCAGGGAGCCGAATCATTGCAATTGTGCTAAGTGCCATGAAAGATAACTGGCAATCCGTGAGAATGTATAACCAAGAACCCTAAAGTAGCCCCATGGTGTAGATGTAGGAAAGGCCTTCTTTCCAAAACGATGTTTAGCCTGGGCTCAAGGATGAGGATAAGCCAGGCCAAGGTGAAGAGGATGAATGAAACCAGACAGAGAGAACAGGCCATGTGACTGTCCTGAAGCAGAAAGAGACTTGGGGACTTGGGAGAAGTTGAAGAGTGAGTGCCGCTGGTACATGGAGAACCAGTAGGGAAGGAGAAAGTGAAGGCTGAAGAGGTTAGCTGGGCCGGAATGTTTTAGGCTCGTAACATTAAATACTAAGGCAGTTTACTCCTCTTAAATGATTTAACTGAGGGGGTATGTTGAACAAACTTATTACATAAGTGAAACTAAATGGAAAATATTTTCATGCATAAAGGTTCAGAAGTAGAATCTCATGAAATAAACTTGATTCAAAGACTTCTTCTTGATAATCTTCCTACCTCTATATTGAAGCATGTGTGCGCTTGCCCTGATTTCTCAACCTTTAGAATTTTGTTTTGGGAACCTGGTCTGTTAGTTTTCCTTGGGGTCAGTGCCTTTATTGAGGCAACCAACAGAGAGAGCATGCCAAAACAGAAAAGTCCTACTGGGTTCCCAAGGAAATATATTTAATATAAATTCTCTCCTGCATTTTGTATGATAATACCCAGCAACATAATCAACCCCCAGAAGGTGTTACCTAGCCATGTGAATATATAATTATGTGTAGTATGTAATATATATGAAATATATACAGTATCTGAAATAATTGAGTGATAACTGTTATGCTTAAACCATAACTCATTTTGACATTCTATATATTTTATAATTTGAGATGAGTGGGTAAGATCTGTAAAATTATTTTACATTTCACAATACTTTAAAAACAGATAGCTTAGAGGAAAAAAAGGAATTCTCATGGCTATTTTCTGAATGGCTACATTTAGATGTGGAGCTTTTAACAGGACTTTGATTTCATTCCAAAGCCCAGAGCCCTGCAAGGATAGGATCTTGGGAATACGCCACATTCCTTAAAGAATGCTTATCAATTAAACCATCTCATTTTAGTTAGTGACCTTCTGTGGAGTGAGGAACTAGCATTTCCCTAAATTATCTCACATGAAGAGAAAACAAACACTGCAATAGATTCTTCTGATAGCTGTGAAGTGGAAACAACTGTATTTTTTAATTAAGCTTCAATAGCAGATATTTTCACTGGGGACAAAACAGTAGGATACCATGACATCAGGGGAAAACATGCTTTTGTCCAAGTTTATGAACAAAACAACAAAAAGAGAGCCAAGATTAGAAAGAATGAAAGGTATATACTGAGAGCTGACTCCACTCCTACCTGACTTGGATCCATTAAAACTAACAATATCTAAAATGCAAATTTCCTCCTGAAAAAAAAAAAAGTCAGTTCCCTCTCACTCAAGCTGCCTCCTCATTCAGTTACCAGGAGGCAACTACGATTTCAACACACCACATCATTTTCATGACCACCATGGCAGCTGTGGGGAAGGCAATGACGCGCTGCTGTTATTTGCCTTGTGGTTGCTACCAGGTGCTTAACCAGTGTGTGTATGCACCTCCTTTGTAATCTGCTTCTGAAACCTCAGTTCTTTATTATGCCTTTATAAAGGAGAGCTAAAGCATTTATTAAACACCTATGATGTGCCAGGCTCAGTACATACATGAGATGAAGGTGACATGGCACAGCCCTTTTCTTTCAGAGAAGTTTTGAAGAAGTCTCCACAAAGAGTGTCAGAGCCTGGTGCCCAGCTCCACTAACTCCTAGACAAAATTTGAACCTAGGCAATCTGACGCCAGAACCCGAACTCTTAATCGTACTATATGTACTTCCTCAGACATGCGGACACATGAACCTTTGAGTCTTTTCTTCTTAGAATACGTACACGGTTCTCATCTACTTTCCCAAGGATATGGTTTCTGGTCTTCTGAGTGGTCTGTCTCCCCCACTATAGGTGCATCACGTTTGTCAGTGTCAGAGCTAAACACAACGCTACAGTTTTGCGTTGATCAAATTCCTCGTCTGCTAAGATCAACCCTTCCTATGATATGAACACACACCTTTCTTAGTGCAGCCAAAGACTGTACAGAGATGGGTTATTGGGGGCTTGTAGGGGGAGGGGGATGGAGAGGAAGGGAGGGAAAATGTATGCTGCTTTTACATCAAGATGTTGGCGTGTGTAAATCTTTATGGATGATGAAAATCCCCAGATTACATGAACTGCAGTCAAGTCAAGTCTCCCTCATCTTAAACTTGTGCCGTTGCCTGAATTCAGAATTTTATACTCACTATGCTTACATTTACTCTCATGGGTTCAGTCCAGTGCTAAAGCCTGTGATGACAATTTTTAATGTTGAGTCTCTCATCTGTCATCCTAGTTTCCCCTCCAAGCCTGTGTCATCAGCAGATGCAATGAGCGAGCCTTCCATCTCTTCACCGAAGTTCATTAGGCCCCTCTTCAGGCCGCCATATGGACATATCTTGCACAGAAGAACCATTTTATTTAGTCAGATGAGACTCCCTCCAACTACATTCTCCCCCATCCTCCATTTGGTGTCTTGTTAATTGGGATAACATGGGAGACTTTTTCAAGCAGTTTTCTGAAATCGAGCTATATAAGATGATTTTTTAAAAAATGCAATTTTCACAAATTTATTATTACAGTGGATTTTCTGCAGTTTCTTCATTTCAGAATATATCACCAACTTCGTGTTTATACTGCCTCTTGTTGGCAGCCTTGAGGCAGGCTGGCATGGAAACCACCCCTTCAACTGTTGATAGTGATATGCTACAAAGGGCGTGGAATAAATTATACAGCTGAGTTCTGCAAAGAAATACTTTTGTGATACCCCCCCCCAATTGTGTGACTCCTCATAGGACCACTTTATTCAGTGTGGGGCCAGGAGAAATTAAAGGGTGTCTTAATTGCAGTGAGCAAAGGAAGTGTGATTTGGGCTGACATGAGGTGGGAAGATTCTAAGTCTGGACTTTAATGCTGAGTTCCCCTAAATGAGAAGCCCTGTTGCTGCCCTCTGCTCAACCTCGCCTTCTGTGAAGGAACAGCCTTCCTGCCCTGTGTCCTCACCACCCCTACTCCTCACTAACTAACAAATTCTGCTCTCCCATCTTCCTTAATTCCCTCCTTCTGGCACATCTCTGTATGGAATGTCTTCTTAATGATGCCAGACCCTAATCACAAAGGCCTGCGAGATGGGCAGTGGTTCTCTGTTTATCAAGCTAGCAGCCAGCTGGCCAGGGAAGGTAAAAGGGAAGGCATATGCCTCTTTTGGTCAAGATATTTTGCCTTTGTGCATATTAACTCTTCAAGTGCCATTGCCTTAAATTACTGATGCTGTCTTTAGCAGTTGCCTATATAGTTTGGATTAGATGGTTAAATTAGTTACAAATATGTATTGTGTTGATTAACTGTTTTGAGTGATATGATCACATTTCTGATGACTTAGTGCCTTTTGTTGAATTGTTAGAGGTTGTGAGACGTCACAGGCACCAACATCTTGGGATCACTTATTAGTGTCTCTTGTTAAGTCACGAAGAGTCTATAAATAATAATATCCGATCTCCCTGAAGAAGGACTGGTAAACACATCTCTTCAGCTCTGCACTCATGCAAAGATCAAAATGTGATGGAAACAGCCAGAGAATTCTAGTAGGAAAACCTGGTGTTAATTCCCAATTCTAGTTCTTACTAGCTAGCCATGTGTCTTTGGCAAGTTATACCTTCTCTCTATTTCAGCTTTCTCATTTGTGAAATGAAATATTAACTTCAGCCTTAAAATGTTTTCAAGAGAATTAAACAACTTTTTAAAATCCTATGAATATTGTATTTCATATTGCTAATACAGAATAAGGTCAGTACCTGCAATATTCATTAATATTTCAGGCTACTCAGCTCCAATTATGTCACATATTTTATGAGAAAAATCAGAAAATATTTAGAGAAAAAGATCCATAGATGGGGAAATAAAAATACTCCTCAGAAATAAATATTTAAAAGAAACTATGTTTTATAAGCATGATGAATAAAAGGCTATTTTACTAACAGTTGAATTACGCCCTGATGAATTACATTGATAATGGTGACAGTCGTTAGTTTGCCCTTGCAATTTAGCAATGGATTAGAGTAAAACAGTTTAGGCTGATGGGTGAGGAACATCAATTAGGTACAAGGGAAATTTCCTTATTGGTGACAGTTGGAGCAAATTATGAAAGTAAGTTGGAAATTTTTAACAACAGAATAGATTTTTCATCAATATTAATATCCATTTACATCATTGAGGTATGATCCATCCCAAATATTAGACTTAGGCTAGGTGACATTCTCAGTTCACTCTTAGTCTTGTGATTCTGAGATTTTATTTTCTACTGCATAAGTCTTCCCTTGTACTGGATCAAACTCCCTTGGATGTTGAATAAGTACAGTCCTGAGGGGCAAGTGTATGTGTCTTGAAAACTGGTTGATATGTGACAGTGTCAGGGCTTCTTAATACTTTGGCTTATTCACTTCTAAATACTAGAACCTTAGCTCACTTTTGTAAGGTAGAAATTTTCTGTAAGCCTCAGGTACCTTATCTGCTCAGGGGTGTTGTGAGGCTTAAATACACAAAGCGCTTAACCAAGTGCCTGACACATAGTGAGTGCTTCTCATTATCATCATCTTCTTCCTGCAGTTTTTAAAATAAACTAATGGGAAAAGGCAAAATGACACTTACAATAAGGATATGTCTTCTGTTGACTTCTGAAACAGCCAACGAGTGACTAAGTTTTCAAGAGGCAGATGCTAGATCCTGTCTCACAGGACTTAAGAGAGTGAAATCCCAGGAGTAACTTTCCTCTCCCTACTATGTGCTTGTCCTGCACTTTGTCCACACTCCACTTCAGTACTGATCACACTGTGCTGGAATGGTTGATTAGATGCCCACTGCCAACTCCCTCTCTGGACAATTTACCTTCATACCCAATTCTAGCTCCCAGGTAGGACCAGACATACGTAGACACCCAGTGAATGTTGGTTGGTTGGATACACAACAAATGAATGATGGATGAGAAGCTGTATGACATAATGGTTAAGAGCATAGGGTTGGGAGTCAAAAGAACCTGGGGTCAAATCCAGGCTCCATCTCTTCTTACAAGCAGTGTGATCTTGGACAACTGATAACTCTTTAAGTTTCATGTCCTTATCTGTAAAATGGTGTTATATACCTAACTGAAAGGGTTTGTTATATAATATGTATGTTTTGTATATATTTTTTGCTCATAACATTGTGCCTGGCAATAAGTAACTTATTAATAATAGCATTATTTCTCATGATAGTTATGAAAAATAATGCAAAGATCATAGCATGTATAGTATTTTATTGTTGCTATTTATTTTGCTATAAATTTTATTCTTATTTATTATTATGGTGATTGGCATAAATGCTGGGGTGATTCACTGATAGCCAGTACAGATTAACCTGTTCGAGCTATGTGTTATTAGATATCACTCAGACCAGGCTATCTCACCTATGTGCCCTCTCACTTTGGACTGAACTGAGGGGAGGAGAGGTAGAACAGAGTTAATAGCATTGCCTTCAGTTCTTCAGCCTTAAAGAAACACCCCCTTTCTCCCAAAGAAAGCTTTAAAATGCTTCCCAGCACATCCAGAGCCTCGTAGGGCTCAGACTGAGATCAATCTAAGAGCATCAATTATCCTGTCCAAGGAGCCAAAGAGGGTGAGCCATAAACTTCAGGTCTGCAGTAGTTCTGACTTTAGCACTTGTCAGATCAATTTGGAGCACTTGTTTAAATAGATTGCTATTGTTGGGCTCCGTCCCCAGATTCATTAGGTCTGGAGTGGAACCTCAATTTTGATTTCTAATAAGTTCCCACGTGGCACTGATGATGGTGGCCCAGAGACCACACTTTGAGAACCACTGAGTTCATAAATGCGGTGTGAGTAACCAGACTCCAGAGCAGGATAGTTTGGGAAATCTTTTCACTTAGGTGAATTGCCTGACAACCCCTGTGAAAATTAGGGCTTCCTGTTTTCAGCCCCAGTGTTTCCAAACCCTCACTGCCCTTTCCTGACTTTATAAACTTATTGGTAGGGAAAATGGTCTCATGAAATTGTTTTTAAACTTTTACAAGCCTGATAAAATCTATAGACACTCTCTGCAGAAAAGCTTATCTACACACACACAGGAGCATTGCTTATAATTCCAGGAGGTTCTTGGATACCTCCCCCATTGGCCCACCCACTGACTATTAGGGGTATCAAAAGAAAAATTATGCCTTGAGGCAAAGTCTTGAGTTCACTTGGATGCAACAAAAATTCCCTTCTTAACCTTTCAGTTAACTTATTTGTAAAATAGGAATAATAATAACAATAGTTTTTACCTCAAAGGTTATGAAGATTAACTGATTTAATGCATAGAAATTTGCACTCAGCAATATCTGGCACAAAATATATACTTAAATGTTAGATGTTATTAAAATTGTTACCTCTTCTGTGAGCTGGGAAAGTGATGTTACTAACCTGGAGTGAGGTGTCTGTGGGAAGAGAGGAGGCCACAGGGAGGTTGGGGATGTTGGGCCCTGGGCTGTGGGGGTGGGGCGATGGAGCTGAAGGCAGCAGAGTCGCTGTCCTGGATACTGCCTGGATGCTGCTCAGCAGCTTCCAAAGGCAATTAACAGGGCTCTGGGGGGAGGCTACAGCCCACCTCACCTCTGCTCCTGAGCCAGGCCAGCCCTACCCAACTTGAAACCAAGTTTCAAGCTATGAGCACCTTGGCCTCAGCATGGCCACTGGCCCTCTCCACCTCCCTGCCCCCACGTTCCCCTCAAAAGCTCACCTGGGTTCAGTGGAACGAGTTCCTATATTGCTTATTTTCCCTCCTGCCCCATGTTCCCAAGTTTAAGGACCCCTTATTTCATGGTTAGAACAGTAAAGAATCATTGCCTGAAGACTTTCCCCCTGATGTTGCCACTTGCCTGCTAAGTAACTCCAAAATGCTGTGCAAACCTGCTCTGCCTTGGGGCTTTAACCTTCAGAATGAAGATGGAATCATTGACCTTCTCACAGAGATGTCTACCATTTTGGGAGCCTCATAGGAAAGTTTCTAAATAAAGAACAAATATTGACCTGACCCCACCCAAGGACCAGGGTTGGAGCTTTCTCTTCCACACCATCATCGCTGTCCCCAGGCTTTCTAGGGGCCTGGGCTGCAGACAAGTTGTGCAGCAGGGTGGTTTGACAGCACTTCTGAAGATCCTCTCCTCCTGCTGCCATGAGAGCAGCTTCCAATGGAGGTGTTCTCCCTGGGCACACAGCACTCCGAAGAATGCCAAGGAGGGATCCAGTGTGTTGAATGGCTTCTGTGCAGTGGCTCTCTAGCCACAGCCACTAGTGGGGCTTCCGGTAGCTTCTCTCCACATGGACTCCACACATTTTGACTCCTGCCCCTAACCTTTTCCAAGATTATGCCTCTCCTCCAGGACTTCCATTTTGATTATCAAGATCCTAATTTGAAACCAAAAACACTACATATTACCTTTTTCTCTCTCTTTGTAATCCTGCTATAACAATCCTCATTCTTTTTGAGGCAAGTGGATGGCTCTGCCTGCTAAGGAAAAGATCAGTAAGTATAGGAACAAAGAGCCCAAAGAGTAATATTTCAAGACTTTACTCTATGTCAATTGTGTTTTTTTTTTTTTTTTTTTGCTAAAATCTTGTCACAGGCTGCCCTATCGTGCTGTTCTCTGCAAGCCACTGAGCAATGGGGTCTGGCAAGCCTAGGTGGGTTCTGTGACCTGAGAGTCTTAATTCATCCACCCTGAAATACTCTACTTTCCAAATGCCCAGTGCCTTGTCGTGCCCCCACGGTAATGCCTCCTGATAGAAAGAAATGTGAAATTGTAATAAGGGTTCATTTCCAGGCTAGAAGACACTGAGTCTTGAGAAAGAGTACTTAAGGATTAAATTTGATTCTCATTGTTTCTACAAAAATAAGTAAGTACATACATTGATAGGCCAATCAGCAAACATTGATGTAGCACCTACTGTATACTACAAAACAAAGAGGAGTAACACGTGCTCTTATGCTGAGTGGGCTCATAGTCCCACAGGGAAGATAGATATTAATACATGTGAAAATAAACCAAACATTAAGTGAGTCACAGTAAGAGTGATAACTGTGGTTCACACAGTGTCTTAGGAGTAGAGGAGAGGAAAAATCAATTTTAACAAGAGGATCTATAAAAGTTTCCTGGGTGAGTGGGATTTAAGCTGAGCCTTAAAGGGAAGTGAGATTGCTCTAGCTGAATGTGATGGAGAAAGACATTCTAGGTTGCAGGAGGAGTGTGAAGACAGGCATGGAGCTGGGAAAGTGCTTGGTATATTTAAATACTTACGAATTAAACCAGTGTGACTATAGCATGGATTGGGGGTAGGGGTGTAGCAACAGCTAGACAGATAAGTTGGAAGCATATTGTGGGAAAGAAACCAGAGGCCAAGTGAGTTGCTTTGTCTTTACTCTCTACGCATCTGGGAGGTATTGAGGGTCTTTGAGTAGGGAGATACCAGAAGCAGATCTGTTTTTATAAAATGAATTGCCACCGTGGTGCCGTCTGTGCCACTGTGAAGAGTAGACCACAGAAGTCATGAAGGATACCATGCCTGGTAATGGTAATGGGAACTTGAACGAAACCCAATGAGGTGGGAGTGTCCAGGTGGGGGAGGCATTTGAGAGGAGAGGCTGCGTTCATGTGAGGATGGTTGGCAACATGCAGCAAAAAAAGCAGAGGCAAGCTGAGAGGGCTCTCTTCCTGGCACATCCAGGCCCAGCCTGGGATGCTGGATTAAAGCAGACCGTGGGGTCCTGGGGGGAGACTGACTACCCAGAAGCCAGGTGGTAAGGGATACCCTCCTGGCCATCCCAAGCAAACTTTTTTCCTCCCTAGAGTGCCCACGAGGGTAGCAACTGCCCATTTGCTTTACCTGTGTAGAACATAAAAATCACTTATTCCTAGATGCAGGTCCTCAAGCTGATAGCTTCAGAAGCCCTGAGCTTTTAAAACAACTTTCAGGCACTTTCCAAGAGACTCTGGTCTGGAACCCTAAGGAGGGTCTAAGATGGGCCCCAGGCATCTGTATTTTGTAAAATTGCCAGGTGATTCTGAAGCACAACTAGATTTGAGAACTACTATGGTATCTTACTATTGTGCTGGGAAATGTATAAAAACACAGTTCAACACTCACTCCTGCTAGTGAATACTATGATGACATGGAGACCTTAGCTTTTGGTCTCTAATGCATTCTCAAGTATGATGACCATCATTGAATGTCTTGGTTTACCCTCCGTTCCCAACTCTGACATTCAGCAAACACATCAGTGAGGCCCCCTCATTGAACTTCCTAAGAGGACAATGTGCATACAAGTCATCATTTTCACTCTTGTGCTTAATTGAAAAAGAGAACTTGGCTGTGTCACATGAACACCGGGAGAGCATCTTTTTACAGGATGCTTTGCATCTTTAGAAAACAGGCTACATTATAATATTATTCATATTATACATTATAATATTATTCATATCATTCATACTTATAACACTTTTACTTCTATTATTGCTTTTATTTCCCAGAAAAATAATACAGTACAGAGGTAAGGTAGGTGTGAGAAACTTCCTTTCTGTACACTGGGCTCTGTGTGACTCATCCGAGGTCAGACGACCAGAGCTGGTCCTGAATTCGCCATCCTCCGGGCTCCAATGCTGCTTCTGTGCCATAATGGAGAAGAGTAATGTAAAGGCATTTTTCTCTCCTTGTAAAAGAGAAAAAATGGGGGGAGAGGGAATTATTTAAACACACCTCACTCATACTGCAATCACTGCATTGTTTTTCCTGTTGAAACACCCTGTTGGTTTTTAAATCCCTTTAAACCTCCCCGGCACCTGTATGGCCCAGATCCAAGAATTATTACCGAACCCCTCGCTTTTTATATTTAGCCACATAGGAGTTCCTGTGATGGTAACTCCTGGCTCTTGGTTTAGTTGAAAATTTCAGAGCTTTCAGAATTTTTTCTGCTTTCATAGAAGCTGGAAGCATGCAGTGCTCAGACTTTAATTTCTTTTAGCTTAAGCAGGGTATGCTTCCCGGCTCTGAGTTCTCCTGCTGGATAAAATAGTATCATGTGTGGCACGACCCTGTGTTGTTCCTCTGGGATGATCCTCTGAAAAGTTGACCAAAAGAGAGGGCAGGGAAAGGATGGGGTGGGGATCAGAGTTAGCAGCTTATGATATGGGATATGACCTCTCTTCAGAGAACCGAGGGCTGAAAACACAGAACTGAGACAGAAAACATAATGAGAGCTTCCCAGCAAATTCATTATAACAAAGCATAATGTGAGCTCACTGGGCACAGAAATAGGCTGAAGGAAAGCGACTCCCACATAAGACCTAATTAAATACTTTGATGTCAGAAAGCAGAGCAGGGAGCGGTGGAAAATCAAATCAGACCAATGTGAAGGGCCTAAATTCATACGGAAAGGAGAAATATTTCTCTCTTGCTTATTCTCTCTCTCTCTCTCCTTTTCTTCCTTTACCATGGAGGAAGAATAAGATTCAGAAACAATAGGTTGTAAATTCTTTAGCCAATTAGTCCAGTGACTTACTACTGTTTATAATGCACAGAATGTCACAGGCTGTTTTGCAGCCGCCCCAAGTTGGTTTGTTAATAACAGGAAGCTAGCACTTCTCAGTACAGTGGATCAGCTACACGTGAAAATAAATGCAAAAAACCTGGAGGGGAATAGCAGCAGACCAAGAGTAGCCTTGATTTAATTTAACATTTGGGGGTCCACACACAAATGAGCATTTTAGTAGGCTTCATGGTGGAAGTTGCTGTCATTTGTAAAATATTCTGGCCAATTAGCTAATAGTGTGCTTGGATTTCTCCTGTTTTGATACAGTAATACTAAGTACATTGTGAAGCCCAATTATACAAATCATCCCCATATGCCATACCAGTCTTTCTTTATGAACTGTGTTTATAAATCCTGTGTGAGGAAATGTGTACTTCAGCAATTTAGACCATGTGTAAAAACATAGCCAATGGGATTGTCAAGAAAACAAGTTCCAGCCTAGGAAATCCTAATGTGTTCCGCTGGAATAACAGGAGGGTGCCGAGAGTGCAATGCTCTGCTTAAATACATATTGCTTTATAGCATTTAACCAATTTAGGGGCTTCCGCTCCCCTTTCTGTTATTTTATTCTTCTTTTCTCTTAGGATCCGAACTTGGAGTTTTTGAGAAAATTTGGGATTGGTCTTCTCTCAGGGACAATAGCCTCAGTCATTAACATCCCTTTTGATGTTGCCAAAAGTCGGATTCAAGGGCCTCAACCAGTTCCTGGAGAGATCAAGTACAAAACCTGTTTTAAAACAATGGCAACAGTCTATCAGGAAGAAGGGTAACACATTCTTATTTTAATAAATGTGCCAGTCTCAAGTATTGTTCAAACCATATTGCTCTGCTATTTGGATGGGAACCAGTAAGCCCTCCTAAGTTGGGTGTGTGTCTAAGAAGCTCCGTGGAATACAGATGACAAACTTTGCAAGATAACACAGTAACAAGATGTTGTCAAAATGTTCTTACACCAAGATCGTGTTGTGAGGCACAAGCGTAAAATATGCTGTACGTTTGCCTTTGAATGCTAAGACGAACTTTTTACTTGTCAGTTTGCATAATGTGCTATTGGATATTACATGTCCTGTTAATATATGGACAGGAGAATAATTGTCTTCTGACTGTAAATCTAATCAAAATGCCACCTAATTATAGATTCCTGGAAGAATTAAATCTGAGAGTTCTGTAAAAATAGTTTGCCTATAAAAAGTTAAAGTATATGCCTTTTTCCGATGATCTCTTTTTTTAAGTCTTACTTTCTGCCTCTTCTCCCATCCTCACCCATGTTTTAATTTCAAGTAAATAAGTAATATTTTATAATTTTGACCTAAACTGCAACATATTTCCTAATGTAAAGACTGAGTTTGTGGTCTTTTAAATTCAATTACAAAAATCATTTTGTCCATATACACAGCTGTCTTGAAAGTAAGACCTGCCTTGAAAGCAAAAACCATCTCGTTGATGAAAGTCATGTTTCTGATTGGACAGGACCAGCGTAGCTTGGGTAATAAAGAATTGATTAACTCTTTCCCTGCATTCAATTTGCTGCTGAGAATACTAACCCAGATACTGTCTGGTTTGGGATGTGTGTAATTTTACATATTTTTTTTTTCTGTAAGTGCTGGGCCAGCATCTTAATAATGCTGAGGTACAACTCCGTTTATTTTCAGAATAACAGTGTTGCTCTTTCCCTTCTGGTTGTAGGATTTTAGCTTTGTACAAAGGCCTGCTTCCCAAGATTATGAGACTTGGACCAGGTAATGATGTTATTATTATTTATAATCCTTCCTTCTTTATTGTTCTAATTTCTCCTCTTTTGTTATTTGTGTCTATCAGCGATGCAATAAAAATTTACCACTTTGTGAAAAACAGAAACCGTGAGGATATAAAGTTGTCTATGAGTATTTGAGATACTGAAGGCATCCATTAGAAATATTCTACCTTTGTTTATCAGGTACGATTTATGTCCTTGCTGGAGGCTGATGGGAGCCAAAGCCCAGCTTAAGTCAATAGGAAAGGATCCACAGCCAGCAGGGGTTTCAGTGAGCACCCAGGTGGCTTCAGCCAAAGCGGAGAATTTTCTCTGAGGGACCAGCCCAATCAAACTTGTCTTTGTGCTTCCTTATTCCTTCTTGCTCCTGCCTCAACTTCATTTCAACAAAAAGAAAAGGAGGACAACTTACTCGATGAGCAGCAAGAGCCACTGGTCTTCACAGTCACCCCCAGAGTGGTGACGCTGCTGCCAGCCAGCCGGGTGCTCACCTCTGCTGGCCTCTGTCAGCGTGACCAAGGAGGCTTCTGGCTCAGGGCCTCACCTCGGACGCCAGCCCACAAAAACCAGGCTGCCATTCCCACAGGGAGAGTCAGCTGCCTCTATGTAAATAGATAAGAAAATAACTGCTGCAGACTCAACCGCCGGGGCAAATAGTCTTGGATTATAAGCAACCTTCTGAATAAGTACAAAAGTATGCTCAAGACCACACATATTTTTTTACCAGGCCACACTCACCTACTTAGACATCCTGGCAATCCTCCCTAGAAATCTTCCCTAAAACCTTCTCCCAGTCCTCTCCTCTCTCCCTTTGCCTTTCCTCCCTTTTATCACCAACGTCCTCCCCCACCCCCCAGCCCGACCTCCCCACTTCACAAACACATGCTTGTTTACCTTTAGATCTCAGCCCAATGAACCAGCATTTCTACCAACCTAAGATAGAGAACTGTCTATAAATTGAAGCTAGTGAACAGTTGGCACTTTCATGTGTTTAGAAAACACTTCGACAATTCCCAGTCCATCTATCCCGACTTTCCTAGGCCTTTAAGCATGGATTTTGCTTCATATTTGAGATTCAGACCTGCCTTCTGTTAGGCATTGGCCCATGTGTAAAAACTAACCCAATAATAAAGAACGTGGGAATTTTCTGCATCTCTGCCAGTATGCAGTGTTTTTCCTTCACCACACAGTAAAAACTTGCTAGTAGACCTAATATTAGAGAAAATCACAGCACCAGCTGTCTCAGAAGGGAATGGGCCTACAAAGGGTAGTGACAAGGGAGAGTTTAGCTAAAATAGTAATTGACTGGAACCTTAATCCAAAACTCTTAAATAATCTGACCCCAAGTTTTGTTAGAGGCTTGCAGATGTTTGGTTGGCTTTTTAAATGTTTTTTGTTTTTTTAGGGGGTGGGGGGGGTGTTCTGAGTTGCTGTGGTGTTAATGAAAAGGGTTGTTGTGAACTTGCTGTCCAGGCTAAACAAAGCTGTGAATAACTGGAAACCTCATTCAAGGACCTGGTCTCTTCTTCATTCCTAATGTGCAAGTCCTGGCAACTTCAAAGGAAAGAAAGGTATCGAGAAAGGTACCTTTTGAGTTAAGGGTAAGATTAAAAAGAAAAGAGAGAGAAAGAGAGAGACAGTAAAAAAGAAAAGAAAGGTTGAGAGGATTGCTCGAGGTCAGGAGTTCGAGACCAGCGAGACCCCATCTCTACTAAAAATAGAAAGAAATTAGCCAGACAACTAAAAATATGTAGAAAAAATTAGCTGGTCATGGTGCCGCATGCCTGTAGTCCCAGCTATTCAGGAGGCTGAAGCAGAAGGATCACTTGAGCCCAGGAGTTGGAGGTTGCTGTGAGCTAGGCTGACACCACAGCACTCTAGCCTGGGCAAAAGAGTGAGACTCTGTCTCAAAAAAAACAAAAAGAAAAGAAAAGAAATGCGAGTTTGGAATTTTTGTTCTTCATTCTAGAACAGCATCCTTTCTTATTTTTATAATAGCTTTAGCAGCTCAATGTGGCTAACAATCAGGTACCTCCCAAGAATGAATCTTGAAGTCTATGGTTTAAACTCCAAATATCACTAGGCTAAAAACTAACCCAATTCTGCATATTCTTGTCTTGCATTGTGAACGGTTGATAAGAATAAACAGCAATTATATACATATTAACAATCCTCTGTAGTGTGCCTCTTTTTGTTTGTCAGAGTTCCAAGAGGGCTACGGCAGCTGAGAGAGGCCTAATAGAGTATCTTCATGGGTTAAAAATGAAAATTACAGGCAGATAATTATCTTTGGTATATGGTTACACAAACATGTGCAGCCTGTAGATTAAAAAAAAAAGCATATGGCAGTGCATTCAGAATAACTAAGATCCAAATCAAGTTCTGTTTCTTTCCATCAGAAGTCAATCTTCTATTCATACAGCCAAGACTTCTGTAAATTGTGTTCAGGATATCTTTCCAAATTTTGATTTTGTAATATTTTTCACACAGTTAGACATGAAAGGATAAAAAGAGATTATCCTACAGGGCACAGGACACAATGCTATTTACTGCATCAAATAGAACACAAAATGATCCACATACAAATGCTTTTCCCACTGTTTAGGTATTCAGCAGCCTCAGTGCTTGTTTTTCTGTATCATATTCCTGTTGACTTATTACATAGCAAGTTTCTGTAGCCAGTTACATAACTCTTTTCTTCCAAGACAAATGGTGGTCTCATGCCACCCAACCCCCCACTACCAAATTTTCAAGTTCAAATCTATATACATCTGAAGCAGTTAAAAGGAATGAAGTTTAGTTTCCAATTTCTTTTTAAGTTTTGCAGTACAGATTTTAAAAATATTCAGAATCTGTTTTTCATGTTGCAGTCCAGTTTGAAAGCTATAAGAAAAAACCAGACTTATCAGTCAAGCACCATCTTAGAGATTTCCTTCGTGAATGCAACTAAGACAATGCTAGCTGTAGACTGAAAAAGATAAATCCTTTGCCTACATATGAAGAATCTGAAGGTTTCTGTTTGCAGGAAAGCCACATGCCCTTACATGACTAAATATGTCTATATTTATTTACTTTTAAAAATTAAAAGTGCCTAAAAAAGAATCTGATGAGAAATGATGAAAGTTGCAGAAACTCATGGGGAAAAAATGTATTTGGAGACTCAAGATGGTCTTGATTTTACCCTGAGAATTTTCCATAATAGTTTCACATCTTTGTATTGGAGCTCAGGAACTGACGATTTTGAACAGGCCCTGCCCAGTGCTGTGTGGGACACTGCGGATTCAAAAACCCAGTAAGAAAGCCAACGCTATTCCACAGGATTTGCGATAAAAACCAGCTCTTTTCTTTTCTAGGTGGTGCAGTGATGCTGCTGGTTTATGAATACACCTATTCATGGCTTCAGGAGAACTGGTGATTGCCTAGAAAGTATTTTCCTCCTTGAGATAATGGATATTTGCTATGCAGCACCATGAAGTGGAAAGACTATGGATCAGCTAAGCTAGGCATACAGTTATGAAGGGGAAGACAGTTTGTTCAAGAACAAAACCTATTTTAATACTTTAAAAATTGTCTTTACGCAACTTGAGATGATAGTTTGGGCCATACCCATAAAACTGTGAGAATAAAAATAATATGAAGCAATTAGATATATGAACTGAATATAGAAAAATGGCATAGAAATCAGATATATTTCATAAAGGCAATATAAACTTTGTCACCTGTGTTCCTCTTACACTGCTTCACAATGAAAATTCATTGTATTGATAATTATTTTTCCTAAGAGGTCTAGAAGTACTTAAAGTAAATATTTGAGAATAAATCATTCTGTGGCCAGTTCTTTAACAATTATTCAAAGAAAGACTGGGTTAAAAAAAAGTTAAGCCAAAATTTAAAGTTTTTATAAGGAATTACATTCTTCCATAAATAATATTTAAAGAGCACAAAGAACATGTTTTTGAAGTGCACTAAAATGGCTTTTTAAGAATGTTTAATTTTATGAGTACTATGTTAAAATGTAAATCTTTTGGTCTTCTTTAGTAATTATGCACATCTCAGCTGTATTTTCCTAGATCTACTTTATTCCTCATACTGTTGTTTAAATGGATATTTTTTAACACTGTTTACAAACAGAATGTTAAAATACTATTGTTTTAAGCAGGTATTTTAAAATCATGATATCCAAAGTCTTTTATTACAAATAGAAAACATAAAATTATATTAAACTACTTTCCTTCACATAATTTTCTTTGAAGACAAGTTTTGTTGCTGAAATATTTTCATGTTAAATCACAAATTGGAAGCATTCCTTGGGCCCCTTTGTGCCATTTGTATTTGCATCCGAATACCTTTGTTCAGAATGCTTACCTGTGCCATTCTTAGGAAGAATGTGTAAAGTAAAACTTCATTTTCAGGTTATGAGTTTTAAATGACAGCTTCAGGTGTAAAGTCTGCTGTCTGCAATATTAGAATATGTATGATGAAGGGAAAAATGTTTCAAAATACGAGTACATTCTTAGCATTTCCAAGGATTACTGTACAAACATGTATCCCCCAAAATATCTCCTTTGTCTTAATATAACCAAACCTGATTTTATATCTGCATCCTGAAATGATGCTAATTCAGGAGCTAAAGTCAACAAAAATATCTGCACATTCTAGGTGACACCTGTTCTTAATTATTACTATGGGATATTTCTACTGTGGGGCTATTTCGCTAAATCATATTTGAAAATAAAAAGTAAAAGATAACGTGGTAATTATTACTTTTTATTAATTTAGAGCATTTGAAGTATAAAAATAAAAGGCTTTTTGACATACGGTATATACATACATAGCCTTGTGTTGTACATCCTTTCCAACGTGTTTTTTAAAATTATATTTCAGCCTAATATTCAGTAAGAGGGTCATTAAAAACAGAAAACCAAGAGAAGTAAGAATGTGTCTCTGTTGCATAACTGCATTCTATCCTTGCAGGTAATGCTCTTTCATCCTGTGAGAGTACTGCCTGCATAGAGGCCATGAAATTGAACCTGTAACCTTTCCATGTCAATGAGATGGAAAAGGATTTCTGAAGAGTGCACTTGCCAATTTAAAAACAATACTTTTATCCTCTAAAAAACAGAGGAAATACGTTAACATTAACCAATAATAATAATCTTTAAAAATTAAACAGTTCCAACTCCATATCCCATCCCATTTTCCTTCTCGTATTTTTAAAAGTGGCTTTAAATCATAATTTGCTTTGAATAGCAGATTGTATCTGTTGTCTTTTTTAAATTATTCCATGTGAATTCACTGTTGTTAAGAAAAGACCTAGGGGGAAAAAAGAAAAGGGAAGAAAACTTTGATACCATTAATATTAGATTTTTAAAAACATAAGAACCAGAAAAAATTATAAATAGCATAACAAGAGATTTCTTAATTTAGACAAAGAAAATAACACTTAGCTCCATTTCCATATAAACAGTTAATATTTTTAAAGATCCCTAATAGCCACCTAAAAAAACATTTTGATAAAGAACAATTCTGTACCTTATGTCAGTTTTTCTGGATGGCAGGAGAGTCCCTATATGTATGGTTTTAAAGTCTCCACCAAAATATTGGATTGGATCTTTGTTCCATTTAGTTTATAGTCTATTTTCTCACCAGACTGGGAACTCCAGATGTCATTGGGAGTTTTGCAAGATCAAAGGAAGACTATGGCCCTGAGAGTTCATCTGCTCCTTCTGCTTATTCTTCTCCTGAAGTTATAATCCTCTGTTTGTAGCACTGAATTTCGGTTGCTTTAGAAATAAATGCAGTTCAAAGCTCTCTATAAGATATCTGCTGCTTGAAAAGAGCAGTCACTTAAACATAATTTATGTGTCAGAAATCTGCTTACTGTTTACATCCTAATGATTTGAAAACCTAGCTAATCTAGCCATCTAGTTTTAAATGAAGCTGTGAAACCAAGGTGGCGGAACCGCATTGCCGTGTAGGCTATGCACAGAACAGACAGGAAGAAATCAAAATGACCTACTCAATGCATTTTCAACATCCATATCTAATGAGGTGCCCTTTTAGTTATTGCACAGAATTAATACCAAAAAAACCCTCAATATATTAATCTTCCAATAGATGAATTGTGCCAATGTTCTAAAAACACTTTTTAGCCTATGTTGCCAAGCAGGAAACACTTCCTAAACAGAAGGGATAAAAACCATAGAATTTTGCTCAAGAAAATCAATTGTTTTAAAATATAACACATAATCACACGCTCACACACACATATACCCCATAGCTCTGTTATTAACATTAATGTGAAAAATAAATCAGTCTAGAAAGGTTTATCAGTTAAACTGTGTCCTGTAATTTCAGAAATGAATAAAGGGAATTTGTTAAAATTAAATAGCATTTGTATTTCTAATACCACCACCAGTTTACCTACATGTGAAACATGCTTCTGTACAACAATGTAAACTTCACAGCAAGCCATTGTTACATTCATTAGAGCAGAATTTTCCATTTTCTTTAAATTACAACACAATTTTGGGCTGAGATTGCTGAACACACAGGTAAGCCAACAATAACAGTACAATTTAGTTTCACAGTGGTTTTCTTAACAAAAAGTTCATTTTAAGTGTCTTTGCAAAACATTTCACATTAAACTTAAGTTTCTAAGTGACTTCCTTTAGAGCTTTCTTGTTCAGATATTTTTCACCCTCTTGTCTTTATATGCTTGGCATGTGTGTTGTT
This sequence comes from Propithecus coquereli, assembly GCF_000956105.1. NCBI lineage: Eukaryota > Metazoa > Chordata > Mammalia > Primates > Indriidae > Propithecus > Propithecus coquereli. Next base: position 1,896,587 of record NW_012135636.1, on the reverse strand, counting down.
TGATTAGGATACAAAATGGGAGACTGGCTTGTTTTATCTGTTTTTTGTGTCCTCTGCTGTAGAAAGAAAGTGTCCTTCATGAGATGTTGAAGCCTTCACTGCACACACAAAATTTGGGGGCAAGTCCAGGTCCAGGAGCCCGAGCAGCCCACCACCAAACAGAGACAAAGACGTTGCCAGAAAGTCACCTTTGCAAAAAAGAGAGAAAAAAATATAGAGGGGGTGGGCTTGTGGGGAGAGGGATATCTTATGGAATGAAGACAAGAATGCACCATCCAGAGTCCATATTTACAAACTAATAGAAAATATAAACATTATTGTATTTGGAACCAAGTCAAAACACCAGGAGGAGCTAAATTCAGATATCGCTTGGGTTCTACACATATTTTTCAACAAAACAGGTCATCTCTTAAAAATAATAAAGGATCACTCAAACAAGTCAATTATTGATTGGTTTCCTAATGATGAATTAAGGCTTACTTGGTTACCATATTTGATTAGAGGGTGTAGCATAGCTTTTTTCTATACGTATTTTCCTTTACTGATTTTGCAAAATCTCAACAATTGCACGTTTCAAAAGTTCAGGTTGATTTAGAATAAATATACACATGTGGTTTTACCAAAGACTAGTTTTAAAAGTTCCTTAAGCCCTTTGAGGGGTGTAGATTTCTTCACTACGTTAAGACAGTGTGTGGCAACACAAATGTCTCATTCAATCCTTAACGTTGCTTTTGTTTTTAAATCCTAAAGTCATGTCAGTTTTTCTGCAAGAGAAAAGTCATGGCAAGAAATATTTAAGTGTCATCAGCACAAAGGATGTGAGTCTGTAAAGCCAGCTTTGGAGGCAGGAGGGTTGGAGGGCAGGAGAGGTGGGGTGTGAGACCCGGTGGGGGAGGGTGTTGAGGGGGGAGACCTGGGTGAAGCTGCGGCAGACGGAATTTCCCATCAGAGCGCGGAAGCCGTGACAGAATGACTACCTTCTCTGGCTGCCTGCATTCCCTTGAACGCCAGCGACGCGGGAATGTCACAGTTGTGGGGGGACAGTGGGGTGCCACCGGCATGTTGCCACCCATGTCCTGCAACATAACCAGAAGGAGCAGCGCTGTAGGTCATGTAAGGCGACACTTGGGCCGGAGTAGGGTAAGGAGCCATGCTGGATGCTGACACAAAGCTGCTCACAGCTGGGAGACCATTTGGTGCCTGAGAGGAGTAGGAAAAGAGAAGAGGTGAACAGTAATCGCATTACAGTGGTGGACATTTCACAGATTCTTAGAAAGAAGCAGAAAGTAAGTCTGAGTAAGCTGACAATATTCTGACTCTACTTTCTGATTTTTTAAAATTTTTTGAACTTTATTATATTCTAAAGGCATTCTCAGTCTTGCTACTTAAACAAACATAAGGACAAAAGGCAAGATATTTTTTCCACAGAAGTTTTGAGGAAGCTACAACTAGAAAATGCACAGTATTTGCTTTTGCTATTTGAAAGGATAGGAAGGATGCGCAGGGTGAGGAAAGAATTAATGACGACTAAATACTCTTAGAATCTGTTCAGCTGTCCACACTGCCTTTGTCAACCTTTCCGGTACTAGGGTTTTGTTTGGCTCTTTTGTGGAGGCGTTTGTGATGGGCCTGGTTGGTGTAGCTTTCATTTTCAGTAAAGAAGGGCACAGAGTGAGGGCTGTCATGTTAGAAACTCAAAATAAGCACGACCTTCGTTAAATAGAACTTGGGCCATATTTTAAGACATCATATTGAAAATGCCTGTTGGACAAAGGACATGCGAAATCAGGCACTTTGTCTTTTAAGAGTTTTTTAACGAAGATTGGGGGTATTTTTTCTAGAGCTATCTTATCAGAAAGCAAACTGACTATCCAAATATAAAAGCACTGCATATGCATGGTTTTAAAATAGGAAAATTTACTTGCAAAGTTGTGGGGCCCTCTGATGTGAGTTTTTAAGAGCCACATGGATAAATCTCTTGAAATGAATTTAGATGTAAGATCTTTGTTTGCAAACAAAAAGCAGCAGCCTGGCAGGCAAACCTGCCTAGAAACCAGTGTTCTCTTGGCATCCAATAAATTATTGTTGGTATCGTTACTATTGACAACATCAAAAACACCCTGATTTCTAATCCTGATTCTGGCGTGAACACTGGGCATCCTTATTCAAGTAGCTTAATTTTTTCCCTTCAGTTTCTACACTATTAGAAATAGAGAATAGATCCTATTTCGTGGTAGTGACGTGAATGAAATAACATATCAACATATTTTCTAGTGAAAATATGTAAATACTAGAATTTTATTAGGAAAAACTAATCCTTAGAATTAAGTTAATCAGACATATGTTAATTAGATACTTTTCTAACTCAATTGCAACATAGAAATTATTTTCTAATTTAATTTATTTGGTTATTATTTTTACTTCCACATCTATGACAATGTAATGGTGGGGTCTCAAAAACTATTTTCTCATTGCACAGTGTGTGTGTGTGTGTGTGTGTGTGTGTGTGTGTGTGTGTATGAAGTAGAAATATACATGGGTGTGATTTAACATTGCTCATGGATTTCTGACAAAATAAATTAATTAGAGGGGTTAACCTTGTGTCTTTGGTCTATAAGAACACACACCTCATGTATTGTCTGATTGTCTGTTAATGTCTGTTCTTTGAAAAATAGGGAAAGAAAAAAGAAACTAAAGTTTCTTGAGTATATCCTATATCCCGGGCACCAAGAAATATCCAACATATTTCACTGAATAATGAGGATTAATGAATTGTAGCTCATTATAAAGTGTTGGAGTTATCATAATTGTAAGATAATGTATCATGGATACAACATGATGTTCACTGAAATTAAAATCTATTTTAAGAGTCCCAAAAAATGATGCTGTATTTTTTTAACAAACTATTGCATATCACTATTGAATATAAATGAAATCTTATCCTCTTTTTATACAAGGATACAGATGAAAGGATTTAGTCATTTACCCTAGGCCAATTGGCAAGTCTATGGCCATGTGTTAAAAGAATGTATCGCCCCATCTGATGCAGGGTCCTCTGTAGCATATCATACTGTTTTTCTTGGACAGCTAAAAGATGGACACAATTTAATCTCAAAGTAGAGCATCTTTTGAGATAACATCTGGTAAAAGATTCTTTCTTCTTCTAGAACCCAATTCTCATTGTTAGATCCTCATCTGTTTCTTAGCTTCTTAAAAAAATCCTTTTTTCCCCTTTCTGAAAATGGCTAATTACCTCTCAAAGGAAACACACTTTAAGGCTCTCAGAATATGAGCGTCAAGATGAAGAACTATTAAATTGCAGGGGAAAAAAATCTAGTGTTGCATAGAGATTATAGTTCTAATCATTTTTTATGCAGAATTTTCCCAGTAATCTTTGAGAAATTAGTTTGGAAAGGAATCATTCCAATTCAATTATGAAAGGTGTTTATATCTGTTTTCAGACTCTTCCATCCCAGTGTTAATTAATATTTTATACTATTGATTCCAATGAGCACCAAGAATAATGAAATAAGAAGGCTAAGCTTAAAATTACTTTTAAAATATTAAAAACTCTCGCCCAACATTTTACGAGGACATAAAGTTAAAAGATTTAATATTTTACATGACAGAAACAATGTTCTAGTTAGAAGAATATATTTGTTGGTGAGTTCTATTATCCATCACAGCTAAATTTTTCCTACCCATTCTTTTTGTGTGTGTCTGTATTTTATCAATCAAAAATTACACTTCTCTCTCAAACTCTTGCTTTGTCATCTTCCCTTTCTTCTTCTTACACCCTTGCCCTTGGAACTATTGTTCCCTGATGTGCCCCCCTTGTCTAAGGCCTTCAGCTGTTCTGTTGCAATGTCTGCAACCCCTTTACATGGACCTACTTTTTTTTTCCCAGAGATGTTTCTCCTGGAATATGGCTCTCAAAAGCCATGTTGGATTGGATTCTCATCTTAGATAATGCTCCTGAAATTTGGGGGGAGGCGGAGTATTAGATTAAATCTGTATTACCACTAGTCCCTTACTTATTCCATGACTACATTCATTTATCAAGTGTAAAAAAAGACTAATTCTTTCCATATTTGTCCAATTCACATGCTTAAGGTATAAACTTGCTGTATGTCATTATTCATATTAGTATTAAATATTTCAAAGTTCTCTGAAATCCACAATATTTATGTAGTATCATTTTAGTGATGTAACTGCAGAAAGGAAGGGTAGGAAGAGAGGCTCAGAGGGGGTCGACTTCATCTTATAGAAAAAGACAAGGAGAGGCTAAAATGTTTGCTTGATTTAAAAAATAGAAATCTTTAATCTTTAACAGTGTAAAAATACCTCTTAGCTTTCCCTCAGGTTAAATTATGACCTAGATTGTAGGGGGAGGGAGTTTTGATTTAATTTTAATTTTTACTGTTAAAGTTCAGATTTAGAAATGTAGAAAAAAAGGAGCGAGCTAGATGAGAAAACAAATGTGCTTTAAAATATACCTGCCTCCTGCCACATTCATTATTCATCCATTTTAGTGACTCAATAAACACATCAATTTTCTCACTATTAATTTTGAAACATGACATTAGTAAAAGATATAAATCTCTACTGGGTAAAGTAATTGTTATTTATGAAGCAATCACTGAAAGAGTAAAATTTTCCGCCGCAAAGGAAAACAACTACAGGTAGCATTGATGTTTGTTTATTCTTTCCAGTAAAAGAGTACATGACTTAAACGTCCCAAATCTGTTTAATGTTTTCAGTGAAGGGCATGTAATTAATCTGAAAAGCTAGTTAGGCTGAGTAGAGACTACCAAATGTACACTATAAATATAGTGGGAGCAAACATGCTAAATTACTCTATTTAATTGGATTGTAAATATGATTTATAAATCAACCAACATATGGAATCCCCAGGGAAGAGTAAACAAATTTTCCAAATGAAACCCCAGCAATGGGCATGTAATGGAAATCTCATTTTTGAAAATGACTTTACCTAAAGATTCCATAAATAAGACTTCAACCCATCAACTCCTTTTTCATGTGAATCTTCCATGAAAGCCACGTGAATTCTTTCCTTTGAACAAACTGTACAAGGGTCCTCCCTATAGCAAACCATCCTCTACCTAATTTTGAGAATGAGATTTACAAATACAAAACAAAATAGACTAAGTTGTATATCCTGGAAAAAATAAGTTACTGGCTTTGTTGAATATTTCTAGAAAGAATTTGAACATTAAAAGAAACAGTCTAGAAAAATATATAAGATGCACTGTAGTTCTGGTTAAAGTTATCACAAGAAGAATGAAAGTATAAGTTTTAATTTTACTTATTATAAAATGTTAGAAATGTAAATTTATCAGTTTTTAAAAAATAACTTTGGTGAATACGTTGAGAAGCAGTATTGGCAAAGAACAAGATCGTAAACTGTCTGAGGACAGGGACTTTCCTTATTCACCTTGTATCCCCACAAAACAGGGTACATCACAAGCACTTCATAGCCATTTGTACACTTAAGTGAGTATAGGTTTGTGAAGCAAAAAAAATGCGATACTCTTCCATTAGAAACAAAACAAAAAGCTAGGCACCCTTTATCACAGAACAAGCATTACACTTTAAGCAAAATGAATAAAGATGTTGAAAAAGTAAACAAAAGTTCTAGCCTAACCATTTCATTATTTGATTTATGGTTGCTCTATTTGTGCCCCCCTAAACAAGAAAATAAAAATGCATTAGTATCCAAACCCCTGGGACCATACACACACACACACGCACACACAAACACACATGCACACAAAAAAACCTAGTATGACAACTGTCTGGCAATTAGAGCTTACGGACTATTTATTCTTCAAATTCTGGGAATTGTCTATTCAACATTTTCTCTCTTGAAGAAAATGCAAATAACAGTGCCAGGTCCTCTACCCACGATCTGTCATCCACTTATCAATTCTATGTGGTCCTCGCCTTATAATTAAATGAGTTTACCCTGGCTTTATGATAAAGTAGATTTAGCCACAAATAGAGATGTGCTTCACCTAGAATTTCAACCTTGATATCATAAGTAAGAAAAAGTTTTAGATTTAAAAATAAATAAGATTTTCTCTTTTCTGAGGAAATCATTTCTTTGACTGCCATTCTTCCCTGCTTAATTCAATGACCTAGTAAAATAAATGTGATAGAATGAAATGATTGTTATAAATATGGCTTCAAAATTCATCTGAAAGAATATTAACTATGATTAGTTATCACATTATAGATCTAAATGTCCCTATGTAATGAAAAGCTGCTATTTAAAAAGTTTTCTAAATCTTGTAATTTTCCAAAATGTTATTAAAATTGATGTAGCCTTGAAAATTTTTAAATTACATTTTTCTGCTATTTTATATGATACATATTACTGATACATAATCATTAATTTTGTTTTAAAATACTACTGCTTAAAAGATAACCAGGTCAAAGGATTTTTTACACAACAGATAACATTATGAATTTCAAAGACTTGCCATTTGCCTAAGATTTCATTCTCTATTAAATTGTAAATTATGTAACAAAAATTGATTTTATCTGATATGAAGAAAAATTTAGTACAACTTCATTTACATCTTCATGAAAACAGTACGTCTGTAAGGACAGCCAGTTTTTGAAATAATGCAATAGAAAATTATATTCAAGATTCTGAAATACCATCTTCATTTCAAATATAATGTATGAATGAATGCTTCATAAGAATTTCAGATTGTTATATCTTTAAATTCAATTATTTTCAGAACTTAATTATGAATTTTAAAAAAGTATTTATAGATTATTCTCTATTTCTGACATCTCAATTTGTAGCCAATGTAACATTGAACTTGCTATCTGTGTTAACATATGCAACCCCAAAATGAAGATGCTGAAAGCTTATAAATCTACCAGTCAGATTACTTTAATCAGAGCACCAGATACGTAATACGTTTTTTTCTGAGAAAGTATGCCCATTTGTAGAAAAATTTTCAAGAACTATATAATTATTTATAAGCTGTTTGAATAAAATGAGGCATTAATTCACTAAGTACCATGTAAAAGGCCAGATATAGTCCAACCTCCATGATTCTCCGTATACAATGTTCTTTTGCCATTCAGTTGCATTCAATAGAGATTTTATGCTTTCAACAGAAGAGAATCAGCCATTAAAAACCAGAAAACATTGTTGCCATTGAGAATTAAATTAGATTAAGGATTTCTAGCCCAATATTAAATGTGGGTGAAAAAATCCAAAATAAATAAATATTCTATCTGCAGAGATAGACAATAAGGAATTCTGACTGGCACTATAAAATATTAATTACAATGTGACATTAATGTGTAAGATAAGTTTGAATATTCTAAACTAATTTTTCAAAAACAGAAGATAGGCATGTGCATAGCAGAAATTAGTATACAGTTCTAATTACTAGAAATCTTAGGAATCAGGCATCCTTCTTTGCAGTTTAAGCTGGAAATAGAAACTCTAGATTATAGTCATCAATAGTATCTATAATCAGCCCTTTGGTAATCTTACAGGTGTCTTCTGGAAAAATATGCTCTAAACCCTATGATTCTGAATTCTCAGTTTCCTCCTTTATATACTAAAATGAAACTGGTATCATATAATATTACACCATTTAATAACAATGGTTAACACCCTGAAAGTATTATAGGCAAAATTTTTTAGCTTTTTTTGGCCAAAGACTTTCAAGTTTTGTCCATAATATAAACAGAGGGGAAAAAATGTTACCTGAGTTTACATTTTGGTTGAAATATGCTGACATTTTGAAAAATAACTTTTAAAAATAAATTTGCCCTTTTAATATCAATAAAAGAAATGCACACATATGTGTAACACTTTACCTTTGCATGTTTATGAACAACTATTAATGTATAATTTTAACCTTCAACAAATCAATGTCTAAAGTCCAAAATTGCTTAGAAAAATGACACAGCCTACATTTATGTGCCTACTTAGCACATCTTCAGCACTAAGCACTATTTTAATAATCATAATAGAGTAGCCACTGATTTACATTCTGCTTAGAAACTTTTCAGGTTTTGAAATTTTACATCATTTGAATTATCTAACTACCTGGCAATGTAGAAGATTAGCATATTGCAGTTAACTTTTCAAATGTAAGTTTGATATAAACATCTTTTTATTTTGGAAAAAATGACTCGCTCTTGTAAGTATTTCAAGTAATATTTATTATGCCACTTTTTAAGTTACCTGGTTTTATAAATCTGATAATTTAGTGATTTAATATTCAGTATATAAAATGTAACCCATTTTTAATGATCAGAGTATACAGAATAGATTATTTGAAATTGTGTTTACAATTTTTAGTTTAAATGATTTGTTGGTTTAGTTTTGAAGTGTTTTATAAATTAACCATTTCTAAACAAGTTTAAATGCTGGATTTATAATTCAAGGGAGTAAAAATAAAAACAACTATAAAGGTTTTTTGGATTATGAGACTGCTTTATATATAAATTGGGTTCATCAACTACATGTGGGAATTAGAGACTATTTTTCAACTCTTCACAAAGTTATTCCAAGAAATGATGGCCTAATAAGAAGCAGTGAGCACCTATTAAATGCTTGCTACTATGCTAGGTGCTTTATATACACTCTTTCTGTTGCTTGTAACAAAATGCTTCAAAGCTTTTTGACTACAGGCTCTCTGAGCAAAGTATATTCTGATAAATATTGCTTGCTTTTAAAAGTCATTATCTAACTGCCATTTATAATCACAGGTAATATTTAATGAATGCTTTACTATATGCCATATGGTTGCATTATTTCATTGGCATTAGCTCTTGAGGTAGGGACTAGCATTTCCCCGTTTTAAAGATGAAGAAGTAGAAACTTTTTTTAAAAAATTAAATAACTTGCTTAAGAAGCGGTAGTGCCAGAGATCGGATCTCCTAACCATTGTGCTGTATTGCCTTTTCTTTGCAAGTTATGAATTAAGGGCGGGCCCTTTTGTAAAAGAAAATGACAAACTTTCTTATAATTTCTCATTGGCATTCTTTACAGTAGAAAGAGACTAAGGAAAAGGTCTCCCTTTCCTCGCTGCTATTTTCTGTGATATTTGCCATGGGAGGAGCTACTAATACTATTCTGACTCTGCTTCAACAAAATCAGAGAGGGAAGAGGAAGTAGAAATGGGATTTGTTAGAGAAAATAACGAATATTTTTTTCCCCAGCTAAATATAAGAGGAACAAATTCCACTTAATTTTAAAAGCTGGTTTGACAGATAAGAAAACATTAAAAGTATTAAGACTTCAAAATAATACAACGAAAACTGAGTAGTTTGAGGCTTTGGAATTGGAGTTTGGGATTAAGAAATTTGCAAACCTACCCAGGTCTGCTCAGGAAAACCTTATGTTGCCTTAAGGTCCAGTTTTTGAGAGTTTTGAACTCTTGACTCCAGCGTGGTGATGAATTTAGACTCAAAACTCAGGCTTTTGTTGTGGTGGTTGCTTAGCTTTTCTCAGGGAAAAAAAAAAAAAACCAAAACACGAGTGTTTTAAATTTTCTTTTGGAGAGTTGGGGGAGGGTCGGAGGGAAAAAAATTAAACGGTCCACAGCCAGGCCGTATAATTTGAGGTTTTCTCACTAACCTCCCTTGGGAGATTACGATGTGACCTTTAATCGGGAAATGGTAACTTTATTACGTTTATCTGGTTGCCCCTCTTCCCAGGACAAGCCACGCTTGTTTGTTTCTAAGAGCCATCACAGAGGAAGTGCCCGAGCGCGGGACCGCGCAGCCGTCGTACCGCACGGCCGCGACCTCAGCATGCGTTTCTCGGGCTTGGAGGCGCTGCTCAGAGAACGCAAGGCTGCTGGCCTTTGGGAAGCCCCTTCTTTGATTAACTCTAGCCCCAATGCGAGCAGCGGGAAGGGCTTCAGGCACGGCCTTCCCAAGCCTCCAGAGGCCAAACAGGCCTGGTGGCACTTCCCAAGGGCCTAGCTGGTACCCCAATCCCGGAGCGCCCTGGCAAGCGCTCCAGGACCCTGGCGAGTGTCAAGGCCTCAACTCCGCCCTCAGAAGCCCGGGGCCTCTGTTCCGCCCCCATCCACCAGGGATCCGGGTAGTGGCAGCAATGAGTCCAGGCTCAGAAAGGGATCTGGGTACTCCATCGCCACCACACGGCCCACCTGGCCTGCCCCTCGCCTCCTCACCTGACCGTACTTGGCTTCCTGCTCCAAGGCTCCCTTCTCCAGCCCGTTCACTGCGTGCGGGGCAGCGGCGGGGAAGTTGTTGCGGCCCAGGCTGCTCCACTCCTCCACCTTGGGGCTGTGGTAGGGGGAGCTGTCGTTCACTCCTGGGGAGGAGGAGAAGGTGTCACGCTGGAGGCCCAACCCGCGCGCCCCCCTCCTGAGACGGGACCCGAACTACTAACTACCACTAGAAAGCACCAGGGCTCCGACCTCGGGTCGGCAGCCTGCCCTAGGCCTCCCAGGGGTGCTGGGCCCAGCCGCGGCCTCCTCCGTATCCAGCCCAGGGCCTGGAGAAGTTTTACTCGCCAGAGAATAGGCCTCTCCAAATTCTCTCACCCAAGCCTGAAGATATATATATATATATGAACATATATATATATATATATATATATATATATATATATATATATTTTCTTTTTCAACCAGCCTTTGATTTCCCTGCTCCCCTTCTCGCTCTCCAAAGAAACAAGTGGAAGAAACCCAAATCAGGGAAAGAGCCCCCGAGGCTGGATACACCATTCTCCACCTCCTCAATCTAACCCAAGGCCGACTGGGGGTTGACAAAGATCTGGGACTAGGGCTGGCTGAAAAGAAAGCAGCCTCCTGACCTAAGGGGTGCCTGCCGCTGGTGCTCACAGACATGCAGAAAAGTGCTCACAGTGCTGTGGGGATCTAGGACATTTGTCAATAAATGGAACAAAAGACTTGCAAAGTCTTTTGCAAACAAATAACTAAATGATGCCCACAATACACATGCAAAATATACGTGCATAGATTTCTGCTTTGTGTGCATAAGACGAGCCTTGATACCCTCCCTCTACACATTAAATATGTGATGTTATATACACATGACTCAAAAAGTAAATCCTGCAATTAACACTATATATGCCACAGTGGCAGGGTTATAGGGTTTTTAAAATATATACATACAAGAAGAGAAAATGAAATAAAAGGTTAAGAAAATGAAATAGAATTAAGTGTTAAGAAAAGGAGTAAAGCCATCAGTTATCCTTTCTGTTCTTGATGGAGATGCAAAGAAAATTATATGGCGCATAAAGTGATTACCACAATATACCTAGGGCTGTGCATATTGAATCACTGGCATTTTTCAATGACCAGGTGTAATTTCAAAGAGGAGATATTTGAATAATTTCAAAGAGGAGATATTTGAAGACAATGTATTTTTGTCTTTGGGTACTATGGTTGGAGGATTGAAGTTTGACAAAACCACTATAACATGATTTTAAACACTTCCATCTGACATTTCTACAAAATGATCATTTTATGTTCACAGATTTGTCAGAAATCTGTGGTTGTCTAAAAATCAGGTTGTTTAAAGCTGGCACCCAGAGTCAACATCGACAATGAAAAGTTACTCCTCTCCATAATCCAACAGTTTCCCAAGTGACATTTGGTCTGATTGTGGGATCCCTAGGCAAGGAACGTTTTCCTTTCAATTCTGTCAGCCTTTTTTCACTGTATCTTCCCCCACCCCCAAAGAATTAGATTGATTCCCATTTGCACCAGGAAACTGTGTTTTGGTGCAGAACTGCCTGTCTCTCTTTGCCTTCCCAGACAAAAGGCAGTCGGTGGGCACAAGCCTGAAGTTATCTTAAGAAATTGAGATCCCCCTGTGAGCCCCCATTTCTGCTGATCTCACACTTTCCCATGAACAGGGGCTTCCTTTAAATGTCAGTGAGGTCAGTTTATCCTATAAATCAAGGGCAAACTCTCTCCAACTAAAGCTCCAACTAGCTGGAATAAGACAAAACTGGGCTCTTGTAAATTTGCAGTCAGCAAACAAGAAGATGAGAAATCAGGGCCCTGCTTTAATTACTTAAAAAGATAATTGTGCCAATGTGGTGGCAACCAAGAAAGGCAGGAAATAATTAAAAGAACTATTTCCTTCTTTCCTATTTAATTTTTCTTCTTCACTTTTTTAAACTTTAGGCTGAGAAATTAAGAAAATGGACTATGTATTATTTAAATTCTGCATCCGAGGCATTTAGACTTTCTTTTTTCCCTACCAAGAAAAGAAGTTAACGCCTTTTTTTTTTTTTTTTTTTTTGACAACCCAGTGAAAGAAAACAAATTCAGGTCTCCTGCGGAAGCCGGACTGGGCAGGAGGGTGGGGGGAATAGTTCTGACCACGCAGAAAAGACGCTCACAACAAGGCAAGGTCAGGGGTGAGAAAAGAAAGGAACAGTGGGGTGGCACCGCTGAAAACGTGCGGGAACTGGATAGACGTCCACGCATATTCTGGGGGACCCAAGGTACCCCAAAGGAAAGCGGCAGGGTCAGGGAAAACAGGAAAGAGCAGTAGAAAAGACAGCATGGAATCGCCATAAATTTTGTCTTCATCACCGCAGTAGGTGCCACGTCCCCTCCTAAGATATATATGGTGAAATCTATTAAGGTAAAGCGTGAATTTTGAGGAGGGGATCGAGAGAAAGAGAGCGAGGGCGAAAGAACGAGTGGAAGGGGGACGAGGGTGGGAGAGAGAGAGAATGAGAATGAATATGAATCCGTGAATTGGTCCGGGAATGAGTTACAGGCAAGTTACTAGTAGTAACTTCGGGACCTCGGTTTCCGAGGAAAATGAACTGAAGCATAAGAATGAAACCAATTAGGTGACATTTGAACTTCCTGTCTGAGCAAATTTGGCCTGATTGCCAGAATCCGAGAATACTACAATTTCCACAGCGTGCCGTACTCGTCGCGGCCGCATCTGATCCCCAAGCAAGCTGCCCGCAGCGGCGTCTGCAGCCGGCAGCCCCACTCAGGCTAGGGCCTCCCGGGCTGCGCCCCAAGTCCGGCCGGCCGCGCTCTCGGAATGAGCGAGCCGGCCTGAGGCTGCTGCTGCGCGACGGGCGGGGGAGGGTGGAAAATGCGAACCATGTGTTGGGAATGGGGGGATGTTATGGGTCTGGTAGTTTGAGATGAGGCAGGAGACTGTGTGTGGCAAGGAAACGAGGGGCATGAGTTTCAAGTTAATGAGATCAGGACACCCCCTGGGAAGACTCCTTACGTTTCCAAAGGAAAAAGCCTCAGGTGGTGGGATAGATGCGGGCCGGAGGCCGCAGATACTGAGATCTCCGCGGGGGTGCGGGGGCAGGCTCTGCACAGCCACAAGCCCAGCCTCAGAGCCCCTACCTTGATCGGTGATGGAGCGAATCCCCAGGATGTCAGTGACCGAGTGCGACGAGGGCCAGGTGCGCGGCATAGCCACCGAACCCGGGATGGCGGGCACACCGGGTGGCGTGGGCACCTTGGCGGCCGCCGCCGTGATGGGGCTGGGGTACGAGTAGATGTGGTTGTAGGGCAGCGCTGGCTGCGGCGCCGGCTGGTGCTGTTTGTATGAGTCGTAATGACCCTGCTGGGCCAAGTTGCCGATCTTGTTGCGCAGAATGCGGCTGATGGAGCTCACTGAGGGCACGTTGTATTTGTCGCACACGCCGTCCGCCAGCAGGCGGTCCCGGATCTCCCAGGCGAAGATGCCAGGGTCCCTCTGCTTGTAGGTCCGGATGTGTTTCACCACTGTGGGGGTGGTGACCCGGGGCTTGCTGCCCCCGATGGCTCCTGGCAAGATCGAGCCCGTTTCGTTGTACCGTGCCAGGATCTTGCTGACGCAGCCGTGCGAGACCCGTAGCTGGCGGCTGATGTCACACGGTCGGATGCCCAGTTGGGCCAGTTCCACGATGCGAAGCCGGATGGCGTTGGGCAGGGGCCTCCCGTTCACGAACACTCCTCCTAGCTGGTTCACCTCCCCGAAGGCTGGCTCTGCAAAACAAACACACAGCGCGCGGGGACGCGCACCCGCCGCTTGGGACAGCTGCCTGCCACTCGGCCTCAGTGAGCGTCCGGAGGCAGAGAGAACGCACCCGCCCCAAAATAAGGACTGGGGCTGTCCCCAAACCATACGGTCCCGGAACATAGCCGAAGGGCCCCAGAACGCCAAAGTCCAGTTAGACCCCCTCCCTCATTCCTGCGGTGCGAGAGGCCGCTACAGTCAAGTGAAGTGGTGAGAAGCAGGGCGGTTCTGAGTGTTCAAAAGTGTCCGAAGCAGGCGGGGAAATAGGTCTTGACGACTGAACACGCTCCTTCTCGCCTGCTGCGCACTGAAGTCCGTGGGCTGCTCCCTCTTCCCACCCACCACATTCCCAGCGCCCGCCTGAAGACCCGCGCAAAGTCTAGGAGAAGCTAGAGGGGAGTGTGGTGTGTGTGTGTGTGTGTGTGTGTGTGTGTGTGTGTGTGTGAAACAAAACTTGGTTTACTACCGAGGCTGCGGTGCTCGCTGATGGCACAGCCCCCTTCTCTTAAAATCAGAAAATGGCATCAACAGCAACCCAGTAGCCTGCATTCAGATCGAACTGCTATGCGCCACTGACCCTTAGCGTGTTCATACAATTTGCAGGAACACGAGCAAAGTCAATAAGGAGAGTGTGAGCGCTTAGTGGCGCGCGCCCTTGCGCTCCCTCCCTCCCTCGCCTGCTCTCTCCCTCCCTCCTTTCACGGCTTTGACAGAGTCGCCCGCCGACACTCACCCATTGCTCCGAGCAGTACACTAACCCGGCCCCAGTTCCGCACTGCCAGAAGGAAACTTTTCGCACGGCCTCAGTGGCCCAGCCTGTTGCTACCCCGGGCTGCCGATGCCTCCGCTTCTTCCCGGGAGGAGGAGGCAAGAGTGCAAAAGGAAGGAGTAAAAGGAAGTCTGTGCCCCGATGAAAGAGGCTTGAGCTCTGCATTTCAATCTAAGCAGCAACGTGGGCTGGGCTGAGCTGGGCCGGGCGGCTCCGTCTATCACTCACTGGGGACACGCCCCCGAAGAGGCGGGCCCAAGAGTGAGCTGCGTGGTGATTGGTGCAAGCCGGTGAGCGACAGCACAGTCCAGGAAACTCCTTCCGCTGTTCCTTTCAGGCTGGCTCCCCACCTGGGTGACTAAATACAATGAAAATGGGTGTTTGACATTTTCCCAGGAGCGGCAAAGACAGCAAAATCAGGCGGGTAAAAATGCTGAAAAAACAAATGGAAGCGTTTGGTCTGAATATGAGTGACTCGAAGGGGGAAGGGGCGGAGGAGACCTCATTGGGGGAACGATGGGCGTCTCAGAATTAAAGTTAAGAATCTAGGTGGGAGACGGGCGCCACCGTTTATGGGGGAGTAGGGGCCGGGGAGGTCTTAGCATAATCTGTCATGCAGGCCTCCGCGGGCCTCGAGGAGAGCTAGGTCACCCGCCGATTCTACCTCAAGTCAGTCCATGGCTGGTGGCAAGAGAGCAGGTGTAAGAAGGTAGGCCAGCGGAGAAATCGACGTTGCCTGGAGGCCGAGCTACTGGTGGGGGCCAATGTTAAAGCCCGGGAGACCCCTCCCGCAGCCGGCTTCCCCCGGCGGCCTCGGGTGGGCTCGTCTGGGAGCGCGGGCCAACCCTTAGCCACGCAGGTTTGCAGGCTGAGGCAGGGGTCACGCCATGTGCCGGGAATTTAAACAGGCGCAGCTGAAGCGAGCGCACAGCTGCAAGTCAATTTATTGCGGGTGCGTGGGCTTCTCGCTCCAGAGCCCAGCACACCGCCGCACTCAGTCACTGTGCTGGGCCGCTGGTCCTTGGTGTCAGCGATTGCAGGGATTCTCCAAACCAGTGAGCCTCTTCGAAAGGGTTTTGCTTAAATATGAAAGAGACTTAGTGTAAAGAAAGTGGACACGGCGCTGCACGTAAATGTAATTCCTGCGTCTTCCATTTTGCTACCAGAGACCCTGCAGTTCTGCCTATTTCTGAATTTTCAGTTTTGTTCATTCTAAATTTAAAGTGTACAGTATGTCTTTTGCGGCCAAAGTTATTAATATTTACAGTAAAATTGTGGAGAATGAGAATCAAAATAATAAACGAGATGAGGAATACTGGAATGAATTTGGGAGTTCATACTGCTCTGGTCACGGACACTGATACTGCTGCTTGGTACTCTACAACTCTCCTTCTTGTGCACACAATATTCGGGGTGATCCTCCTACAGCCCCCAGAGATATGTGTGGCTCGGGTCTACACACTGGGAAACTGACTGGGCCCAGATCCCAGACCAGTCAGTGACAAGAACCCAGGAAAAACTAGTAATCAGCTGTGCTTCTTCAAACGATCAGTGATCTCCAGATCTCTGCTTCTGTGGTGGGGAGGCACTCAATTCAAATTCACTTAAAGTATGAAGGATTTGAAAGATAAAGATGAACTCAAATACGTTTAATTCTTTACAATTGAGATCTTGTGGAAAGTCCCACAAGTAGACATACTTGAACTTGTCCCTTTTTTGTTTGTTGGTTTCAAATGTTTAGAATCTTCTTGATAGCGATTTCTCCTTAGCCTGACCCCCAATACCTGTTGTGTGGCACCGTCTGTAACTTTGCATAAGGACAGCCTTTGGGAATCTAAGATTTTAGAAGCAGCAGCTCTTTCTTTAGGGCTGGGGTGTAAGTAAATTAGTTGAGACTTTGCGATATCTGAGCGGTGCTTAAGACTTTGACTTAGGCTTGCGCAAAGGCATGAACATGCCCCGCAACTTGATCAGGAGCCCTGCTTCCACCTCCAGACACGCTATGAGTAGCAACCTCTGCGCGGACTCTTTGCCACATTTCCGAGAGCCTAGTAGGCGTTCGCAGAGGCTTTGGGGCTGTTGTGTGGGTACAAGGCCTTTCCGCCTACCGTCTGGTGAGGCCAAAAGCCCCGCAGCGTGGGAGGGGTTCCGGCTCTGTGAGAGCTTTAGTGGTTCTACAGCACCAGCCCAGAGTGAGAGACCCGTGTGGTTTAGAGCTCCCCATGGCTAAGTGGACTTAACACGCAACATCCTCTTGTTCGCCACCGACTCCTTCACTGTCACACGTCTCCCGCGCTCTCGAACAGGTCCGATGCCATCTCTCGGTTTCCACCTGCTGGATTTGGTCGTGGCCCTTTGGCCTTAGCTGCTGCGGAGTGCCTGCTACCTGCGGCGCCCGGGCCCCACTCACGCCGGCAGTTGCAAGTGCTGGTTCTCTTGGCTCGGGGTATTCTCAAGAGCCCGCAAAGAATCAATTTTAGGTGCTTTGGGTAACTAAGTATCTGAGGCAAGCGGAGGTCCGCGCGCTGGGAGCAAGAGGAAGGAAGCTGCAGGGGCAGACAGGAGCGGAGGGATTGGAACCGAAGGGGCTGACGCTGCGGAGGCGAGGTAGCCAGCGAGCCGCTGAGCCCGAGAGAGAGACGGATCTAAGGAGGGAAAGAAGCATGGAGGAAGGAAAAGAGAGAGAACACTAAAGTCTTGCAAGCCCCAACGGTGCGTAAGGATGCAAGACTTTGAGAAAGAGCAGGGGTCAGCTAGGGTCAGCGCCCCCTAGTTACTGCCCGCTCTGGACCTAGGGGATCATACAGGGATCGGGAGAATTTCGACTAAAAGAAGAAATTTAAGACCAAAACCAAAACACAACCTGTAAGGCCTGCAGCTGGCCCAGGCCAGGGAGAAGCCAAAAAGCCTTTCCCCTAGGCGCTGTCAAGGCCTCCTCCGTGGGGCGACCCGCTCTCTGAGTAAATATTTACTCAGTGGGAGCCTGGAAGCTGGCTGGCCAGAGGGTGTGAAGGAGGGGGCTACACGGGGTGGGAGGAATCGCCACCCTCGCACTGAGCGGATCCCAGTGTACACCTACCAGAGGGGAGCCGGGGCCCATGACTCTACCCGCGGCTGGGCCCAAGCCTGAGGCTGGGGAAACTTTAGTCCGCAGTACGCCTTCTCGGACTCCGCCCTGCCCCGCGGACCCAGGCCAGATTCAGTAAAGTCTCCATAAATCTGTCCGCGGTCCTAGTGCCGCGGACAGTCACCTGTGGCGCCCCGCTCCTGGCACTAGCGGGGTTTGAGGACAGAAGCAGAGAAGGAACAGGAATCTAGCTCCTTCCGAGGCCGCCCTCGAGTGGCCAGGCAGACGGCACCCGAGGGCTGCCAAGGTCAGACCCAGGCGCCGCAGGCTGTTAGGGGCGCGGTGAGCCCTCCCTGGATCCCCAGCCTGGATCGACGCCCGGCTGAACTGTTCCTCTGGGAGCCTGCTTCTCAGGGTCTACAGGTCAGAGATGACTGCGGATGGGAGGGTAAGGCGAGAGAGGGGCGTGCGTGTGCGCAGGAGAGGGGTCGTTTTGTTCCCAGTCGCAGTTATGACAAGCAGAGCTGGCAGAGGAGACTACTAAGGAGCTGATTCCCCCAACTTGGCCCCACGCTGGGACCAGACTGGACTCGGAGCCCAGGAGACAGTACCCGCCTCTAGCCTATTCTGGGGAGGTGCGGATATCTCTCGGAGTTCGAGCTCCGGGGCAGGGGTTTTCAGAGTGCATTGACTTCTTCCAGACGTCTGAGGGGAAATGCGGTAATGACAAGACTTTGAGTCCGCTTCCCCCACCCGACCGTCTCTTCCAGGGTGAGTGGGGATTGCTCTCGGCATAGGAAAGGGGGCCCAGCTTCTCCAGACCTCGGCCCAATGCTATGTCCAGGTCTCGCAGGGTCAGCGGCCCACTGGGCCCCCCAGCAACTGCGCGGCGAGTGGCAGCCGGAAGCGAGCCCCGCGCCCAAGGCGAGGGAGGGTCACCGCTCGCCCGCTGGCCAGGCAGGATCCTCGCGTGCAGCTGCGGGAGGGCGGGGACGGCGGCTAAAGGGAACAACCTCAGGGGATTGAGAAGGAGACAGCCGGCGGGGATGCTTGGCCCCAGCCAGGCCGAGGGTGGGTGGGGAGGACAGGAGGCGCCCACACACTGACCTGCTGGCCTGGACTTGGCGGGACTGCGGACGCACCAGCTCAAGTAGAAGCCGCACTGGCCCAGAAGAGGAGCCGAGCGCGGCCGGCCGAAAGATGCTCTAGGAGTCGCCCCGCGGCCTCTCCACCTTCTCACTAAGGAGTCTCACGGTTCAAGAGCCTTTCCCTGGCTCCTCGAGGTAGCAACCACGGCAGCGGACAGGATCGGGCCGAGCTTGGAAACCCCTCGGGGCGCACCGCGGGTCCGACAGCCGCCAGGCCCGAGCGCTGCACGCCGCGGGATGCGCCCCGCCGGCTGCGAGCGCTCGTCGCCCGCTTTCTCCTTCCAAGGGCAGGGGAGGGGCTTGTTGCCGCCTGAAACCGGCTTTTAATTCTCCGCCTGCCTGTTTCCGATCACCCGGGGTTGGATTTTCTGTTTGCTCACTCCTTCTATTACAATAAAAACAATCGACATTTCTTTTCAGTTTCCCCATATTAGCGTCACTCAGTAATTGTTCTCCACCCCACCCCCTCGCGTCGAAGGCGAGCGGGATTGCTGGTATTCTCGCATTGGAAGGTTTCCGAGTATATAAGCAAATCTTTCCTAAAGACTTTAAAATAAAAATAAATAACGGCCCGGGAAATTGCTGTGACCCTAACATCACTTTCTGAACACAAATTACACCCATTTTTCAGTTTTCAACAGCGGAATTGCTTTCAGAAGGACGGCGCGGAGCCTCATGTGATATGATTGTTTGTTTATTAAATTCGCAAATGAAAGAGAACACGGTTTTGTGCAAGGGGGAAAAACTCGTGGTTGCCGGGACGGCAAGCGCGAGCAAAGATCGGATCCCACCTGGGGAGGGAGTGGCAGGGGTAGAGGTAGAGAAGGGTCCCTGAGGGGAGGCTGGTCTGACCTAGCCAGAAGGAAGGCTACTTCGCCTTGCCAGGGTTGCAGCATTCGTAGAAGTTGCGCTGCTCGGTGACGAAGACACAGTCCACCGTCACTCTACGACCTTGAGCTGCGGCGCTCCGGAGAGGCTCAGCCTCATGTGGGAAAAACAAGATTGCGGGTTCTTTAAAGCACAGCTGTTTGAGACCCTGCCCTAAGGCGTCCTTCTGAAGACCCGATTGGCCTAAAGGATGTCTGAAAAAGATAAACGAGAACGAGGCTGCGCCTCTAAGCCCTGGTTTCGGGAGCAAGCACACGTGAAGCCCTTCGGAGGGCGGGGGGCCCACTGCGGTCCAGGTTGTTGAATATAGCTTTGTTGCGAGGTCTGGGTTGCCCGCAGGCTTTCAGGCCCAGCTCGCTGTCCCCTGGCAGGGCCGGGCCTCAGCCCCATAGGCCCCGAACTGGGCCCAAACTGCTGACAGAGGGGACAATTCATTCTAGACCCGATTTATGGCTTTTCCGAGGAGTCCGAATCAACCTGCAGGCCAGAGTCATCTTGACAAGCACGAGAGCTTTCTTTCACTTTCTGCGATACAGCTACCCAGGGCTCACTAACTGCGCGTTCCCTTTGAGTGGCATGATGCCGCCGAGAGTCGTCCCCGGTCACGTGCTACCTGGCGCATCCTTGCGCCCGGGCAGTGAACAGAGCTGCGAGGCCGCTGGAGCATGGCAAGGTCGCGGCGCGATATTTCCAGCCTGTCGCCTTCTCTGGGCTCACTCCACCACCCACTAGCCCCGCGCTGACGCCTCCACTGTCCTTGCTAATCCCCAAAACAGAAAGCGGGGGTTTGGAGCAGAGGGTCAGAGTCACAGAAAACTTCCCATACTTTTTAAGTCCCCCCCCACCTCCGTCACCTCTGTCCTGGCCGCGGCACCTAGTCACAGCGCCACCTACAGGCGTCAGATTAGATCACGCTCCCACAGTAGTTTTTGCCAACGTTGGGAACCCACTTTGAAAATCCACAGAACTTCGATACTTGACATTTTTAGTTCCCTTTCCTATCCCCCCAGCACCCTCAACTCTCTACTAGACTCCAAATCTCTGTACCATTCTCCACCATGCTCCAAGGCAAACCCGAGCATCAGTCTTCTGACGATTCACCAAAAACCCATCTGCCGTTCCTACCAGGCTGTATCCTTTCGCAGCCCACAGGGGGCCTACTGAAGGCCACGGGTTGTGAGCTGTCTTTGAGCCATGGCGGGAAAGCCGGAGACCGCAAAGAAGCTCTGCACGAAAAAGGGTGGGGGAAGCGACGGACCCATTCTTCTCCAGCTCATCCTACCATTTGCAGAGGGCTCGCTACGTCAAACACTCTAACTTTACAAAAGAGGTATTATTATCTTCCCATTTTACAATAGACAGATTAAATAAGAGCACACAAGATACTTAGATTAAATGAGATCACACTGTTAATTAAGTGAGAAGCTCTGAACCCACATCGTCCATACTCCCTTTTCCTACTCTGCAGGAACAGCTTGCGCTGAAGCCCCAAGAGAAGCCCTCATAGTTCAGATGTCTGCACGGAAAGTGGACGCTCTCTTACCCCCTTCCAAACATCAGAAGAGAGACCCGCCTATGCCCGCCCCCCCCCCCCCCCAGAACCTGCAGCAGAGAGGACCTACAACCTAGGCCTCCTTACTACAGGCAAAGATTCCAAGCTAGGGAGGTCGCGGCTGACTGGGAGAGGACGGTAGACTGAGACCAGGCTCTGGCTGCTTGCACCGTCCTCTCCTGGCCTGGGCTACTCCAGGGCCTGGAGGCAAGGTCCGCAGCGACTGTGGCAGTGCGCCTAGCAGCAGGGAGAGGAGCTAGACAAGGACAGGAAAGAATCTTGCTCTTCGCTGCAATTTGTTCCTGGACTGCCCGGACATACCCAGTGCCCTTTCAGCGCATCAACCCAAGCACGGAAAAATCCACCTTTGCCTTTCTGGGGATCCATTCTGGTGTATGCCTGTGTGTGTTTCTTTTTAAGACCGCTGTAGTGGGAACAAACCAGGAGGTGCCGAGATGCAATAAAATTAGAACCCGTAATTAACACAGCTAGCTGTGCCCAAGTGGCTCGGAAGTGCGCCTGGTGGAGTTAGCTGTGCTTCCTTCGCTGAGTTCGGGCAACAGTTACGTTTTCTTTCCTTTGGGGTGCATCTTGGAGTCCAGAACAGCTCCTTTCATTACCCTGCATACAGCGGAGAAATAAACTATTTCATTAAAAAATCGTAACGATAAAAAGATTTCAGCGCACCCTAGGGGAAGTGGTAGTCAAGAGAAGAGAAAGTCGTGAGGTTGTTAGGGGCAGGGGTCACTTTTACTGGCTTGGGAAAATGCGCTTTAGCTGCGCGGAATTCGTTCTGTTCTCATCCCTTGAATAGGGGTTGGTGGGAGCGCTTCTGGGTTAGGTCTGAGGACTAAAACTGCGAAATCTCAAGCTAGTGTTTTCAGGTTTCGTGCAGAAACTGCGAACCAGACCAAAATCTCACCGTCTGCATCTTGGCGAGGACTCCACCGGAGCTCTGCAAGCCAGGTGGAGCATCTGCGGCTACGGAGGGTCATTCCTGCAACCTCCTGCCCCGGGTCCTACGCCTCAGGTCTTCTTCCCGGCTGGGCTCGGCCTTCCCGAGTACTAGGCAGGCTCAGGTAGGCCCCTCCGCCCGCAGGCTGTCTGCCGCAAGAGGCCAACTTGGAGTGAGAGAGTACTCGCTCCTCTTCCCTCTACCAGGGCAGTATCCTGCCTGTCTAAAAATTCTACCCTCACTGCAACCAGCGAAATTAAAGAGCTGGCCTCCCACCTCTTCCGCAGAGCTGTGGCATTCGACAAGCTACCTGTCTAGTGTCTCAGTCAGTGGGAGAACACAGAGTATAACCACCTCCCCACGGACAGGACTGCAGGACAGTGCTGGGAAAATTGCCGAGGGCCCCAAATGTGGTTTTCAGTGGATACACAGAGGTTAAGAAAGAGAAATGCAAAAATGAAATAAATATAATAAGCAAGAGGGATAAAACACAATACATCCTTGCAGAGTAAACGAATTTCACCACCAGGTGCAAATTTTTTTTTTCCTAATGGGGGAGAGGGAGAGAAAGAGAGAGAATTGCTGCTTTTATATGATCCACTTTTTTAATTCAACGAAATGTTTTAAAATTAATGTGAATTAGCCCGAATTTTATTTTTGGAAAAACCAAGCAAGCATTGTTGGTTTTGTTCAATAGATGTACATCCTTGGTGCAGATTTTAAAAATAATTTTTAAAGGGTTGTTTATGCAGTAAAGAAATTTGCACATTTAAAAGCTACCCACATTTTTGAAATGTGCGCAAAGATGTTTAGGTGCATAACTTAATCATGCAGATCCACTTTGGTAGTGCGTTCAATAAAAATCATTTTTGGCAGGGCATTTAATAAAATTCAGATAGTCAAGAAGGAAAAACTGGTAGACATTAAGACCAAAGAAATTTCTTGAGAAGAGAATTTAGAAAAATAAAGAAGGGTTTTTAGACAATACTAACCCTTCATGTTTTATTCCAATTCCTACAGTTCTACAGCGTTACTATAGTTCCTACATATTAAAGCATTACAATTTGGTTTCTGTTGCTACACCATATCCAGCCTGTAAATTTAATAGCTGCAGGGGGAGAGAGAGGATTGCAACAACCAGAGATTAGCACCAGAAATGTTGGGCCAGTGTCCTATGTGTGATGAGGCTATACCACTGGGGCTGCCATTCTTGACAGACTCCCAGGGTAGATATAGAGGATTGGGGTAAGGAGGCTGGTACCATTTCCTACAGGATCAAGATGTTAGCCCAAGACAGTGGCTGACTGCTGAGCCACTTCTTAGAAGGATAGAAAGCCAAGATCATAGCCACTGGGACCTTTAAAAAGCTCCCTAGCACCTTCCTATAGGACCAGAGGTGTGAATCTGATGTTCTGGCAAGCTGACAACACAAATTCTCTTAGCAGGTTTTATTGCCTGAGCGATTCATATTCAATTCCTTTGGGATTGTGTTCTGCCCTGCCACATGGTTCCGTTCTTGGAGACACCCCTTTTGCTAGGGGGAAAAATAATGATCCCATTACTCAATGTAAAATACCTTCATAATGCCAGTTTAAGGCTAAAAATTTAAACCCCTGAAAGTCAGGAAATAGAGAAGTCAAAATTCTTTTAGTCAGGTTAAATCACCCTGCTTCCCTGGCTATATAATGCATGGTACATTTACAAGCCTCCCCAGCAAGGCAATTCCAGCAACCAGGCACTGCCACCACTGTGTTTAAAGGGAAAATGCTGTAGTGCCACTTGACTGGGCAGATTTTCCATTTGCAGTTTGAATGTTTCATGCCTGTAGATTTCAGCACTTACTTGCTAGATGAAAGTACTGCACTACATATATTGGTAAATGAGTTTAAAGCTTAAAGAAAGCAGATTAACTTATAGGTAAGCAAAAGCAGTTCAGAACAAGAGAGAGAGACGTGCTGTAAATGTTTACATACCTCCCAGATTTTCTGTGTACCAAATCCAGAGTTTTATCATTCCAAATCTGATCTACACATTTCTCCAACTTTGACACAAGTGAAATCCTTAAATGGTAGTGATGTGAGTAGATAGATTTACTTCATCACTTTCTCAATTTTTATTTTGTAACTAAACATGTGTATCCATCCATAGTTTTCCCAAGAAAAGAATATACAGTAGAAAGATGTGTTATTTAAATTCTGTGCTGGAAATTCAGACATGGCTAATTTATCTATGGATTGTGACTTCCAGAAAAAGTCTCCCCCTACCTCTTCTTTCAATTTAAGAATAGCCAAAAGTATGCATGAGTTTTCCTTTGGAATGATACTTGTCTATAACATTTTAGCTGTGAAACAAAATTACATTAAGGCTTTCTGTTTCTTTTACAGCTAAGGGGCAAAAAAAGGAAAACAGAAAACAGAGGGTTAACCCTATAGAGTTGTGTGTAAGCTGAGCCATGGTTTCTGGCCACAACATGCACATGATCCGTGTGTTTCATCATGGAACTGCTAAGGCACATGAGGGTTTTTTTGGGATAAAGGTATTAGGTGCATAGGAGGCATCATTATTCTTATTAGAGCAAATTAGTCTCTTGGAGGAAAATATGCCCTTGGGGTAAAATATACATTGAATTCTGTAGAAGGAATGAATAACATACACTTGGATGATGCTACATAAAAGCTGCATATTTTTTTTTTTGTCTTACAGGAAAGATTTTTGTGTCAATAAAAATGATGAGGGCAAAGCTGTGCTGTCTATACATGTTACCTCCAGAGCTCAAGGCATACTTTGGGATTTCACAACTCTATAAATTGTGTCCAGCTGTCCAAAAAATCTTCACACATGTATTTGTAAGGTCTCCTGAAGACATGCTTCTTATATAGCAAAGCCTTAATTAATCAGATAACCCAGGAAAGTAAGTGTGGATAAAATTTGAAGGACATGGTGTCTCATGAACATTTCCTATTTCATGTCTTTGAACAGAGCAGAATTTAAGAAAAGGAAGTGTGTGCATCATGTGCCATCCTTTATAATTTTTTGACATGAAAACCAGTTTAGAAATCCTCTTAGGTAATTTTCATGCCTTCTCTAAAATATACGGTGAATCCAAATGAATGCTTCTTTGGTGACCAAGTGTTCCTATTAAAGATAATGGTTAGATAGAGCTGAATGGAGATCACTCATAAACTGTTAATGTGATGTTAGTGAAAATCAATATAGAGAGTCTGAATGGCCTTTCTTGGGTAAAGAAAAGTTATTTTGAGAAGGAGGTTGAAGGAGAAAGAGGGAAATATTTTTGTCATGGATTAAAATAAAGACACTTTTCTCCTTTACACCATTCCTCCACCATTCCCCATTTATTAGCAAAAGCAAAATGAATGGTGAAATTAATAGCAGAGGGATATAAATGCTATAAATTAAATTCACTGCTATTGTTGCTACAACACATATTGCCAGAGTAAGTTTGTATATGTCTATCTCAATAAATAAATTTAATCAACCCATTTATAAGAAAAATTTGCCAACTTATCTCTAAAATTAACCCACAGTACTAGATTTTCAGAAATGTCCAAGCTCAAAGGACTGAATTTAGACCCCTTATTTGCTTCTTGAGTGCAATAAAGATACTGTGTTCAGCCTATGGGCTGCATTGTAGGTCCTCAGGTCCCTTCTCCCCTGCCCTTCCTGGAAGCCAGTGCTAACTTGGGGAAACAGAGGAACTTTCTTTTGATGTCTAGCATCACTTGTACCTAAGAACTTGGGGTATAAAATGATAACTCGAATTACTACAACTTGTACCCTCCAATTAAGGAAAGCTATGGACACCAAGAGAGGCTCCATCCCTACTTCTTTCTCTGAGATAGTCTCTCTCTCTCTCTCTCTCTCTCTCTCTCTCTCTCTCTCTCTCACACACACACACACACACAGACACACACACACACACACCCCTATATACTCCCTAGAAGAAAACAGCATTTTACATAAGATTTTGATTTTTAAAATGTTCTTTTCTAGTTAAAATTCCATGAAATCCCTAAAATATTTTACAGCACACCAGGAAACTAAGCATAACATTACCAAGATGAGTTCCAGTGAGGTCATAAAGCAGTTAGCTTTCTTCATTTAGATTTCTAAACCACCACAAATGCGTAAAATATACGCCTGGATCTATCTTCGAGCTTATATTTTAAACCATCCATGAGAAAGCATATCCAGACCTTTATGTGTTTTGGGTCAACCTTTGTCATCTGTACTTGCTCACAAATCCCTTTCCCTAAAAGCAGGTAGATTGACCTTAGTTATGCAGCATTAAGGGAACGTGGGCTTCAGCCAATCCACAGTGGAGCATGGGGAGATGAGAAGCTACTTAAAGTTATCAGTGTTCTGTGTCTGGTTCTCTGATCCATGGTTTAGGTCCACACATATAGTTGTACCAGAAACAATGATGATTTTGACAGACTCCAATATAGTTTGTCTCCTGGAGTTTTCTTGGAATATCAGTTTGGGTTCTTTTCTGCAGCATAGTCCTGAGTGCCAATCTCAGGTAGGGCAGCTGCCCCTTTAAGCTCATGATTGAGAGGGTTAGGAGTTTGCTGATTATTCATTGGATCTCTCAATAGCTATAAATACCAGTTGAATATTTTAAACAATTTACTCTTCAGGTCACATGACAAATAATGTATGGCCCTTAGCTTCTTAGACTTCTAATGATAGCTCAGGGAGCAAACAACTGTTAAAGGTATCTCACAGATCTGCCAAAGAGGAACAATTCTTCATTCAAATTTGAACCCAGGTTATGTGCTATAAATGGACACTTGGACCTAAAAGGTAGCTATTATTATTGTCTTTTCTATAATATTTACAGAAAAGAATAGAATGTGAATTTCACTGCTTTGCTTGCAGGGACAAAGTTCAGAGAGTCAAATTGCAGATCTTGGGTTCTTAATAATGGGCCGTTGTGTTTAACCTCCTCAACTTCTTTTCTCCACTTATAGGAAGGAACAAAATAAAATGTTTTGTGGAAGTTTATATTGAAATGAGGTCAGGTAAACTAATGACTGCTTGGTATTTTATGACAAGTTTTATAACCTTGGAGTTGCCATAACTTTCAAACGATCATCAATAAAGTTTTATTGCGAAAGGGTCGCCATGTGTCTGAATGCTTTTGCACATAGTAAAGGCATGCTGCCCCATTGGCTTCGCTCACCAGCCTCTTTTCACCCCAGCCGTAAAGTCCTCTTCTTTTTTATTGGAGGTTGAAAAGTCCCGGGGTCTGTTCTTCTCTATCAGGTCAGCAATGTGGGAACTACGTAGAAATTATTTATCTATGATTGAATGATAGTATACAACCAACTTTTCTAAAACGAGTAATAAGATTTCTGAAATTAGATTTTAAAAGGTGTCTCTTAATAAAATAAATGGCAGTCTGTTTGGGGCGAATGTGTCTGACAATAGTTTACTACAGAAACGTGTTTGAATGCTAGATAGCGTGTATCCGTATAACCTCAGAGGGCTGCCATTAAGTAATTAGGCGCTTAGGGACCGATAATGGTCTCGAAGACAGAACAACAACAAAACTACTTGAGACTCTTCTTGCGGACCATGAGATCAACGATTTAGGAGGTCTCGCTTTGGGTCCTACCCTAAATTTTCCCAAAGGAGGAAGAGGAGATTGGACTGGGGCTCTTGCCAGATTGCCGCCTAACACGTTCCCAGAAACGCTCCCCCGGGCCACACCAACAACTCCAAGTGTCAGCTCTCAGATTCAGATTCAAGTTCACATACACGAGCGCATCTTTGTCCGCTCTGGAATGCCATGTGGAAACGAAGCTTAGGATGTCCTGCGATTTAGATGAAGAGAACTAAAATTACATAAAACGAAGCTTCTAATTGCATACGCCCTTCAGACAGCTACTCTCCTTCAGGAGAGCTATGACCCGGGGAGAGAGTGCAGGAACGCTGTCAGAGCGGCGGAAGAGAAGGAAGGGGAAGACAAAAGCTGGAAAATTGACCGCCCGCTTGTCCCATCTCGAAACCCGAGTGAGAGAGCTTGCCCGAGTCGGGCAGGCCCCCTGGGTGGGCAGGCCCTAGGCGACAAACTTTTTCGTCCGATCCAAACAGATCCCCCACCCCTAACCATTCGCAATTTGCATGGCGCTCTCGGGTAAGGGGTTGGTGAATATCGCCCTCTCCCGGATCTCCTGAGACTCTCTCCAACGCGCTGAATCCGCTCCGTCCCAGGCTCGGCGTCCGCGTCACCTTCCCTCAGACCAAGGCTTCTAGAGCCCGGTATCCGGGAACTGGGCCATGAGCCGGATCTGCGGAGCAAAGAGGGCTGGAGACCCTGCTGTACCCTGCAGCTTGGCTGCGGAGAGCGCGCAGCCACAAGCCTCATTCCTCAATGGGCAACACGCCCCAACCCCGCTCGGCTTTGCAAAAGCACCCGCCACCCTGCGAGTCCCCCGTCTGTCACGGTCTGCCCCCGCCTGAGTCCGCAGCAAGCGGGAAACCCCGATGGCCTTCCAGGATTTAGGAACTTCCTCCTCCGAACCCCTGAAGAGTTCGGACCTGACGTCCCTTTACAGTGTTTGGTGGCAACCGGGAGCGGAGTCGGGGTCCCCACCGCGGAGGAGATGCCGTGGGTGAATTGCCTTCCAGCTCACCCCTCATCTCCTCCCGGTCGCTAGCCAAGTCCCTACCCTGGGCGCTCCCATGGGGCACCAACTACAGCCACAGACCAACAAACAGCGCCTGGGTCATCACTGCGGGAGCGGGCCCAGGTGGAGGGCGCGCAGGTGCAGGGCCCCCAGGACCCTCCGTACGCCCCGGGAGCCGCGGGCCAGGGTTGTGAGGCTGGCGCCAGACTCTCGGATCGCCACATGCCACGCGCCACAGCCCGGAGCGCGCGGGAAGCTCCGCCATGGGGGTCCTGGCTGCGGCGGGGCTGGGGCCGACTCGCTCCACCTGGGGTTTGCGCTGCGGGAGTTCGGCTGGGGAAGGCGGGCAGCCGCCGCGCTGCAACCGGCTGTGGCGCCATCTCCCGAGGACACCTCGCAGGAAGTGCGGCTCCCCGGGTGGCCAGCGCTGCGGCTCCTTCGTTGTAGCGCCAGTGCCCCGGTCCGCGCGACTTCCCATAATGACGCCCTGAAATGCCTCCAGAAATGTCTGTGGTACAACTACTAAGCCAATAGTCGGCGTTAGTCCTCCCTAAAGACCGAAAGAAGATCCCAGCATCCCCGGGATGAGTTACGCACACCCACACAAGCACCCTGGCCTCCGTGCTCCCACCTGGGGAAGGGCGGAAGGGAGTTTTCTCTTGTCAGGGATCTCGGAGTCCCCAAGGCTCCAGCAACAAGAAGTAAGAGGAGGGGACTCACGGATGTGGGTGTGTGGGGTGTGTATGTCGTGGCCCCCCAAGGAAGGCTCCGGCTTGCAGTGGGGACAAGCCATCTGGAAGGGACCCTGCTGTGCTTGCTGGACTTGAACAGAGCCAGACTATCTGCCGTCACTTCCACTCCCGCCCGGGCCGAACCCAGCCGCTTTCCACACCGCCACTGGAAGGGAGAAAGCTTTTCCTCTTTGTATTAATATATACCAGCAAGGTTAGAAGGTTTTCACAGTAACGTTTAAAAAAAAAGAAATTAAATCAGAGGGTGGGAACAAAACCTCAACTTCCTCAGAAATATAGAAAGAACAGTTTTCAGAGTTAGGTTTCTGATGCTAATTACAGTCGAGACCCTGAGGGGCACCCCATTCCTGAGTTCCTTTCTCTGGTGTCTTCCTTAGTTTGTTTTGAGAATTTGGGCTTCTCTGTGAGTGAGCACTGTTCACCTGAATAGAAAAATAGCAGAGAAGTCTGCTTATATATTGATAGCTCGTAAGCCCATGTTATCAAGACCAGCTAAGGTTGGCTGTGAAGGGAGAATCTCAATGTGGGTCCCAGAAGC
Organism: Propithecus coquereli; assembly: GCF_000956105.1. NCBI lineage: Eukaryota > Metazoa > Chordata > Mammalia > Primates > Indriidae > Propithecus > Propithecus coquereli. Next base: position 1,866,216 of record NW_012135636.1, on the reverse strand, counting down.
TGGAACCTCTCCTCCCCTTACCTCTGGACAACCACTCTGGGTTGTGTTCTTGCTGTAATTATCTTAGCATCTTAATGCTGGCCTGGGAGGCACAGCTGCTCCTTCAAAGCTCTGCCCAAGGAGCTGTATATACCTATTTTCATTAGTGTGGAATGACATGTTCATATAGTCAACTCATATTTATTGAGAACTTGCTATGTGTCAGTCACTGTGCTACATTCTGGGGAAAAAGGACAAAGAAGGAAGACATGGCCTCAAACAAGCTGGACCATCTGGTTGATAAGATATTGCTCTCAGCTTGGGGTTCTCTGTAGGCCTGGCTGTTTCCTCCTAATAAAGGCAGCTTTTCTTTTCCATCCTCAGGAGTCCTCAAATAAAATTATCCTCTTTGGAAGTCAAGGAGAAGGAGGCCACAAAGAAAGTGGATTCTCTAGCCAACTTGAAACCTAGCTTCCAAATTCCTGAACCCAGGCGGCTGAGGACCTATCTCTTGCCTGGATGATTCACCTAACGTGATGTGGTCTTCCTTATAGCTTCGGTAAGAATAATATCAAAAGGCAGTGAAATGCCCAGCCAGAAAAAGAGGTGCCCATGAACAGTGGCAGGCAGCTGGTATCTCATGCTACCCTGCTGTGACATAGCAAACCTGTACATGCTGGTACCCGGTCAAGAGGGTGGGGCCACTTTTCTGCTCATCTCTCTGCTTTTCTTCCTTCTTTCCTAGGGACCATTCCCCCATTCACATGTTGTTGTAAGATTTGATGGCCTACTGAAGATGTTCAAGAGGGTCACCTAAACAAAGATATGCAGGAGTCCCTCTCTGGACCCTTCAACACGGAATTTGCAAAACTCCCAAACACCAGGCAAGAAGGAGGGCCCTGGGTACCAGGCATCAGCTTTCTCTCAGAGCCCTCCCACATGGGAAGCTGGAGACTTGTCGTGAATTTTGCTCCAGACTTCATGCCTTTAACCTTTCCCTGCTACTCTTTTCAGAGGCCTTGCTTCCTGCCCCTAAATGGAAGCCACAAACCACAAGCTCTTACAAGGTCAATAAACATAATTTCCTTTTTTGATAAGGCTGCTAGAACGAGGGAATACTTAAATCTTACATTTGTACATGTTGCAGTTTTGTAAAGCTCATTACATGTATTATTTCATTTATTAATCTTGGTAAGCTTTGATAGTCCACATAAAGGGAATCTGAGACACAGAGAAATAAAGTGACTTTTATCTAACATTGAAGGTAGCAGAGTTGGTACAGCTACAGACTTGTATTTCAATAAAGCATTTGACAATGTCTTTTCTGATGACCTTCAGGCTAATGTGGCCTGGGTGATATGATGGATTGAATGGTTCATTCATTCATTCTTTGAAATAGCAGTTTTTCTTTTAGGCATAGTCTGTGTATCAGGAACTGGGCTCAGTACTGGAGATACTATGATGTTACAGATAAGATAACTTCCTAGGAAGCTCACAGTTGAGTGAGGGAAGAGACATGTTAAAATATAATAGCAGTAAGGCAATAGTATAATGTCACAGAGTTAGACACAAAATGCTATGGAATGCAAGAGGACACCAAAGGCTGGTCCTCAGGCTGATGAGAGCTTGTTGGCATGGTCTCATATTTGTAGAAAACATGACATTAGAAAGGATAAGAATTTGAAAAATAGCACAATCAGTATACAAAAACACCTTAATAGGCAGGAATAATTGGCCATAAAGAAAACTAATCAGTGTATTGGTACATATAAAATTCTATACTCAGGTACAACATAATTGAACCAATGTTGGAAGATACTGTCAGGGATGGCAGCATAGGTAAACTGAAGGCTTGTAGTTGACTGCAAGCTCAGCATGAGCCTAGAATATTTACGTTCTTAGTTTGTGCTAACAGAGGTGGAGTATTCAGCATAAGGGTGATTATTCTTCTACACTGGGGTGGGAACATGTTCCATTTCAGGTCCCCATATATTAATAGAGGGGTTTGACACTGGGTGTGTATGCACAAAGGGAAGCAACCAAAATGATGAAGGACCCTAAACTTAGTCATAGCCATGGCTATGGAACTGGAATTGTTGATAGAGACCAGAAGACTCAGAAAGTATGACATAGCTGTCCTCAGATATCTGAAGGCCTCTCATGTAGAAGTGATGTTGAACTTAAACTGTCAGAGGAGCATAGCAAAGCCTTTCTCAGTTTGTAATCCAGAGACTGATAGAGGAAAGTGATCCTCTATGAGCTTGATTGTCCTTTCCTGGTAGATTCAAAGCTCCATGAATGCTGACACTAACATTTGACTTATTCACTCTCTAAGTTCAGTGTTTTGCTCGTAGAAGGCAGCCGATGAAATTTTGATGTAGGGATGAATCAACAAATTATTCCATGTGGCTCCAAAAGACAGAACTAAGACTCAAAGGCAAAAGTGCAGAGTTGGATGACAAATGAAGACAATTAATTTGGCTACAATTGGGATCATTGATGTAAGTAAAGATACATGATTTATATTTTTAATTTCAACCATCATTTACCTGTTTGGCAAGAAAGTTTTATTATCCTTAAACTTTTTATTCCAGAAGGAATGTTAACTAAAGAGGTATATAGTCCTTAATGGTCCTTGGGTGGCATTTCTGTTCCACTAGAACTGTAGGATACACCATACATAGGTTCTTCTTCAGAATGGGAGGAGCAAAGGGAGGGGCTAGGTCAGATATTATTTGATTTTAGCTGCAATTCAGACGTGTTAAATTATGGTCCCCAGAGTATCTAGGTTATGTAGGGAAAATGTTTAGGTTTTGCTTTGCTCTTTGCTAGTTCAGCAGGATTTGAACTTTTTCAAAGTGACCACTTGCATGTTGTGTAAAGAAGATAGCAATAAACCCTGATTGTAGAACCATGGAACCCCTGAGTAGCCTTAGGGTTCTGGAGAGCTCAGTCCCTATCTGACCCCAGATGTAATGGCTGCATGCCCTGGCCACACTGCAGAATAAAATTAGTTTGTGTGGAATGATTTCTAGCTCTTATCAAAGCCCCAATTATTGATTTTTTACTTATTAGTTATACTTTGATGCTTTCTGTCTAGTGATCATATTCAGAGTCTTAGTAAGCAGTATCTCCCTTAAACTATGTGGCAATTGGTCAGCAGATATTGGAGGCTTGTTGGTTCTTCGAGCTCATGAAGAAAAATAAAAGTTAATGAGGACTGTCACTCAGGTGCTAAAGGATGCCAAACCTTGGCCTTTAGAATACTCACGTAATTTCTCCATCATACCAATATCAAGAGAGGTGCCACACATCAGCTCCTCCACTGCCTGTTCCCTACAGCAGTAGCACTCTCCTTTTTATGGAATGTCTGAAAGCACTTGTGGATTAATATTGGAAGCAAGGAAGAGAAAGGAATGATGTCATTAGTGCCAGCTTGCTGAGGAGGAAATAATATTGTCGTTGTCCTCTCCCTCCCTTCCCCCCATGCATGGAATTAGTTATCTGAACAGTTGCTTAAATGACGTATGTAACAATCTCAATGGGAAGGCATGCAAGTAATAATAATAAAGCTAATGTTTATTATGTCTTCTGTGCCAGGCATTGTGCTAAGCACATGATATCTTACTTCATCCTCACAGTAATGTTTTGGGGGGCTATTATGAGTCTCATTCTATAGATGAAGAAACTCCAACACAGGAAAGTTAAGTAACTTGCTTGAGATCATATGGGTGTTGTGTGGTGGACTCATAATCCAGAGCATCTTCATTGCCAGTTAATAGTACATTATGTTATCATATTTCTTACACTAGTCTGATCATGGAGGAATGGAAACCAAAGGAGTGCAACTTGATTTTTAGCCATCACTATTTTTATTTAAAAAATCTATTGTCAAAAGGTATTTTTGCATAGTAGAGTTCATATTTTATTTCAACTGGTTTCAATTATTAATATTTATATTTCTTGGTGATCCAGCTGCCTTGAGAAACCACATTCTGTAATACTTAGTCCAGAAATTGCCAGACATAATCGAATAATATACAGGTTAATCACGTTTTATATCTACCTCCTTTAAAGTAGATTCTGTCTGGGCCATTATTATAGAGTCTGAAAGACTGGAAGACAGCAAAACTGCTTTCCTAATTATCTTCCAAATCCTAAAAATAGTACCTATGCCTTGTTAATAATAATTGTTAGCACTTATATAGTGTTGCCTTACACCAGGCACATTTCTAAGCCCATTAAGTATTTAATCCTCACAAAACCCCTATGAAATAGGTATTGTTACTCGTCCCATTTTACAGATGAGAAAACAGAAGGAAGAGAGGTCAAATAGATTGTCCATGTTCACACAGAAGACCCATCAGCCCTTTGACTGAAGTAGAACTACTTGTATGCTGTAGGCTTCAGAGAGTCAGTTATCAAATTTTCAAGAATTTAGTGAGCCAGTCGTTAAACTTAACCATTATTAAAAACTAAATTACATACAATTAAATAAAATCTTTCCACAACAAAAGTAATAAACATTCAAAACTCATCAGTTTGGAATTAAATTATGACACTTCACTATTATTTGTGTCTTTGAGGTTATTTGTGTTTCCTATGTGTATATGGTGGAAATACTATATAATAACTTATATCAATATAATGATGTGCTACTGTGCAGCTTTCCAACTTCACGTTCACTGACATCTCACCGGCAGTTTTAAATTTGCTATGGTGGAATATTTACACCACAGGAATTGGCAATTGCCCCAAACAGGGCTTTTTCTCCTCAGAGAGCCAGTTGTTAAACATTGACCAGCACATTACTGCATAGACCTCTAAGCCCAACACTGTAAACATGGAACCTGAAGAATTGCAGGAGCAATGGACTGAAAAAATATTTTAAATATGTGATTAAGAAGTGTGGTTTCTGGAGAGAGACTGCCTGATTTGAATCATGGCTTGATCACTTATTCACTATGAAAAAGCACGTGACAACTCAGCAGTTGGAGCTCCTACTCTCTGCTGGACATTAGGCAGAGGAAAAGCTAAATTGACATAGTTTTAAAAAGCATTTTACAACCCACAAGATAGAAAAGACACTCAGATTAATTAATCTAATTACTAGGTTATTTACACAATCTAACTTTTTATGCCAGTAGTTGCAAAATCTCTCCTAAATCTAATTTATTTTAGGAATATTTAGTGGCAAAAATGCAAGGTTCTAAGCTGGAGTTCTGAGTAACATAATTTCTTGGTGAGTACAATAGATTTCTTGAAAGGGAAGAAAGCCATTCAGAAGAGGTGACTGTGCCAGTTTACTCATTGATCTAAATCTCCATGTTCTTTGTCCCCCATGCACGGTGTAAGAGGACAAAAAGAAAATTCTGACATCCAGGGGCTTATAACACATGGGAAGAAATAGCCATGCAAACAACTGATTGCATATAATGCATTAAGGAATGCAAACCTTTAGGATAATAAAGAATGAAATTATTTTCTTGAAAATACAAATAATATGCTATGTGTCCATCTGAGAGGATATGTCGGGAGTTATTTTTTTAATAAAACGGGTCTCAGGCAGGATTGTTGTAAGAGACGTGGAAATAATAGAGACAGAGACAAAGTGTAGTTTAAAGTGATGGGGAAGTCAGGGGTTTTTTTAGTATTTTTGTGAGTCAGGAGGCCCTGAGTGAAGTCTTACATTAGTATTTATTGGTATAGTAAGCAGTTGTTTTTGGTCATAGAATTATGTGTATAGATTATTTGTTTAGGTTTTAAGGTCTTTTAAAGTTTTAAAGGTTTTAAGAGATTTTTTGATTTAATTTTATTTATAAGAGTAAATGGCTATAAAATTTTTTTAGGATAAACATTTTAAGTTTTAAGTTAAGAATAGATTCAGTGGAGTATATAAGTTAAAGATAAAAATGTATAAAATAGGAACACTGAGTCTGTATTTTTTTAAATTTTTTTTTTATATATTGAGACATGTGGTTAGGACTGAAATAGGAATAGCCTTGAGGTTTATGATAGTTTTAGTTGTAGGTTGTTAGTTGGATTGATATTTTTTTATTAGTCTTTTAATCTTGAGCCCCATGTTGAGCTTTGTTTTGTATAAGTTTTAGGTGTTGGTTTGTAGGTCTTGAGATTGGCATTGTTTTGTAGTTGTCCCTGATTGGTGGAATGGTTTTTTTTGTTGTTAAGTAGTTTTTGGTTTGTGAATTAATATGTCTATAGATGTGTTTAAGGTAAAGTCCTATAAAACTTTTGAAACTTTTTGTGTCTCTTAGCCTTATTTCCCAACAAGGATATAGGATGGTATGATTAATTCTGACAGGCTAAAATCAAAGGCCTCTGTACATTATTCTAAGGATACTTGCATGTTTAAGTATTTGTTGGTATGGATGATTGCGGTAGAGTCTTATGGCTGTTCTTAAGGGAAGGGTTGGTTTGTTTGTGGTTGGGGCAATGGAGTGTGGGTGTTCTTGGATTTTTGTTCATTTTTGTTTTGTTTTGCTTTGCTTTACAGAGAAGAGAACTAAATTAAGCACAACATAAGATATCTTATTGGTAAGTAATCATTAAGTGTGTGTGGCTCATTGTAAGTACTCTGGATTTGGGATTTAGAAGAGCTGAATTCATGTCTGGATTTTATCACTGATAACTTTGGGAAGCCATTTTCCCTCTCTGGATCATCTGTAAAATTTAAGACTTATAATACATGATCCTCTGAACTCTAGTGTCCTGAGATTCTCTTGGGAGAAAGATGAGCGAGGGAAAAGGAAGATTTGCACTGAGAGACATTTCTATCTTGTAAAGTCCCTAGGCTTGATTACTCACGTTGAGAACAGAGATAGAGATGGAACTGCTGGAGATCACATTACTGTCCATGCTGTCAATGAATTGATCCACCAAGTCTTTCCTCGATCTAGCTGCAATAGACTGGCTCAGGATGCACCTGAATCATGGCACACAATCAGTGATGCTATAAAAGAATCTGAATTAAGTGTATTTTGCCTAGGTTTTAATTCTTTGAAGCTGGATGTTACAATTGCAGAGGAGGGTTATGGTGTATAGAAGAGCGTCTCTAAATGTGAGGATGTGGAAAACCTGTCTTTTCTCTTATATCACTCCTTCTCACCTGGAATACCTATTTTCACTTAGACCTAAATCTTCTTAAATTTCTTTAGTCATTCTCACCCTCTCTATCCTTGATGGTCTCCCAACCATTCAGCACACATCCCGCAGGGCTTATTATGTGTTGCCGCTTCCAGGTACATGACTTTGCTTATACAAATTCCCAGAAGAGCAAACATTTGTATGGTTAACATGAAAGGTTACAGAGTGATTTTTCCCCCATCCTTTTCCTCCCATGTGGAACTCTCATTGGTTTCAAAGAGTTATAAATACACCCTTGTTCCTTGTGTCTTTTGTGAATTCCTAGGAAAAAGCCATTTCAAAAAAGTGTACCGTTAACATCCCTCGTGTTGGAAATGCTTAGGGGTCAGAGTCAAGTATGGGTGCACACGTGCAGCTCACATTGTGAGGCGAAAGGGGCCTCTTGCTAAGTCTTACATGCCATTCACAATGAGTGTTATTTTCTGTGACAGAGAAAGCCTTAAGGTTTCCATCAGCTATTTGTCAGCAATAGCACAAGAGATGTTAAAATCCATCTTAACTTGGGTGCGTTGTTATGATCCAAGGAATGAATGTGCTATGTCTTGACTCTCAGATGTTCATGCATCTCCCATGGTGAGGCTGAGAAATTAAAAACAGAAGGCGTGCACATACGATGTTGGAGTCTACCCAAAACAGGGTGAATTGGGAAGGCTCCCAGCTGTGTGACTCACTAGCCTTAACTAACCAGGTTACTTATCTATACAGCCTCTGTATTTCTGACGGCAAAGTGCTGATGGAGAAGAGGGATGCTTGCAGAGAGGACCCATTCTGTTGGGATTAGGTGTTAATAGAGGAGGAAGGAATCCAAGATTTTCTCTCTTTTTTTTTTTTGAGACAGGGTGTTGCTCTGTTGCAGGAGCTAGAGTGCAGTGGTGTGATCATAGCTCACTGCAACCTCAAACTCCAGGGCTCAAGCAATCTTCCTATCTCAGCCTCCTGAGTAGCTGGGACAATAGGTGCCCATGCCCAGCTAATTTTTTCTATTTTTTAAGAGATGGGGTCTTGCTATGCTGCCCAGGCTAGACTTGAACTACTGGACTCAAGCCATCCTCCCACCTTAGCCTCCCAAAGTGCTGGGCTTACAGTAACGAGCCACTGTGCCCGGCCAGAAGCCAAGATTAAAGCAAAACAAATAGAGAGTAGAGTTCACAAAGTAAATTCTCAGGGGGAATTTTATGGCCTTTTATTATTACAAAATCAGTACATATGGTAGCAAATTAGAAAATAAAGAGAAACATTTTAAAAATTAAAATATCATATTCCTAGCAACACTAGGCCACCACCGTTAATTTTTACTGTATATTCTTCCAGATTCTTTCTGTGTGTGTTTGTTAAATGAGATTACACTGTACTTGTTTTATTAGACAATAATCTCCACCTTTCCATGTTAGAATGTTTTCAGTTTTTATCCCATACAACAACTAGATCAAAATCAAATTCCCCAGTGACCCCAAAATGTTCTTTATAGGATATAATCCAGAGCCCCTCTGGTGTCTGGTTGTATCCTTTACATCTTAATTTTAATCTAGCACAGACCACAAACACACTGATTGAAAAAACTAAGCCAGTTGTCCTACAAACTGTCGCACCTTCTGGGTGTGTTTGGCTGTTTCCTCGTGGTGTTGTTTAACCTGTTCCTCTAGCTCTTACATCTCTTCTAAGTTGGAAGTTTAACTTTTGATTTGAAGGTTTGGAGTGGGAGACAAGAAGTACTTAAAGATTTTGTGAAGATCAAGAAATTACGATTGTCATTAAAAATGATATGTAAGAATACATCAAGTGCCAAGAAGTAGGGGAGAAAGAACACAGTAAAGGGACTATGGTGGCTGGAGCTGAAAGATGTTGCTATGGCCATGTGAGAGGGTCCTTTTGGAAGTCCCAAGAAATAATTTAGAGACATCGTTTGGGAGCTAAGTTCCTGCATGAGCAAATGACTTAGAACCATTACAATTTGGGCATAAATATAAATGTGATCTTAATTATATCCACAAGATTGGTAACATTTGGGTTACACCTGGTAACATTTGGGTTACACCTGGAAAGATGTTCAAGATATATAACTATTAAGGTAATGCATGCATATGGTTAAAAAAATCACATCGTATAAGGATATGTAAAATGAAAAGTAAATTCTCCCTTTTCCTAATCCACACTGCTCCCCTCCCTATGCTGCCAATAGTTTCTACTTCTGATTCTGGTATAATAGTTATCATTATAATTTTTAAAAATATATAATTATGTTTTATGTCTTATTTTTATCCAGTTCAGGCATTATCCATTGGCCTCTAGGTACAAAATGTGAGGAATTTGAAACTTTAGTGGCTTTTCATCTTTCTTCCTGCTGAACTACTATTTTTTATTACATTAGTGTTTATAGTCATTACGAGCTTCTTAAACCATAATTTAGTCACCTGTCCTTTGTCTGTAGATTGGGTATAACAATTGAAAACCTATATAAAACATTTATAAAGTTATTATTACATGACTATAAATCTCTCTAGAAATACATAATTGAACCTATAGAGAAGAAAACATAATTCTCAATTTTGAACATTTTGCACTCAAACAAGAGTGGTCCATGCACCCCTGTCTAGGGGACTACCTTTAATTTTCTTTTTCACTTCTGTAAATCTTTCTGGGTTATATTAGGTAGCTGAAGTTTCTTATATCTCACGTTTTCTTCTTTCTTGGCTTATTTTTGGCTTTTGCTGGGTTACTTGACAAGTAATTTTTTTCTTATGGCATATGTGGTTACTAAATTTACTGAATTCTTATGTGTCTGCAACCCTCACACGTGATTGAAATTTGCTTCAAAATAGCTTCCCTCAGAACTTTGGAGACTCTGCCCCATTGCCTTGTGGAAGTCCACGATGCTGGTGCGTGTGCAGTCTGGCTGAGTTTCCTCCCTGATTGCCGGAGTCAGGAGGACTCTCCTCTGGGGTGAAGGTCGTCGGGTTATTCACTGCTAGGCAGCTCTGCCCTTTTTCCTGAGCTGTTGTGGGGGTCCAGATTTATGTCAAACTTGGAGTTGCTTTTCTTCGCCCCCAGCTCCTTCACCAGTGGCTCTCCCAGGCACATTTCCTACATCCCCTGGAGGGCAAAAGCTGCCTTCCTTGTTATTCCATTTATTAAGGAAGAGAGAGTTCTGCTCATCCCAGCTGTCCTGAATGCGATTCTTTAACATCTCAGGCTAATTTCTAAGTTCTGAGCTAGAATTGTCGGTGTGGTGGGGGTGCTCCTTTGTAAAGGTCCATCTATATCTGGAGTTTGGGCTTCTGCTGCTTTCTACAACTTTCCCACTCACCAGATACCTTTTCTTTTCTATTGATTAGAATTCTTGAAATTTTCTGGCTCATTGATGACTCTCAGTCCTGTTTTTCACTGCTGTAATGGTTTGAATTTTAAAACTTATCTTTTTTTTTTTTTATAGAGACACTGGGCATATGTGTGCAGAAATGCAAGACACATTGTTAACTGAACAGTACAAGATACACATACAGAAATAGGGGGATGATAGTGTGGCTAAAACTTTTTTTAAAACATACAATAAGATTTATTGAAACATTGGCTTTTGTTTGTTTTTTTAATTTCTGCATAGTAAAGGGTACAAATGTTTAGGTTACATATAGTGTGGCTAAAACTTAACACTGATTAGCACAGGTAGTAGGAAAATGCTTACTTATGTTTACTAAATTTTTTTGTACAATGAACATGTTTTACTTGTGTAATTATAAAGAAAACAACGTGTGGTGTGTGTGTGTGTTAAAGAAATAAACGAAGGCTCTGTTGTGTGCAGGTAGAAAGCAAGGGTTCTGCAATTGGTTCTGCAACTGTCCTTCTCCTCCCCTACCATGCAACTCAATGCAAACCACTTACATGCATACTGACTTTACACGAGCCCCTCAGCGAAATCAAATCAAGAATACACCATATTTACTGAGCACTCGCTACGCCCAATGCTAGGCAATGCAACCTACGGGGCTGCTCCAGATGAGGGTAGATCTCAGGAGGGAGAGAAGCAAGAGGACAGCTCTGAGTTAGAGCCATTCAGCAAGGTCCAGTCTGCTTTGTACTAGAAGGTCCCCAAGAGACTGGGTAAGTTCTGGGCCTCCTTCCAGGTGTTCTAATCTCTGAAACCATAAATGTCATGTTACCCATTTAATCAGATTCTAAAAGGGCTTTTTGGCAGAAAAATATGGGAACTACTGTGGCAGATCAACTACAAAGACAAACCAGTTTATTGGTTCAGGCTTCAGAAGAAACACTAGATGAAACTAAAATTTGCTATAAGAAAAATGTGATAAATCTAGTATTACTTAAAAGCTTCTAAAGCAATGGCAAATAATGATAATAATAAGTTGCATACCTCTTCCACGTGCACAACTTCTGCCCTGTGACTTCAAAGAAAGTTCCCCAAGTCCAGAGGGAGACGCACAGCTCTGCTGAGGAGATATTTATGGGGCTGTTATGGCGCCTAGGATGTTCCTGTTATACTCACCATTCGAATTTCCAGATTTCCAGGACCACAGAAAACAAAAGACTCAAGGCATTTTAAAAGAGAGGTTGCTTTTTCCTATAACACAAATGATCAGGTTTGCATTATTGTCATTAATTTTGAACTCTTGTCATTAATTCTGCTTATGTTATGCTTCACCTATTTTAAAATATGGAAGGACAGAACTGGAAAAGTCCTGCAAGCAGCCTTAAGTGGAGTAGAGAGCTGGTAGCAATGCAGCTAATTTAATAAATGTCACCAGGCAAAGAATATCATGTGGGGGCTTACACAGTGGAGTTTAGCAGGATAAGTGAAATCTGATAACCTGGCCTGGTGCAGAGAGGGCTATCCTTTCAGTACTGATTTAGATCTGCTGAGTCTGAAGGCATGAGATCATTTGTGGAAGGGTTTAACCTCCTTTAGTGTTCTCCACCCACTCATCCTTTGCCCCTTCACCCCCACCAACCTTGCAACTATACAAAAGCCAGACACAGTGCCAGACGCACCCGTGCTTACTCAGCCACCCAGTTCAAGGCTAGTGTCCATGAATTTAATGAAATCTTATTAAAGAGAAGTAAGTGTGGAAACTTCCCTTCCTATGTTCTATGTTTTCTATATTCTTTCCCCACCCTAAAATGAACTTGAGTAATTACAAAAAATGTTTCTTCTTCAAAGAGTTATATACTGTATTTTGTGCATCAAAGGAGAGAAAAAAAAAACCGAATGAGTAATGCTGACTTTAAGATATGGTTGTAGGCTGGTGTGGTGGCTCACATATGTAATCCTAGCAATCTGGGAGGCCAAGGCTGGAGGATCGCTTGAGGTCAGGAGTTCAAGACCACCCTCAGCAAGAGCAAGACCCCCATTTCTACTAAAACTGGAAAGAAATTAGCTGGGCAACTAAAATTAGAAAATTATTATCCAGGCGTGGTGGCACATGACTGTAGTTCCAACTACTTGGGAGGCTGAGGCAGGAGGATTGCTTGAGCCCAGGAGTCTGAGGTTGCTGTGAGCTAGACTGATGCCACGGCACTCTAGCCCGGGCAACAGAGCGAGATTCTGTCTCAAAAAAAAAAAAAAAAAAGGTTGTAAAATATGTCTCTCTATATAGATACACTTTTGTTGAAGACTGCAAACTTTTTTCATTTGTTATATAACTTATCCTTTTGTTTATTCAGTATTTTATTTTTTAGCAGTCTAAAACTTAGTCATTTTATTCCACATATGCTAAAAAATGTGGGGCACTTCTTATAAAATTACATTGCTATCATCATACCCAACAAAATTCTCAATATTTCCTTGGTGTCATCCAAAACACAAGCACCATTCCAATTTCCATGATTATCTCAAAAATGTATGTTTCAAATTGCTGTTTAATCCAAAGTCCACACATTATTTAATTGTTTTATCTCTGAAGTATTTCTTAATACTCTTTCTTTCTCTTTCTTCTTTATGCCATTGACTTGTTGGAGAAATCAGATCAATTGTCCACTAACTATCTTGCAGAATTTTTTTAATCTTCCAGATTTAGAATAGGGGCACCTATCCACATATCTTAAGAAAAATCCTTTGACACAGGTAGAACCTGTACTAGAACAACCTTATTGGTGGAAAAACAGGGACAAAAAACTTTGAATATTGTATTTGAGAATATCTGAAACTGAATCTTCATCTCTAATTTCTTATCTTGTTATTTTTAAACTACACTTTCTTGACTCTTTGTTTTTTGTGTTAAAGGGTAATTATGGTAGAATGTTGTAAATATATGTAGTTTCAAAAAGTGAGCTTGCCTATTTAATTTTGCAAATAATTTATTAACAAACTTGACTATAAGTTCCGTGAGGACAAGTTCAGGCTGTCTCATTCACCATAATGTTCCTAGGGCTTGGCAAAGTCTGGCATAGTTTAATGCTTAAAGGATGTTTGTTGAATAAATGAATGAATGAATATGTGTTATGTTTCACTAAAGTGTGACAAAGCCTTGGGTTTCAATAGCACCTCATTCTTTACAAATCTCCTTTACACAGTCTCTTATTTGATGAGACAAATACTCTAATTCCCATTTAAGAGACAAGGAAACAAGGTGAAAAGCATTACTCAATTATGTGTTAGGCATAAATAAAAGTGAGACTAGGTTTCTGGGTGTTTTCATTTCATCAGCTGTCTAACTCTATACAACTTCACCTACTGCGATAAGGCAGACAGACATGCCTGTTACTTTACAACTTGCAAATCCTCTTAGCTCATTTGGTCCATTCAGCAACAATTCAAGGAAGGAGTGATGATCTCAACTTTATATCAACAGATGAGGAGACTAAACACAAATCACATGACTACTAAGATAAAAAGCCTAACTTGACCCTAGATTTTCTCACTTCAACTGTAGTTTGGTTTCTACTACACAACCGGTTATACCCCTCCCCCATCTGTCCCCTGCCTTGTTCCACTGTACACACACAAGTCTTTCATCTTTTCCACCTCCCTCAGTATATTCATGTCTCTGGGTAACCATGACGTGTTGTGGACATGTTCATGTATTACATCTTCCTCCCATTCATATCACATCAACCAGTTTCCTGTCATTGCCTGCTACTTCCCTTGATGCAGAAACAGAGTTTTCTCCTTCATATGCTTAATTCTACCCTCCTAAGTAGATGAAGCCCAACACATGCTGTTGACTGGGCATTTAACTGGTCAGTATTTTGGATGACCTTTGTTTCTAACAGGAATCCAGAAATGAATGAACTAGGGAATTTTGCTATTTTTCTGGCATAAATTATGCATCTAACGTAAGCAGCTGTTTGAGAGGCTGAAATAAAATAGAACCCCTCCTCCAGCATTAGCAAATGACTGGAGAAGCAGCCATTGCTTAGATGTTAAACAGGATAATGAAAATCTGACCATTTGGAGAAGGCATTCATCACTTTGGGCATATATTCATGTACATATATGCACCCCGCTATTTTTCCTTATGATAAAATAAACTGTTTACCAGCTATTTAAAACTTATTTTTTTCTGGATTCACTTTTAAGAGATTCTTTAAAGGGGCTGAATATGTATACTTCTTTAATTTGTTTCTGAATTCAGGTCTTAGTGATGTGAGAATATAGGGTTTTGGGTATCCACCCCCATTGCACCTTTGGAAAATGACTTTGAAATATTTGGAAGGTTTGCATTGGAAGGAGGATTGGCGGGCGGGAGCAGTTTTATTATGCACCTTCTTTTATGGGTTGTGGCCAGATATTTTCAATGTGCTATTATCCTAGGTTTTATGGAGTTCTTGGACCCCGTGGATATAAACATCTGGGAATAAATGGTTGAATGTGAGCAAAGCTACATGCTATTCTGCCTGGGGAAGAAATACATTTGTGCTGCATTTAAAATTTAATGAATTATCCACAAGGGAAGTAATAATTTAATAAGAATATTAGTTACATATAAGCCAAATGAAAGAGATTTTTAAAAAATGTCTTTCTACTGACCATGTACAATTATTTCGTTTGTGTTTTATCTACGTGCATATGATCAAACCATATAGATTCTTGTCTTCACAGATAGTCCTACCACTGGAGACTTGGTGAAGGAGACTAATTAGCAAATGGAGGAAAATATTCTGCCACTTAGGTTCTTTCAGGGGTTAGGCTGAGATGGGACCTGAAATTGGATTTCATGGTACTCACTTTTGGAGGGAGAAAATCAACATGTCTGCGATGAATTCCTCTTTTGAAAGTCTTCTTGACTCTATTCTTCCTCCTTTTAGAGTTAAATAACTCTAAAAATGTTTTTTTTTAAAGTACTGAATACTTTTCTTCTTTTAGCCTTATTTTCACCCTCTCTCCTCCATCTTCTCTCCTTCCTCAAACTCTCTTTTCTCAAACTCTCTGTGGGAAGCTCTGACACATCTCAGTGTGTGGGGATTGAAAACACTGTCTCCCATGTCACTGATGAGCTCACGTATTCTACCAGTGTGGGTTCCTGCTCTGTTCAGCGAGTCTCATTTCTGAATCAATCCTGATTTGAGTATGAACAGTGATCCTTTTCCAGCTCTGCAGGTAGGATAATCCCTCGCATCGCAACTGTACCAGCTGCCCAGGGAACAGGATTCTTCGTGTATACATTTTGCCTGGGACAGACTTTCTGAGAGCCCGTGAGGATGGAGCTGGGCTCCTGTGTTTGGTGGCTGCAGCTCTGACAGGGAGCTATCATCATATAATAGATCCCAGGATAACAGGAGCTCAGATACTTACGGGAGAATTGAGCCTGGGTTATATCCAGCTTTGATTTTTGCTCTTCAGATTGAAATTGATCCAAGCTGAGGAAAGCAAGGAATGATATAGGGAAGGAAAAAGATGGAGAGGGGGAGAGAAAGAAAAGGAGGAGAACACATGTGCATGTTCAAAACCCTAATAGGATTGGGTGAGAGCCATTGAATACCTGGTCCACTGCAATTGTAAAATCTGCTTTCACCATCAGGGGTAGGGTTTGGCATCTGGAAGTGATTTCATTCTGTGATTACCTTTGGACTACAATGCTTGTTGGTTCTTTGCTAACAAGCAAGCGCAGACCCAGAGCAAGCCTTTCATGCTAACAAGCAAACAAGCCATCAGGCTGCAGATTTCAAAACCAGAGGCGGGAGGCGGATGTGAAATGGGTCAAAATTCTGTGGCTTCTCAGGGAGGGGGAAAAGAGTTGGGAGAGAGAAAAAGAAGTGGCTTTGTCCTCCTAAGCCCTTTTTCAAAGCACTTGGGTAGTCAACAATTATTTCATAGATCATATGTCCACCCATTTATTTCTAAACTTTGGGAATGCAACTAACACTGCCTCAGGCAAGTAGTAAGAGACACTCAACTCTTTTCAACTTCAGAATATAACATTGGTGGGCAAAGTGTCTGTGGGTTATCTTCCCTCTAAAACACTTGGGGCCCAGTAAGAAGAGCTGCGACCATAGTCCCCTTCTCTGTGGAGATTCCCTCAGAATTGCCACACATGCCCAGGCGGCCCTTGATTATTCACATTCACAAAATACCATTCAAAATGTGGTCAAGGATTAAAGAAATGAAATGTGAAAGGTCAACTTTTCTTCTTCCAATCTGTGCTATGTAAATGCTTTTTCCCTGAAAACTTTCTCAATAACCTGTTCTAATTTTGAGAAACTTTATTTTGATGGAAGCCAACTACCAGCATCAGGTCTCCAAAGACTGGTATTATAATTTACATATATTGGTGACATAAAAAACTGTCCAGGAGTTTTTGGCGTTGACTAGTTTTTATGATTCCTAAAAGGAGGCAAGCCAGGCTTTAAAAATAGAAAGTTTGAAAGGAAATACGTTAATTTAAAGAATGGTAATGAATAATAATGATAGGCACCAAAATTTCTTTAGAACCTATAATGTACCAGGCACTATGCTAGGTCTTTATATAATCACTTTTATTTAATCCCACCTAAAACCCAGTGATATGAATTCTATTATTATCCCTAGTTTATAGATGAGGAAATAGAGCTTTAGGGAAGTTTCTTGCCCAAAGTCACACAGCTGGTAAAAGGCATAAGCAGACTTCAAACCCCAGGGTGACAGGAGAATGTAGAGAAAATATGCTGGATTTGTATTCTAGGCTCACTCTCCTCAATAAACTGCAATATGACTCAACTTTCCCTAGGATTTATATGTAAGGTGTATGCTCATGGTACAGGTGTGTAACTACATAAGCATTTGACATTCGAAGGAAGATGGTTGCTATCAGACAATTATGTATAATCTCAGCTTATTCAAAGAGATAAGCCAGAGTTATGGCCAGAGTTATATGACCATTACATTGCTGCTTTTTCCCCTTGTGGGCACTGAATAACAAGGATGGATTTAAACTTCCAATGAGAGAACACTTATACACTGTTGGTGGGACTGCAAATTAGTACAACCTCTATGGAAAACAGTATGGAGATTCCTCAAAGAACTAAAAGTAGATCTACCATTTGATCTAGAATCCCACTACTGACTATCTACCCAAAGGAAAAGAAGTTATATAAAAAAAGACACCTGCACTCATACGTTTATCACAGCACAATTCACAATTGCCAAGATATGGAGTCAACATAATTGCCCATCGACTGATGAGTGGATAATGGTATATATACCATGGAATACTACTCAGCCATAAAAAATAATGAAATAATATCTTTTGCAGCAACTTGGAACCGGAGGCCATTTTACTAAGTGAACTATCTCAGGAATGGAAAACCAAATATTGCATGTACTCACTTACAAGTGGGAGCTAAGCTATGGGTACACAAGACCATACGGAGTGATTTAATGGACATGGGAGGCTCAGAAGGAAGGAAGGTGGAAGGGGGGTGAGGGATGAAAAACTACTTATTGGGTATAATGTACACTATTCAGGTGACAGGTACACTAAAATCCCCTACTTCACCAATATACAACTCAGCCATGTAACAAAAAACCATTTGTACCCTCTAAATCTATTGAAATAATATAAATAAATAAATAATACAATAAAATAAAACTTCAATGATCCCTGCCTCCTAGCATCCAAACCCTGTGGAATCTCTTCCCACTGCATGTGGGATGGACCTAGTGACTAGAATAGGACAGAAACAACGGGATGTCGCTGCTGAGATTAGGTTACAGAAAGACTTGCTTTCTCGCTGATTTGCTCTGAGGGAAGCCAGATGCCATATTATGAGCTGTCTGAGGGAGAGACCTACGTGGCAAGGAAGCGATGTCTGGTCAACAGACAGACAGGACTTGAGGTCTGGCACATTTGGAAGTGGATGCTGCCCCAGTTGAGTACTGAGATGACGGTAGCACTGCCCGACACCTTAACTGCAACCTCGCGGAGACCTTAGGTCAGGGGACCAGCTAAGCTCCTCCAGTACACCTGACATTCAGAAGCTAAGATCATAACTGTTTTTTTTTAAACCACTAAGCTTCAGGGTAGTTTTTCACACAGCATAGGTAACTGGTACACTTCTGTAGGGTGAAGGGAGGAGATTCAAGCCTGCCCTCTATGAATAATCACGGGGATAGCTGACAGAGAACTCTGGCTTATGGAGTGGGGCAAAATATATCTTCTTCAGGCTATTTCCTGTCACTAGAACACCAGCCTTGCTGGCGCAAGCTTGGGTTGCAGCCTCAGGAGAAGTCCACTCCATCTTTGCTAATTGGTGGATTTCTCAGCTTTCTTTCCCTGTGCTTATTATATTGTGAGGAATTATGTCAATTGACCCAGGGAAAGTGAAAGTGAGTTAAACTAAATTTGTGCCTTTTGAAAAAAGAACCAGAACTGAGGCAGAAACATTCACTCAACAAGTAGTGAGAAGCAAAACAAGCCATCATCCTGTCCTCAGGTGTGATGGGCGGTCACGGTCCGTAATCATGCAAGTGCGTCATCCTTAGAGAAGCCTGGCAGCCACATGGCTCTGCACGACACACAGTGAACTCCAAGCAGCACAGTCTGCCAAACAAAGAATAACTGAAAAGATTAAAATATTCAGTCTCTCAAGGTAACATCCAAATGGAGAGTCCATTCTTAATGCATAGTAAAATGTATTTAAAATCTCCTCTTCCAATCTCAGCCACTCTTAAAATCCTCTCCACTATCGATAGCTGTTCCTTCTAATTCCTTCTCAACTCTCAATTTAGGACTTTTTTAAAACTAGCTTTTTACCCTGCTGCTCCCTCCCTGTCTTTCCTGTTCCCTTTTCAGTGTACACCACCTGGCTCAGGGCTCACGTACTGGCCTGTAGGTTGTTTCGTTTGACTTCCACAACAATCAAGAAATTTTGTACAAAAATGCAAATTTGGGGCTTGACTTGAAAACTGATTAGATCTGGCTACCTTGGGGCTAAATCCTTGCCTGGCAAGCCAAGCTCGGTGTGTCCCGTCCCCCTTCTTACTTCATGGGCCTAACTCCCCACTGCTTCTTCACTGCTCCTTATACCCCACCTCCCTGCCCTGCTCTGCAAGCGATTCACTCTGTGAGTCCTGTTCTAGCTGCACACCTTGCTCCCCACACTGAGCCCAAGATGGAAGAGGAAAAAGTGTACAATGCCAGATTTTTTGAAGCACATAGAATGGAGGGAGGAAAAGAAGGAGAGAATACACACAGGATAAAAATATTTGGCACCTTTACCTGTAAAATTGCAAACTTTGATAAATGCCATGAAGGAAAAGTATAGATTCTTGCTCTGTTCTGCAAAATCTGTGACTGTGATTGTAAAGCCTGTGTCATGGCAGCCTGGGTTGAGGCCAGAGGCTGAAGGACATTTGACAACTGCTGTGCCCACATCAACAGTGTTAAGGGGCCCTAAGGGCTGCTCTGGTGCCTCAGGGAGCCTGGAGAGAGCAGTCAGAGGGCATTTGGTCTGTGGAGTGTCAGGCCTCTGCTCTGTTTGAAGAAGGAAACCAGGAATGAGCTGATGGGTTTGCTCTGGCAACAAGATGCAGAGCTTGCTTAGGAAAGGAAGACCGAGGTTTATTATGATTGGGTAAAGCTCTTAATTGCCACTTTGGATGGAGCTTAGCTTTTAAATTCATATTCTGTAGCCAAAGAGCCTCTCTTTGTATGAAAGCACTGCAGCTAATTAGTGGCTGGGCATCTTGTAAGAAATGGCTATTTGCTTTATTTTTAGTAAAAGCTTCTTGGAATTTTCCTGACTTCTGCCTACTTTCTGTGCCCCTGGCTACCAGAGGATGTTAACAGGAGAAAACAGTGTTGAACTTTGCTCACTGCCAACTGGCCTTTTCCAGAGACCTGTTTTTGCCCTTTGGAGGAAAGAGCATGGCTTCTAGCTCTTTCCATTCTGCTCTGCCTGGTGGCCCAGCTGCTGTGAAAAGAGCTAGATCTATCCTATTGATGGGCCCCTTGGCTCCACTCCAGAGATGGTGAACCTCAGAGTTTTTCCTCTCAGGGAAGAGATGCAAAGGTGAACGTGCAGAGAGGCATTTTTGAAGAGGGGGCTGGAGGTGTGGTAAAGGTCCTGAGGTCCTCAGCTACCCAATGGATATCTTTCCTTTGTCCCTCTGGACCCATCCCACCCTCATCCACCTGCTCTAGATCCCAGTGGCCTCACTGTGAGGAACACATCAACCAGCTCCCTGGTTCTCTGGTTTCTCTTTGGGTTAGGCCAATATGGTGCACCAGTGGGAGATCAGAAGGGGGCTGTATTCATTCCATGGCTCTCATACCATTGGAACTCCTGTCAGGAGACCCCCATCATATACCTTACTCCATATAGGTTCTGGAAGCCATATCCTCCCCTCTTCCATTTGGCTTGGGCAGTAATGGAGCCCCACTATCACTAGCCCTAGAGTGGAGTACATACATCCTGACCACACCTCTGTAAACAGCTGGCTATTAAACTCCCCTCAGATTATCCTAATTTGAGCGTGCCATCATTTTTTGCAAGAACCTTGACTGATACAGCTATCCTGCCCTAAGCAGATCTTCAAGAGCAAGGCTGCCTCTTCTCTGGAGCAAGAGCAAAATTGGACAGGATAGGAGCCTGCACTACTGTGTGCAGAGAAGAGCCATACTTCCACAAGCCAGAGGGAAAGGATAGACCCTATTGCCTGTTGGTGAAATTGAGTGGGCCCAGATCACTTTGCTTCTAGCAGGATACACTTTCCCAGGACTAGCTGAGAGTCACTCTCAAAATGGACATCAAATCTTCAAATTCTCTTTCCCTGTTGGTCCATGTGGGCGACCTAGAGAAGTTAGGCATATGCCAGTAAGGAGCCTTGAAGCCTCATGTACTTATTAACTCTCATCTCTGCTGTTCTGCCTTCATCAAGCAAAGGTAAAAATGGCCCTTTGTAGTACCTTTTCCTCCTGCGGGAATCCCAGCTGGGCTTCCATATCCTCCCCAGTAAATCTCCAAAAAACTGGTCATATGTACACAGCCTTCCTCCATGGGTTCCCTCTCCACCGTGGACAGAAAGAAAGACTGGAGGGCAAAAGAGGGTGAAGGCACAGGCTTGTACAAGGCCCTTCCCTCTTTGATCCTCTTCAGCAGCTTTGTGTCACTAGCCTAGCCTCTGGTAGGTTTAGGGACAACAGGAAAAACATGGATTCTCTAAGAACTGGCTTGTGTGTTTATGTCATTTTTGAATGTAGGTTCATTCTGGGCTTGAAGAGTTTGGGCTCATTGGAAGGTTTTTTAACTCAAGAAAGAAGGCTCTTGAAGGTAAAAATATGAGTGGATGAAACTACACTTAGAAAGCAGAGAGAAAGTTTTTCTTTGGCATTATAAGCCCTTGTTTTGCTTAAAGAAGTGAATTCTGATATAATGTCCCTTCCTTCTGACAGTAAACAGCCATTGTCATTGTGAGGCTGTGACAAATGGTTCCTTATGTTGGTTTCCTCCAAGGTTTAAGACATTCTTCTCTATTTTTTCTCATATCATAACATCATTCCTAGAAAGAAGCACAGGACCTGTGGAGCACTAGTTTCCTAGATGTCACTCTCCTGTGGTCAAATGACTTGTTTGCATCTTTTCCTGGGCAAGAAATCCACTTTCTTCCGTCACTCCGCCCCTGGGCCCTCCTCCTAAGGTGAACTCTGACTTCTCTTCATCTGTTCCATGGAAAATCTGAGCAATGCTTTCTCCCACCTCCCTAACACACACATATGGCCTCTTTAGGCTCTTTGAACTTCTTCTGTGTGTACAAAATCCTTTTATTCTTTGTTCAGCGAAGACAACTTTAAAGTACTTCAAAGAACATGTATGAAGGAATTGAGGTGAGATGGAGGACCAGGAGCAAAATGAATAGAAATAAATTAGTTTTAAAATGTAGACATTACACAAACTCTTCCAACATATAGAAGAGGGGAGAATATTCTCCAACTCATTTTATGAGCCCAGTATCACCCTGATACCTAAACCAGACAAAGATATTACAAGAAAACTATTGAGCAATAATCCTCAAAAACATATTTATAAAATCCTCAACAAAATATTAGAAAATTGAATCCAGTAATATATAAAAATGATAATCATCAGGACTAATAAATAAAATGGTATTTATCACAGGAATGTAAGATTAGTTCAACATTTGAAAATTAATCTATGCAATTCACCATATCAGCAAGTTCAAAAAGAAAAACCATATTATCATCTGAAAAGATACATATAAAAAAGCATTTGACAAGTCCAAAATCCATTCATAAAAGAAACTTTCAATAAACTAGAAATAGAAGGAAACTTTCAAACCTGAAAAAGGTACCTACAAAAGCCTACACTTAATAATCATACTTAATGGTGAAATATCGAATGCTTTTCCCCTAAGTCTGGGAATAAGGCCATTCCTTCAAGATTATACTACTGGTCCTAGCCAGTGCAATAAGGCAAGAAAAATAAATGTGTCATACAGTTTGGAAAGAAAGAAGTAAAACTATCTTTATTAGCAGATACATGATTATCTACGTGGAAAATCCCAAGGAGTCTTAAAAATCACTGAACTATTATGTGAGTTTAGTAAGGTCACAGGATACAAAGTCAATATAAAAAATGAATTATACTATCAATGAACAATTGGAAATTGAAGTAAAAAATACCATTTATAAATAGCATCAAAATGAAATACTAAGCGATAAATTTAACAAAATGTATACAAGACTTGTATGCTGTATATGACTGAGAAAAACTAGATAAGACCAAAATAAATAGGGTTATATACTGTGTTTATGAATTGGAAGACTTAATATCAAGATATCAATTCTCTTCTAAATTGATCTGTAACTTCAACAAATTTCAACAAAAATCCTAGAAGACTGTCACTTTTTTTAGAAATTGACAAGCAGTTTCTAAAATTTGTGTAGAAATGCAAATTCTAGAATATTCAATTTGAAAAAGAGGAACAAACATGTTGGATTCATACTACCTAATTTCAAGACTTAATTAAAGTTACAATAATAGAAATATTATGGTATTAGTGTAAGAATAAACATAGATTGATAGAAAGTTCAGAAATTGATCCACACATATGCAGTCAATTGTTTTTTTACAGAGGTGCTAAGGTCGTTGAAAAAAGGAAAGGATAGACTTTTTAACCAATGGCGCTGGAAGAAGTGGAACAATTAGACATCCACATTAAAAAAAACCTTCAACATTTATCTTATATAAAAATTAACTTGAAATGAATCATAACTTAAGTTTAAGAGCAAAAACTATAAAGGACTTTATCAAAATTTAAAACTCTCCTTTAAAAGACACCGTTAAGGAAAAGAAAAGAAAAGCCAAAGACTAGGAGAAAATATTTGCAAAACATAAATCTGAAAAAGGACTGGTAACCTAAGTATATAGAATATTTACAAGTCAATATTAAAAAGACAAACTCTCTAATAAAAAATGCAATACAAAAGATTTTAACAGATACTTCACCAAAGAAGAGCTACAAATAGCAGATAAGTACATGAAAATGTGCATAACATCATCAATGTTTAGGGAAATGAAAATTAAAGTCATAATTAGATACCACTACACAACCACTAGACTGGCTAAAATTTAAAAGATTGATATTAGCAAGTGCAGACAAGCATATGGTATAATTAGAAATCTCATTCATTGCTGGTAGCAATACAAAATGGTATAGCCACTTTGGAAAACAGTTTACTAGTTTCTTATAAGGTTAAACATCCACTTACCATACAGTCCAACAATCTCATTTCTAGATATTTGCTCACAAAAACCTGCAGGCAAATATTCATAGCAGCTTTATTCATAAAAGTCACAACAAAATTTTATCAACTGATGAGTAAGTAAACAAGTTGTAGTAGTCACATATGTGAATTGCCTCCATGGTGGAATATTACTCAGCAATAAAAAGGAATGAACTATTGATAATACATTCGACAGCATAGATAAATTCCAAAAGCACTGTGCTGAGTAAAAGAAGACTGACACAAAAGACTACATGCAGGATCATTCCATTTGTATATTATAACATTCTAGAAAATGAAATACTATACAGTTGTCAGGGCTCAGGGATGTGTGTGGAAGAGGGGATTAATTGCAAAGGGAAAGGAGAAAAACTTTTGGAGGTGATAGAAATATTTGCATCTTGATTACAATGGTGGTTATGTGATCGTACACAGTTATCAAAACTCATCCAACTATACACTGAAGGGGTAAGCTTTATTGCATATAAATTATTCCTTTATAAACCTTATTTAACAAAAATAACAAAATGTAGATTTCTGCCTGTTCCTCAACTAAAATCTAGACAGATTGGCTAGTTTTACACATTAATAAAAACATAACCCCTAGTTCCTTTGTCTTTCTTCAGCCCTGTATTGGAAATCTTGTTAAAATATTTATTTTCAGATCATTTTCTTCCTTCCTCCATTTCCACCTCTACCTCTGGTCTAAGCTCTAGCTTCCATTTTTTCCTTCAAAGGGGGAAGGAGATGATAGGGAGCTCTACTCACTCACTTAGTGAGGCTGAACAGTAATCTGTTAAATGGCTAAGGGATCCCATCCCGCCCATGTCTTCATTCCTGTTGGAGAAATGAGCCACTGGGTCTTTATGGGCACGTCATTATATCAGCTCACACCCAGAGAGTGGCGATTCTTATGATGGGTAAAAGAGAATCATCCCACACAGTTGGCAGCCTCGCATAGGGAGAAGAATAAGGCCTTTGAAGAGTTCTAGTTCAGGCTCTGTCATTTACTGTCGCTGTCCTGGAGCAAATACTTTAAACCTCTTGAGCCTTGTTTTCCTTTTCTGTAAAGTAGGAAATGATATCTGCCTTGAGGGGTGGCTGTAAAGGTTCAATGAGATAATACATGTACGCAATCGGGCACATACAATCTCTCAACCAAAAGTTGTTATCATCATCATCATCATCAATAATTTAATCAGCCTTGATAAGGAGTGCTCTAAGAAGGCAAATGAAATGTGTGGTTAAGCAAGGAAGAGGTAAAACTGGAGTTGAGGTGGCTATTTCGTTGTATTTGTAACCAAGCCTTGTTCTATGAAGGATTTAAAGCAACTTACAAAAATATGTACAGAGGATCAGAGGATAAAAGCATAAATCAAAGGATAAAAATAAATAGATGAAGTCTTTGAGAAAGAAATGGGTTTAAACAGTAATATTGATACCAAGAAATGCATATCCTAAGGTCTTGATAGCTGCTAGGGGTGAGTCACAAATTTGGCTTTGAAATTTTTTGATGGTCCAATGTAAAGAGAAATGTACACTGAGCTTCAAGATTCATGCTCTCCACTAGCTACAAACAACCTGGGTCATGAGGAGAAGCGCATCTTTTCCTTATGCCCAAGAGGCCTCATGCAGAGGAAGCACAGTCATGAAGTGGATGATTTCTCAACCACAGCCCTCATAAATTCAACAGTGAGTCTCTCATAAAATCCTTCAGTGTAGGCCAAAGCACGGATCCAGACTTCCACAAAAAGCAGGAGACTCACATGGTCTGCTATAATCCTAAGGTAAAATTCAAAAATATCTAGAGGAATGTCTGCCTGTTCTTTTGAGCCAGCCTCTATAAATGTTAATACTTCTCGAAACTGGCTTTTGATACGTGTTAGAGAACAGAGAATTGAAAATTGTAATTTCTGGTGAGAATCTTGCAGTGAATATTTTCAATTACTAATTAAGGGAAAAGACAATCACTGGGCTAAGAGTAGGATTAAGTTCTGAAAATTAAAGAGTCTAACCAAAACTCACCTCCACATGGAGGGACAAACTATGGGCAGGGTCAAAAGAACTCCAAAGAAACAGTCCTGGGGCCTCTGACGCACTGAGGAACAGGTCATTGAGACCCAAAATTCTAAGCTATAGCATAAGGCCATAATGGTTTTAGCTTAGAAGTTTTTCAGAGCAGATGTTAGCAATCACCCATCATAGACACTGAAAAAAAATCAGTAAAATACACATAGCATTTCTAATTTTAAGCAGTGTGGATTCTGGTCATACACTTCAAGATAAGTTAGTTTCAAATCATATTCTCGGATAGTGAAATGATTTGAGCAGTGGTAGGGAATTGTTGGATATAAGCCACATGAAACCCAGAGAACATCTGCCAAGGATGATGAATTTGGTTTAGAGTAGTTGATCTTTCCTTCTGGCAACATTTAAATAGTAGGGTCAATTTTTTTTTGTTCAGCCGCTTCTAGTATATGCCAGAAAAATCTCTAGAAGGAGCTGGACTCCTGGAGGGCTACCTAGAGGGGTGAGGAGACCATGACAGAGAAGCAGACTTTGGAAGCTTAGAGCTGAAAGGAAGGCTGTCAGGCAACTCTAGCTGGAGGAGACATCACCTAAGTAAGTCAAGCTCTCCAGTGATGACTGGTCCCTAAAAAATCAATAAGCCCCATATAAGAGAAAAAACTGACATTTCGAATCTACCACACCCAGAGAGTACCAATGTCCTATTATGACTATACCAGTTGTAGTGAATGCTGTTGTGTGCTGCCAGACCCTCCTTTTAGGACCGAGGCATTCATTCCCCAGCTCACAGTTGAGTCCTCCCCCAGGAATTGCTCTTGGCAGAAGGCTATGTGTTCTCCCTGGAGGCAGCTTGAACCCACCTGCCTTTATAAGCAGTACCTGGTCCCAGTGGTTTACCTGAAAGGCCGTCCCAGCTCAGAACTCCCACGGGGATGGCTGAGGCCTTGGTAGCAACTGCACTGCGTGTCACCATCTCCCGCTGCCCAGTCCTGCTTCTCTCACTCCCTTGCAACGTGTTCCTGAGAATGCTCCCCTCAAAACTCTCCTGTACCCCAATCTCCATTGCAGTCCATTTCCAGGGTACCTACAGCACCAGTCAAGTAAGACTTTTCCTGACCCCTGCTTCTCCTCCCTTCCTTCTGCTCCAACACTGGAGGAGCCATGACTAGTGGCGACAGAGTAGGGGAGGAGGCAGAATGAGAAGATACAAAGGATCAACCATCATTGTCTTCCCCACTTTGGGCTTTCAAGGTTGAGGTAGGCCTGAGTTGGGTGAGAAGAGATATTTTAATTAGCTGAGTTTTTGTTGTTATGTGATTATTGCGTTAGACTTTTTAATAGTTAAAAATGATAGGAAAAACTATTGAACCACCAAAATTCCAACCAAGGGCAAGGAGAAATGGGCCCATGTAGGAAGTCTGAACATAGGAGGCGAAGTGACAAAGGGAAGAGCTGCTCTCCAATTATACCCTACCTGGTCCAGCTCATTCAATGACTAGCGAGACGCGCCCAAAGCATGGGGTGAGGACGAAGGGGAGAGGAGCAGCTGGGCTAGTGTGAGAATCCTGCAGGTCCTTGAAACGGGAAGAGATGAATGAAGTATTCCTGACACAGGTCTGGAAACTGGCCAAGGGGCACACAGAGGAGTGCTGAGAGGTGGTGGGTGAGTGTTTTTTATTCTAGGAACATCTGCTGGAAGTATTTTTGGTCCTGAAAATGTTTTCGACTTACCTCATGACAATTCCATTTCTTAGAGTAGCAGCATATAACCCTTTTTTTAGGTCATGACTACTTTGAAAATCGGAGGAAAGCAAATGGTACAGTATGACTTACAGGATATAATCATAGAGCAACTTTGTTTTAACCCCCTCTTTCCCTTATGCCCACTCTGTGGAGCTACTTCTTCCACTGCCCTGGGATGAAAATACAGGCAGATCTTGTGATTTTTCAGGCCACTCAGTCACTTTAAGCCACAAAACATCTTCTCAATTCAGTAATTAAAATGCTCTCCTCCTGATTTGAAGTTGGGGCTCCCCCTTTCTCCGGCCAGGCCCGATGCCTGTGGAAAACCTGCAGTGAGAGAAGTGAGGTTGGCGCTTCCCGTTTTCCTAACCCACCACTTCTGCTCGCCTTTCCCTGCTCCCCTTCACCCGTCCTGTCATTGTCCCTGCCATCGATTTGCTTTGTTTTCTTTTCATGTCTCTTTTGTCTCTTTTAATCTGGAGCTGTTTCTTAGCTTTCCTTTATCTTTCATGACATTGACTTTATAAAAATTATTGTGGTAGAAAACACATAAGTAAATTCTACCCTTAAATTTTTAAGTGAACAGTACAGTATTAACGACAAACACAATACTGCATAGGAGAGCTCTAGAATTTTTTCCATCTTGTATAATGGAACCATCATACCCATTGAACAGCAGCTCCCCATTTTCCTCTTCCCACACCCCTGCCCCAAGCAACCCTGTTCTGCTCTGTTTCTGTGAGTTTAACTACTGTAGACACTTCATGCAGATGGAATCATGCCATAGCTCTCCTTCTGCCACTGGCTTATTTCACTTAGCATGATGTCCTCAAGTTTCAGCCGTGTGTTAGCACATGACAGGGTGTCCTTCTTTTTATGGCTGAATAATATCCCATTGTACGTATATACTGTAACATTTGTTTTTATCCATTCACCCGTCAAAGGACATTTAGACTGTTTTTACCTCTTGACTATTATAGATTATGCTGCAATAAACATGGGAGTGCAAACGTCTCTTCAAGATTCCCATTTAAATTCTTTTGGATAAATACTCAGAAGCAGGAATGCTGAGTCATATGGTAGTTCTGCTTTTAATTTTTTGAGGAATCACTATAATTGTTTTCTACAGCAGCTATACAATTTTATATTACCACCAACAGTGCACAAGGGTTTCAATTTTCCCACATCCTTGCCATTTTCTGGTTTTGTTTTGTTTTGCTTTTTGTAATGGCCATCCTAACATGTGAGGTGATATTTAGTTGTGGTTTTGATTTCCATTATCCTGATGATTAGTGATGTTGAGCATCTTTTCAGATACTTTTTGGCCATTTGTTTGTCTTCTTTTTGAGAAATGTCTATTCAAAACCTTTGCTCATTTTTTTTTTGAGACAGAGTCTTACTCTTTTGCCCAGGCTAGAGTGCCGTGGCGTCAGCCTAGCTCACAGCAACCTCAAACTCCTGGGCTCAAGTGATCCTCCTGCCTCAGCCTCCTGAGTAGCTGGGACTACAGGCATGCGCCACCATGCCCGGTTAATTTTTTTCTATATATTTTTAGTTGGCCGATTAATTTCTTTCTAATTTTAGTAGAGACGGGGTCTCGCTCTTGTTCAGGCTGGTCTCAAACTCCTGAGCTCAAACAATCTGCCCGCCTCGGCCTCCCAGAGTGCTAGAATTACAGGCGTGAGCCACCATGCCCGGCCTCTCTGTCCATTTTTAAATTGTGTTGTTTGTCTTTTTGTTTTTGAGTTGTAAGAATTGTTGTGGATACTAGACTATTATTAGATAAATAACTTGCAAATATTTCCTTTCATTCTGTGAGTATTCTTTTAACTCTCTTGATAGTGTCCTTTGATGCACAAAATTTTGACAAAGTGTAATGTATCTTTTTTTTCCTGCTTATACCTCTGGTGTTGTCTCTAAGAAAGCATTGCTATGTCTAGAGTCATGAAAATTTATCTCTATATTTTCTTCTAAGAGTTTTATACTTTCGGTTTTTATAGTTAGAGCTTTGATCCATTTAGAGTTAATTTTGAGATGTAGTGTGAAGTAAGAGTTCAACATTATTATTTTGCATGTGGCTATCCGTTCTGCCAGCACCAATTTTTGAAGATACTGAACCATGTATGTATGTTTTGAGGACATAACAGGACAAAATTGAGTATGGTTGGATGTGTTCCTAGACTGGAGTTTCCCCGCATTTTCTCAGTTCTTGTTGCTGTCAATGTCTCAGTAATTTTTTTTTACAGTGCTCCTAGGTCAAAAGAAATAACAGTTTCATGTGTTATAAGTTTTTAGGGTCAAACAACTTAAGTATTTATGCTCCAAGAACTTAGTTTTGTTGTTTGTTTGTTTGTTTGTTTTGTTTATTGAGACAGAGTCTCTGTCGCTCCCACTAGAGTGCAGTGACATCATCACAGCTCACTGCAACCTCAAACTCTTGGGCTGAAGTGATCCTCCTGCCTCAGCCTCCTGAGTAGCTAGGACTACAGGCATATGCCACAGCACCCATTCGATTTTTCTATTTTTAGTAGAGATGGGATCTCTTGCTGTTGCACAGGCTGGTCTCAAACTCCTGAGCTCAAGCAATCCTCCTGGCTCAGACTCCCAGAGTGCTAGGATTACAGGTGTGAGCCACCATGCCCAGCCAGAACTTGGTATTTATTTGGAAAAATACTACACAATAATGGAAAGAAAAGACAATGTTTTTATTTCATTCTTAAATAACCAACAATTACTAAGTGTGGGTATCTGTTTGGCGCTGTACAACTTCTTAAACTCTGGATTCAGATAGGACACTGCCACCTCATTTATAGCTCTACATTGATTTTCACATGGTACTTGCTTTTTGTTACAGAAATCATCAAAAAATCCAACTTTGAAGACATATGATGTCCAAAACTGATCTACTGTTGACATTATAAGCAATCTTGAGCTAGTAGTTCTTACCATGTGTAATAGATGTTGCGTATCCTTGTGTTTTCCTCAGAAGTTTAAAATACTCTACAGAGAGTGTATGGGTTTGCTGTAGTCTCCAGGGCATCTCAGCACACAGTTTGGGAACTATGGGACTGGACTTGAGGGAAACTGATTTTCTATCATATGAAGCTCTAGAAGGGAAGAATGTTGAGAACTCTCAAACAATTGTACAGATCCTGATACAGAAGGATAAAGGGGAGTTCTCTCTCTCTCTCTCTCTCTCTCACACACACACACACACACACACACACACACGCACACACACCCACAAAACCCTGATGAGCCCAGATTTAAAAATAACATGCAGTAATGATGGAGAGTTGTTGGAAGGGGAGACATAATGTTGCAGGCAAACTGAAGAGGGTGGCACAAATATGTAATGGTAGGGCTGGAAAAGCTGATGTCCCCAGTGAGGCAAGTCTGTCAAAAGTACTAAAGACGGCTAAAAAGGAATTTAATTTTTACATCAAGGAAATAATTTTTAGTCAAGACATGGGTAAGCCTAATATTTGGGCTGTTGTAATGTTAATCAAGATCAAAGAGAAATGTGAACTTCTGATTGTTTCTGTCTCCTTTGTCAAGGAGAATGATGTTCAGACTGAAAACACTCATTTTATAGAAGCTAAAGTCATTTGCCAGTCAAGAGAGCCTAGGTATGCTGCAGTAATGAACAACACCAGAAGATGAGTGACTTAAATGAGGGTTTAATCCTCCCTCATGTGGAGTCCTTTGTGGGCCCCATCCATTCTCTAGTCAGCTGTCCTTTGTATGGTGGCTCAACATTCCAGGTTACTTTACTCTTGTGGCTTTGCTACAGTAACATGTGCTTCTATGCAGGGGAAAGGGGCATGAGAATCTCACACAACTTGTAAATGTTTCCACACGGAAGTGGTATTCTTCACTTCCTCTCACATTTCATTGGCCACAGCAGGTCACATGGTCACTTGACTTCGGGGGAGTGGGAAGGGGCAATCATCCTGAAAAAGAGGAGACCTGGAAATATCAGCAAGGAGCAGTAATGTCTATCACAAGATATCTCCACCTCTACCTCTCTTCTCAATTCTGCTACAAACTTGCATTTCCTGACACTTGGAACAAGTTTTTAGGTCATGTACAATGAAGAGCTATAGTAAACAGATGGTTCTAATTCCACTCTTTACTTCCGAGTGGACAGAAACTACTCTGGAGCATCTGTGCTTTGATCGATCCTCCAGGCTGTCCTCCTGAAGTCAGCATGGTCTAGGTGGGTAGGATGAAGGATGTCTCCTAGACCATGCCAGGGAAAATGGGGCAGGATTCTGCTGGGGGTGGGGCGGGGGTGGTGATGAGGCTTGAAAGCAGAACACATGGCTAGCAACAGAGAACAGTTTCTTGAGAACAAACTAGGTTATTTCCTATTCTCTGTTCCTTGGGGATTTAAAGGTGCTATGCCTCAGCTAAAAATGGAAACTGTTATGTGGCTTGGTTGACCCAGTAGCTGCATTGTGGTAAGCAGAAAAGCCAAATTTGTGGGCAGTCCCTTTAGAGTTATAACAAACACTAACAATCCCTGGCCAGATCCTTTTATATCTGTGCATGGTGAAGAATATTTGCAGCTCTGTAAATCTTTCTCGAATGCTTCCTTCATTTCTCGATGCACTGGTGCCTAAGTAGCTTTGTGTGGTCCCCGCTGTGCCAGGCTTCACACCCTGCAGGGGCCTAACCTTGGAGTGGATTAGATTTGAATGAGGCTATAGATCAGGTAAGGAGGAGTCTTGGGTCTCCTCCTTAGCAGTAACTCTGAAAGAGCCATTGCATAACTGCTGGGGATCTTCAAACTGGCCGTGGACTGAAAGCTTTATTTTATAGTAGCATGAAGGCATATACCAGTCAAGAGAGCCTAGGTGTGCTACAGTAACACACAACGCCAGAAAATCAGTGGCATTGTGTCCACAACTGTCCTTTATGTATAGCCCACCACCTAGCAGATTGGCTGGATCAAAGCTTGGCTATAATTCTGAGATAATTCAGAACTGAAATATAATTCCAAAAGAGAGCCTGAGAATGTGGCTCCTCTGCTGAACTTGCACTTAGCAGTCCTGTGTTTCTCCGACGGTTTTATATCAGAGTTCTTATTTTGTCAATGTGGTGGGGGTTTTGGTGCACATATATCTTGGAAGTGACACAAGAAAAGAGGCTGGGATTATTTTTTATAGGTATTGGCTCCAGAAATTAGAACAGATAATCCTCCCTAGTTGCCACTGTACAACTCACTCAGAGGAGATACATTTATGGAACAGAGAATCCTTTAGAAAAAATAGCACCTTCTTCCAAATAAATGGTGTGGGTTTAACTTCCAACAGCTGAAAGCCATAAACTCTGGAATAAACAGTTGAATTCAATTGAATCATACCAGAAGATATGTATGAAACAAGAATAGAAAAAGTCCGGGCATGGTGGCTCATGCCTGCAACTCCAGCACTTTGGGAGGCTGAGGTGGGAGGATCCCTTAAGGCCAGGAGTTCAAGACCAGCCTGGGTAATATAGCAAGACCCTGTCTCTACAAAAAAGATTGTAAAAATTAGGCGGGTGTGGTGACACTACTCAGGAGACTGAGCGACAGAGCAAAACCCTGTCTCTTTAAAAAAAATAATAAAAGGAATGAACGATATGTTGCAGAAAAAATATGCCTGGTACTGCAGGGAGCTGCCAGGCTCCAGTACTCAAGGAAGGCAGTCGCTCCTTTGGGGGATTTTTATTTTAAATACATGCAATTTTCAGGCAGAGCTCTAGAGGGCAGTGAAGATACAGTTTTCTTGATGAAAGTCTTTCACAAATGCACGGTACCAATATTTTTTGCATACTGTGCCAATTTTTTTGACTGATGGGTTAAAACAGAGTCTAGATTATTATAGAAACATAGAATTTTAGGGCTTAGAAGGCTTGCAATGGTGTCAAATTAGTTCAATCCTCTCATTTTATATAAGAAGAAGAGTCCCTAAGGGGTTAAGTGATTTTCCTAAGGTCACCCAGTTAAGGGAGTGGCAGTTAAGACTGCCCTACACCCCGCCACACACACACTTGAACATACCCTCTCACATATTTAGTCGAAGTTTTAGAAACAGCCAATGTTTTCTCCATCTAAAATCATTCGGTCATTATGAAGGCTTGAGTTCAAACCCATATTCATATCCTCTGAAAAGGGCTGATTGGCATTGGTAAGCCTGAAGCTGGTGTGTTTTAAGTGCTGTAATTAAACTTGGACTGAGAGATTTCTCCAAAGAGCCAGATTAATTTGAATTTCCTCAGCCAATACTTTCAGGCTTTGGACTCTAGGTGGCGACATTGGACCTTCGTTTTGCTTTCTAGGCCTGTCGGCAATCTGCACAAACTACTCGGAAGAAACCTGATTATTGGTGTTCTTGTTGACCCTAGGTGGACTAACAGCATTTTCTCTTAGCTAAGCTAATGACCAGGGCCTGGATGCTCATTTCTCTGCTGCTATAATTATTTTCACTATAATCCTCCGACAATGACTGTTATTTAACAGATCTTCTTCTCTGTTATATGTTTGGCAGGGTCATATCTAGCGAGAAGAGCATTTTCATTGATTTTTAAACTTCGCAGCACTCACGTGGCTGCTGCCCTCCTCCTCGCTGGGCCACCTCTGCCTCTCTGCCCTCTCCCCAACCCCGTCACACTGTGTGACTCTACGTCCTCCGACCCCCACCCGCTGTATTAATCCAGTGAAATCGGCTTTAAATGGGCATAAAGGACCACCCTGAAAGCAAAGAAGGGATTCAGAGGGTGGTCTGGTAAATTGGGAAGGCAGAGGGTGGCACTTCACGCATTTGGTTTCTGGCTCCATAACATCACTAGAGCGGGGTTTCTCAAGAAACGGCCCAAGAATGACATGAAGTGCTTGTGAGAATGCAGGACTTGTGGGCACACTCCGGACCTCCTGGGTCACCGTGTCTTGGGGTGGGCCCTGGAATCCGTCTGTTAAGCTCTTAAATAGGCTGTGCTGTGAAGCACAGCTGCAAAGAAGCTGGAGATCTTTTAAGGCCAGCTGGTGGCGCCATCTCCCTCACTGCCTCTGATTTACCGGCCTGGTGCCTGATTTTCACTGCTGAACTTGGAGCCTTACCTTTTGCGCTTGAAGAGAATGACCGCATCTCCCAGCCCCTGCTCTCCGCTCCCCATCCGCCACCATAACCTGAGCCTGGAGCACCTAAGGACACGTGACTGGAAAGGCGACATGGAATGGAAAGAACATGAACTTTAGAGTCATTTCCTGTATTTTTTCTCCCTTTTCCACCCCACTCTAAATTTTTAAAAATGTGATTTTAAATTTCATAATATACAAATATATTCTTATCACAGAAATTCAGATTATATAGGAATTAAAGAAGTCTCCCTTAACCTTCCCCATCTAATATTCCTCCCAAATAGGATTGTACTGTACTTTGTTTTGAAACATGGGTTCATGATTTAGTGTCAAGTTTTAGGAATCTTCCCATGTGAGTACACTTAGATCCACTTCATTCTTTTGAACAGCTGCAAAACAGCCTTTTCTCTAGGAGTATAAATCCTCAAAAAAAAAATGGTACATACAATTTCGTATACTACTTTTTTCATTTCATAGTATGTTGAGTATTTTCCCATCTCATTATACATTCTTCAGAAAACATGATTTTTAATGATTACATAGTATTCCAGCATACTATGATTTTATACTAAAATCAACTTAATTATTGATTTAATAATTCTGCAACTCTTGGCTATTTAGGTTGGTTCCAATTTTTGAGAATCATTTCTCTTACGTAACATGTTTGACAACTCCTTATACTCACTGTTCCCGCTATTCCCTTACTTAGGTCCTTGCAAAGTGACTGATGGAGTCAAGGTCATTTTTTAGTTTCCATGCTCACCTCAGACACACTGCTGTATTTATGAGTGTGGGTGGGTGCTGAATATTAACTTGATAAAATTCTGCTGAAACTCCACTCTCCTCAGTTAAATAACTGAAGAAAAATGAAGATATCTTTCCAGAACTGTTTACTTTAAGCAGGTGAGAATTTTCACAATTAGAAGGGAAGTTTGCAATCAGTTTCTTTAATGGAAAAGGTGCTCTTATAGAATTAATCCATGCATGGCTCAGGGGAAGTAAGACTCTCTGCAATTGATTGGATTAAAGGGGCTCCTTAAAATTAGAAATACTTGGGCACTCGTCGCCTCTGCTGGGTGATTGACAGAGGGCTTCGAACCATCCTCCTTTATGGGAGGTACTTGGCACAGAATCGTGATTTCAGAGCCTTCTGGATTAGAATCAATTAAACCCAGAAATAGAAATGAGCAGCCATTATTATCCCTAAAATGACACCCCAACACCTTCACCTGGCATGCTCCTCTGTCGTGCAGGAGTTTACAAACAGGCCTTCTGTACCTGAAGGGGAACAGGTAATGCAAACACTGGGAGTAATAGTCATGGGGAATGGATATGCTGGGTTTTAATGAAACATAAATTTGAGTCTCTGTTCTGTCCATCTAAAAATACAAGGGGAATGGAAGATATAGCCTCTGCCCTTGAGGACATTTTCATCAAATGTCACCTGCCTACAACAATGTTTAGAGCACTAAACTAGAAGCCTTTACAGGCAAAATAAAATGCAAGAGTGACTAATGGTAGTTTCAGATTAAAATAATATCGAGAAGGAAATGAATAGTGTTTCTATTTGCCATACACAAAAGTAATGTGGATATTCCAAGTATGCAACGTTTCTCCTACAATTTCAATAGTCTTTGACTCAGAAGCATTTTAGAAAATTTGGGGTTCGATTTAAGTTGTAAGATTTCCATCATTTAACATCTGCTATCTTTGGAAGTGTGATTAGTGGGACAGATACCTCAGCTGAGAGGAAACTAATCTCTCTCTTTCTGCTTCTTTGTCTCTGTCTCTGTCTCTCTTTCCCTCCACTCCCCACTCCTGCCACATTCACCTGGCTAAAGGAGGAAGAAAAATAGGATTTTGGATGCTCTGGATTTATGCAGCACCATCACTCATGGCATCTGTGATTCTTCTAACACTCTCCATGAAGTGGGGAACAGGAATGGCTATCTCCATCTTACAGAGAGGAAAGTGAGTCTCAGAAGGGTGAATGGCTTGCCGGCCACCCAGCAAGACCACAGCAGAGCCAGGATTAGGACACAGGGCTTTTGAATTCCACAGTACTCCTCTTTTCTCTTTACCCCTCTTTTATATTTTGGGCCAAAAGCTTTCTCTTTCTTTCTGGTTAAAAACATTTCTTTCACCACAGGTCGAAAATCTACCCTTTGGCCATGTCCTGGATGGAACTTTGTTTTTAGTCATTCACTTCTAACTCCACAGGATGATAAGACACTGGGTCTCGAGGGAATTTGTGCTGGGATCCTGGGGGTGAAAGGTCACCCCCGCTCCAGCCCCTACTCTTCCTTTGGTGAGTTGTCAGGCAGCCTCTCAACATTGATCAATCAACCACTGACCACTGTCTGCCGACCACGCAGCCAGTGCTGATTCTGTCAAAACAGGAGTCTTCCTCCCAGCCCATCTGGCCTCTCCCAGCACCTCCAAGCCTTTCCCACGATTCTTTCTCTATCATATTTTCCTCCTCTCTACTCCCTGAGCCTCACACTTGCACCAATTCTAATCTCAGGGATTAGTCACTAACTTTCTGGTGATGCGGAGGTTCCCAGGAATTCGCACTCAGCACCTCATGTAGTGCAATCAAATTATTCACATATGTGGAGTTTATGCATCTGAGATAAACAGTGGATGAATCAATGGGCAAAGGTCATATACTTTTTAGATTCAGGAGGAAACTTGGAGATCATCTGATTCAACCAATTCATTTTTACAAATAAAGAAACATAGACACAAAGAGGTTAAATGATTCTCCTAGGTTATACAATTTCTGACATAAATATTATTAACCAGATCTTCTGGTATCTAATGTGTTTTTTTCTGCCCATGAAACCATCCAGCTTCTACTTGGTATAATTCTTTTTTCATAATATTCATCTAATTCTTTTCATTTTTATCTTAGATTTTTATCTTAGGTACATTTTTCACTTAATTAGGAAATTACATGTTATCTTTCAGCTTTATTCATTATAATAATAACATATTACATCTCTACAGTATTTTAAAGCTCTAATTTTTTTTTGGTAAATATTTAAGTAATTACCCAATTTCACCAATGAGAGATAATCACCATTAACATTTTAGTATATTTCCTTTTAGTTTTCATATACTTTTTACATTGTTGAAATCATGCTGTTTATGGAATTTTATATCCTAGGGTTTTGTGTGTTTGTTTACAATGATATTTTAAGCCTTTACTATGTCATTACAAATTCTTTGTACACATGATATAAATAGCTACATAGAGTTTCTCATTTGATGGCAACACAGTTATCTTAACCCTGTCCTAACCCTGAACATTTAGGTTGCTTCCAACTTTCCATTCTTTTAAGCAATGCCACAATGATATTTATGCTTACACATTTCTATACATTTCTGATTTTTCCTTGGGAAAAGAGCCTAGAAGTGAATGGGTCAAAAGCTATTTACATTTTTAAGGCCCTCGACGCATTTTGCCCAACTGCTTTCCAGGAAGTCGACGCCAGCTGACACACCTACCAATAGGCTTCATAGTACTCCTTAGGGTATTTTCCCCAAACCAGCATCTCATTTTTATGATCAATTCAGTCTTGACTGGCCTATTGTCTAAAACAGTTGCTGGCAAACACCAGTTCTAAATTAAAACTGAAAACCAGACCACAGCCCCCTCTGTCCTGTGTCTCTGTAGCTTGCTGGTACGTTGTATGGGTTAGACACGTCCCTACCATTGCACTGCAAAGGTAAGTTGGCAGCATTTTTGATTTGCTTTCTGACTCCATACATTTTCCTGAGTTAAACGTATTTGAAAGTCTACTAAGTGGGCCATGTGCTAGAAACCAGAGATAAAAGACAGAGCTTACAGCCCCAAGTTGTTCTTAGTATACAGCCAAGAAAGCCAGCAGCCAGCCAGAGCGGCTAACGCTGCCTGTGCTGGATGCACAGGGTGCCGTGGACTCCAGACCCAGCACATCGAACTTGGCCCGTGTGGGCACAGACAGCTTTTAAGGAGACACAGCACTTAAGCTGTGGCTTCACAGGTGAGGAGTGTGCCAGACAGAAGACCTCAGGTGAGAATGGTCTACACAGGGGGAATATTCTGGAGCAAACTGCACACTCTGCTGGCTCACCTCACAGACATGTGACCTTGGAGAAGCTAATTAACCTTTCTGTTGCCTCAGATTCCTCATCTATAAAAACATTACTCATGGAAACTGCTTCATAGGGTTGTGAAGAATAATTGAGATAACACAGGTAAAGTGCTTATAAAAGTGATGGTACATCCTAAGAGCACCATAGATGTTAGACATCATCCTCATCCTCATCATTACAGCCCAAACACTGAATTCACATAAGGAAGTGGTAGAGATGGGTGATTGGCGGGAGATAGGGTGAGTTCAGGAAGACCCTCTCTAACATGCTGAGAAGGATATACTTTACCCTGACATCCATAAGTCCCTTAGAAGTATGTTTGGAGTTTTCAAGTTAACTGTCTAGGGCAGGAGGCTGAACCCATAATCTCCTCAAATTCCTTCAAGCTTTGAGACATGATTCCCACTTGAGATCAAACAAAGTCAGTCTCAATCTTGGGCACACAGTCTTAAATAACACAACTCCTTCCATCTAGCCTTGTGTCAATAACCGAAGACAGATATCTTCCCTGTCTTCTGGAATTTTTAATAGCTAACACTCACCCAGTGGGAATAATTCTTTTAATACTATGAAGCTATTCACTTAGAGAATAAATTCCTGGTTGGTGAAAGTATATTAAAAACAACCCAAGCCAAAAAAAGAATTGGAAAAAGATCTTGGGAATTTTCATCCACTGTGGGGCTGGGTTTTACTAGAAGGGGATGTGAAACCAGTTGGACTGATTTTGCCCAGAGAATAGACACTCTGCTCATTTTCCTTCCTTTCTCTTGAAGCTTCAAATAAAGCAGCACAGTCTAGCTGCTGGCCCCTGTGGGCAGCCCTCACCTCCCCATTTGATTAATTTGTGACCACCTAGTTGGTACATAAGTCAGCCCAGATACTGTTCCCTGCCCCCCTCATTCCTGTCACTCTGCCTGAATCCATCTGTGCCCCCCTTCACACTCCTTGGCTATGCTCAACGTATGTGAAGGCAAATATGTCCCAAGAGATTCGCTGTTTTCTTCTTGGGCAGACAGGCTGAGAGGTGAGGCAAAGTAGCATGGCATGGAATAACCCTTCATCCCAGTTTTTACCAGTTGTCCTGGCATAATTATTATAGCACCTCCTGTCCCTCTCAAAAGTATCCTATTTAGATAATAAATTATATGCAAACCCTGTGCTCACATGCATGTTAAATATTTAGCCTCGCAAGGCCAGGGCTGGATCATTTGTTATTATTCGGTCTCCAGCACAGTGCCACCAAAAGGCATCATCATCAGTTAACCTTCAATGACAGTCCTACCCACGTAAAGGCTCTGGGATCTGAACCTCAATTTTAACAGCTGTAAAATAGATATAATAATACTTACCTTATAGAACTGCAAACAAAATAAGAGAAATAATGTATTTTATGTCCTGGAAATTGCAGAACACCATGGAAATGTCATTTTCCAGAACTTAACACAGCAATTGCCACATGGTAAGCATTCCATAAGTGCTTGTTGATTGAACAAATAGATGAATAAACTAGTAATAGTAAATTAGCAGCTCAGTGGGGAAATGATTGATTCTCCTAAAGTTAGAATGCTATATTTAGCAAGCAAATTTTGATTTATCAGAGATAGCAAAATGAATCTCTCCCATAGGCTTTCTATGAGGACTAGAAAGGAACTAAATAATTAAAGAATATTAGGGTAAGTGATACATACAGCTGTAGCACAGCTAACGGTGACACAAGGAGACAGGTCCCTATAAGCTAGCCCATTCTATAACCCCAAGACTGGCAGGCGACAGGGAGGGGCAGGGCCTGTGCTACTAAGTTTTCTGGTAAAGGTCATAACCTTCAGGCAGTGCTGGGCCAGGATGGTGATTAAAGCTGGATTTCTTGATTCTTGTTTT
Source organism: Propithecus coquereli (assembly GCF_000956105.1). Taxonomy (NCBI): domain Eukaryota; kingdom Metazoa; phylum Chordata; class Mammalia; order Primates; family Indriidae; genus Propithecus; species Propithecus coquereli. The sequence goes on along the minus strand of NW_012135636.1, from coordinate 1,824,990 downwards.
ACTTGGGACACTTAGGACCCAAGGGAAGTTCATTGTTATGCCAGTGTGGAAATTCCTCTGCCTGGTGCACTTTCATGACCTGACTGGTCCCTCACTAATAGACACCATAAAATGCTAATTCATCTTTTTTTCTGATTGGAAGAGGAAAGTACAATTAGAAAACAAAACATTGAAGTGAGTTTGTTTTCAGCCTGCGTTTTAAAATGTATGATTTTTAAATCACAGAAGTCTGACTTCCATCAGATTCCATTTTTAATAGCTAGAGCCAAAAAAGAAAAACAAGAAAGAAAGAAAGAAAGAAAAAGAAAGATCCTGACAAAGAGGCAGGAATCTCAACTAAAAACTAGATAGCACTGATTACCAATTCTACATATTTCTCCAAACACTGGAACTGGCCCTGAACCAGTCATTTGGCATTTGTGGCATCTGAGCCTCACAGAAATTATAAAGGCTATGGGATCTTTTATTGAGTGATAAGATGTTGGGTGGGAACAAAGCATGCCTTTTCTTTTGGAAGCAAAATTTTTAACTTGGAAAAATTAAAACTCACTCAGCTTGTCAGCAGCACATTTCCCATTTATTTATCCTTATCAGAGGTAGCCCTCCCTGAATGTCAAGGACTGGGGACTGGATGAGGGCAGAGAGCTCCACGGACACTGACGGTAACACAAGGATAGTAAAAGAGGAAGACCCCTTCCTCAGTAAGGTCTGGTTGGGCTGACAGAACACAAACATAAGAAGCCAGGTTATGTCACGAGGTGGAAATGACAACCACTCAACTGCTTTCAGAAAACTAATGAGAAGCAGAGATGTGACATGATCAAGGCGGAGAAGCAAAATCTTAGCCAAACTGAGAGAGGATGTCATACTTTTAGGCTGTAACATTTGCAAATTTAGGCATGAAATTTTCAGGACTTCTTTTCTGCTTGATCAGTATCATTAGATTCCTCCTGGTGTGGGACAGACCCCTAAACCGCCACTTCATCTTGGTTCTAATTAACTTCTTCAGATTTCTGGTCTTGCTCACAGAAGTCTATAACCAACTCCCGTGCCCGTGCTCAGACTCTAGGGCTTGTTTTCTCACATGTGACCCATCACTGTTGTGCTCTGATTTCTCCTACTTTGATTTTCTCAGGGAATCATAGATAAGAGTCTTTTGAAAGGTGACACATTCTACCCCTTTCTGATCAATGCAGGTCTCCAAGTTCTTAACCCAGTCACGTGGGCAATGCATCTTCCTAGGAACCAGAAGTCACTTAGTAGAGATGTAGCAACATGGCAAAACCAGCAGAGCTGAAGCATCAGAGAAAGCATTCCTGGACAGGTCTGAAAGTGTGAGATAGCCACGGAAGAGATGGCATGCAGCCAGGCATGCTATTGTATCTTCCAAAGACTGGCATACATGTATTCATAGAGACTGGCATACATGTATTCATATCCTGGTTCTACCGCTAACTGGCTGTTTGATTTTGTACCCTATCAGAGTATCAGTATTTTCATCTGTAAAATGGGAATATCATAAAACATAACTCCTGGGGTTATGAGGTCTAAATGAACTAGCTTTATAAAATGTTTAGCATTGTGCTTGGCATACAGTGGTTTCTCTTCTAGAAGCTTGGAAAGAATTGATAAAAGAATCAGTGATTGACTCCTCAACTCAATGGAGAGCTTCAGAGAGAGATTTAATCCACCTGGGAAAACTTGTCCACAATTAGGAGCACAATAACAGCAACAAGGTCCATGAAAAGAAGGAGTAATATCAAGGAAAGATCATGCATTTTTGCTTGTCAAAAATAATGGAAGAATTATTATACAAGTGCTCTGTTAAATGGATAGTCTGGTTAAGAGGGAGGACTCATCACATTGTTTTCATGTAATGGAAACTGAATAAATATTTCTTGAATATACCATGCAGTAATATTGTATATACCTGTATCACAAATGAATTATTGATTTTTCAAATAATATTATAGTCTGTCTATAATGTTAAAACCATATAAAATGCACATTACTTTTGGGAGAATGGTAATTCAGATAATATTTCAGAATCCTTTAGTACTCAGGAACATTGCATATTAATTCTCACTGGGTGTAGTGGGTTGAACTGTGTCCTCCAAAAAGATATATTCAAGTCCTAACCTCCAGTACCTGTGAATGTGACCTTATTTGGAAAAAGGATCTTTGCAGATATAATTAGTTTGAATGAAGTCATACTGGATTAGGTTGGGCCCTAAATCCAATAACTGGTGTTCTAAGAAAATGAGAGGCCACACAGAGACACACATACATGGAAGAAGGCCATGTGACAATGGAGACAGCAACTGGAGTGATGCAGCTGCATGGTAAGGAACACCAAGGAATGCCAGCAACCACCAGACACCAGGAAGAAGCAAGAAAAGATTCTTCCCTAGAGCATGCAGAGGCTACATAGCTCTGCTAATACCTTGATTTCAGATTTCTAACCTCAGAACTGTAAGACAATAAATTTTTGTGGTTTTAAGCCACTAAGTTTGTGATAATTGGTTACGGCAGCCCTAGGAAACTAACACATCAGATAATACCTGAGTGGATGTTTTCATGTCCACATTTTATTACTTGTTTTCATAAAAGTAGAATTCTTATATTTTAAGGAAAAATGGTCCTTAGTATATTTGGAGACATATGCATTTAGTAATCCTACACTTTTTAAAATAATGATATATTATTGAAGAATTATATATATAACAAATTGTACCACATAAAATAGTATGCTAAATACCCTGAAAGAATTCACCATTAAACACTCATATCCAGTGAAAACAATTTTAAAGCAATTCATCATCCCTACGTAGAAAATTTTCAGCAGTAAAAGTGGCAGAGTGGTGTGACCTCTTTTATTATTTCTCAGCCAGCCATCTTTACTTTAAAACTTTTGCTCTTTTCTCATTAAATTAGTGATTATTTGGACCTGCTAGAATTACCAAAATTAAGTACTGTTTTGAACAAAATGCTCTTTTTTTCTGTATGGTGAAAACTTAGCATAAAACTCTAAGCATGAGAAAGTTCGGGTTGCCTTTTATTTACAGTCTTTATCAAGCAAATAATATTCATATTTTGAATTATGCAAATAAGCATTTACATGATAAATCGTAATTGCTCTCAGACAGCTGTTTATAATTGGGTAAATGAGACACACTTTTAAATTGTCTAAATACACACTTACCCATGTTTACATATTTATACACTAGACTGTAACTATTCTCAATCAGCTGTTATCATCTATTGTGTCTTATCCAGACCAAGGGAAGAGAACTTTTGAGTATAAACAGCAAAATCCCTCTTAATTTGCTCTGAGATCAGGACTATCATTTCTTTCAAATAAGGGGCGACCTCTCTCAACATACCTCTTGGCCACAGCATTCCAAAATGCCTCAAGCAGGAAATGTTTTTATACCACTTTATTTGGAGGGGGGATTAGTCCTGACTCGTATTCTTATCTGATGAAATATACTATGGCAAAGAAGAAACATGTTCCTTCTAATGAAATGTTTTGATACCCAAAAAATCCATTTGCCTTATATTTAGCAATATAGTCTCGTATCTATCAAAAAGAATCAACAAGTTTTTCTTTCAAGAGCACAGAAGTCCAGAGCATGACACCTATCCTGGAGAGGCTTACAATCTAATTAGGAAGATGGAATTAGCATATCTGAAATGTTCAGAGAGCAACTGAGAGGAAAATCAGATGGTTTTGACTGTAAGAGCTAAAGAAGCTTAGAAAACAAAAGAAGAGGATAGGATTCGTGGCCTCGGTTTTGAGGACAGACTGGGAGCCAGCTCACTTCTCTCAGCGGAATGGGGACTCTCCAGCTGGCGTAGGACAGGCACAGATGAGGAATGCAGGAACCGCTTCCCCACCACATTCACACAAAATCTGCCAGGGAAATTCAAGGGCCTGATGTGAATGATGCAGCCTTCCTGTGACTTGCCATTCTCTCTTCCCCTTTTCTCTCAGGAGGCAAAAAAGTCTACCTTTTTTTTTTTTTTTATCTCAATGCATTTCCCTTTGCTTGTCTAAAGCAATCAACATTTGCCTGTTTCTGGTCCTTTCCAGGCAAATGTATTTCTTTCCAATTCATCTGATTCTGTTCTTATGTGTGTTTTATGTGTGCTGAAGAGAGAGAACTTTTACTACAAGATGCTCTGGCTGAATTGAGAGGATTCAAATGCTGCTTCAGGAACTCACACAGTAGGAAGCATGAATCCTGAAGCATAGAGACTCAGGGGAAAAGGCTGAAGCAGCAACAGAGGCACCCAGAAATGAAAACATTGGGGCTCGGGAGCCTCTATCCTCCCAGTAAGTGCATCGAAAGCCTTTGCGTTGCTGGCAGAGACTTTAGAGCTGGGGGAGCAGGTAGTCTTGAGGCCAAAAATCTAAAATTGGAGGGCCCGGGTAATGCCGCCGAGTTTAAAGAAATCTCTTCTTTAGGCAGTTTTTTTCCTTACTCTTGTTTGGAGAAGAAAATCTACTCAGGGATTAGTAATACAGGGTGTGCTGAAGTAGAAAGAACACTAGATGAGGAGAATCTGGGCCCCACACAGGTTCTGTGAGATGCTGGGCTAGTCACCCAACCTCTCTCTGCTTCAGTTTCTTCTTCTGTGAAAGGAACGTATTAAATTCTTTTCAGCTCTGTGATCTGTGATCCTAAATTTATTATAGGACAGCTCCCAGTTGGTTATACGGGGGTAAAAGTCAGCTTCTCCAATATGTATCTCACCTCCCCAAGATACATTAGAAGAGCAACAGTTGCCATGCTTAACTGAGCACCTACTAACTGTAGGGGCAAGCTCTGTGCCAAGTACCTTACTCAAATTTTCTCATTAATCCTCACAACCCCTGTATGAATTACCTTCATCTTACACATGAGGACTCTGTGGCTCGAAGAAATTGCAAAACTTGACTAAGTTCATTCAGGTTTTACTGGGAGATCCAGACTTCAAACCCAAATCTGATTCTGTCTGCCTGATCCCAAAGCTTGGTGCATGTTGGAAAGAAAAATCAGGTTGCTTATTCTGGACTATTCCTTCTACTTACTAGATCAGCCTCAGTAGTAGCTCAGTGCCTAGTGCTCATGAGTTACTTACCATATATTTACGGATTCCAGTTTTCTCAAAATCCTGCCTCTTGAGGGACCTGTATGCTACTGATGATAAGCTAGGTGGGTGGGCAGCCTCGTGGTGAGGGGTGGAAGCCTGGTTGTATATTTGTGTAATTCAATTGACTCTAGTCATTAATGGCCTTCTGGATCCATCAAGAGTGTGACTGCTGGCCACAGCAGCCAGAGCCCAGATCTCCTGACATTTTGGTTATACTTGGAGGAAAAAAATCTGGCTGTGGATACAGCGTAACTTGGAATAGGAGTATGACAATTCCCCCACCACCTCAGCTGCCTCTTGAGCCGGACTCTGGGAGGCTAGCCTGGCCCTGGGCTCCAGGTCTCTGTCTCTCCAGAATTGACACGAATCACCTTGGGTGGTCGCTCCCATGGCCATTGTGCACGTGCGGGTTTCTGCCTATTGACATTAGGGGATGTGCCCCCACCTTCCCTTTGTTTCATCCTTGATTTAAGACACATTTGTTCTCACTGGCTTTTAACTATTTTCAATCTATGTTTCTTGCTAGGGTGAGTTAACTTTTTAAAAATGCAGCTTGCAAAGGGTTTCTGTGCCGCCCAATTAGCATTGTAAGAGACTCAGCTGTTTGGAAACAAATACAACTTAAACCAGTTGAAATCACATTCTACTAGTCACTGAGAAGCTGAAAAAAAAAAAAAGCCAATCACAACAGGATTCCTAGATATTAGCCTCTGTTCCCTACGTGGACTTAAAATGTGCAGGCCTTCAGGTCCCTTAATTGGCAACTGAACAAAACCACCAAGCCCTATTCTCCTTTACACTTCCCAGTGTGATACTCCAGAGGTGATAAAACTGACTCCCTGCCACTTGCCTTCCCTTTACCACCCTCTAGCTGGTAAAAGCCCTGGCTGGCTGGAGACAGGTGATCACCAAGCTGAGACAGGCGCTCAATCTCTCACTTTCTTTTCCCTTCCTCCCTCCCTTCACTCAGTCACTCCACCTCCATTCAGTCAGTGTAAACTACCTCACATGCAGTTAGAGGCACTTGCAGGTTTCTCTCCCCACCTCCACCCCCATGCTTCTTAGGGATGCTTTTGTGATCCATCAGCTGATAGAAGAATCAGGATTTCACCCCGACTTCTCTAGGGTCTGAATAATAGAAAATCTCAATAACATAAAAACAGAGTGAGTCACAAAAAGAGATATTTATTTCCTTTTCCTAATGGTTCGATAAAATAAATGATTAAAATGATAATTCATGGAACCTGGGTGGTTTTTATTTTATTCTTACTATAGAAGAAACCAGAAGGCTAAATTTACCAGAGATGACCTGCTCATGACATAGTATAACCCCCTGCATTCTGGCATCTGAGCTTTCACAAAATTCATCATTATATTAATAAGATTATTTTAATAATAAGAAGAAATAGAATATCTAACTTTAGGCACAGATATTGTGTCTTTGGTTTTCCCCCTTTAAATGTGTTTTGCAGCCCAACCCTTTTGTTTAGGAAAAATGGAAAAGAAGGTTTTGTTTAGTTTTTAAAGAAGCCAAAGTCATAGAAGGAAATACAATCCCAAACATACCCATATTTCCAGTGCCCAAGAAAAAAACCCAGGTTTTGATTACATATCCAAAATGTGCACATTCTGGTGCCATAGCCACCCAGGAATATGTCAGCCTAGTTTATGTGAACTGGCTTGAACTGAGGAGCTGCTAATTAAAATGAGCAATGGAAACACACTGCTGCTCGTGGGTGGATGTGTCAGACACAGATGGTCTTCGCGGTTGGCTCATGGGGACCATGGACAGAGGAAAGCTGGAAACAGACTTGCTGGAAACTGTGGGGCAATAACCTGGGGTTGGTTATAAATTAGATGAGAGCTTGACAAGCAGGTGGAATCCAAAAAATACAATGAAAGTTTTGTGAAGTGCTCTCTTGTTTCTTCAAGTTCATGTTACAAAGCAAAATGCTATTTTAAGGATCAGCCAACAACACTTTAGGAGGGAGCTTGTTAACAAAAGTAACATATTCAGTACAAGAAATTGTATGGCTTTCATTTTTTTGTTTTATTTAATTAAAGGCCATACCCAGTTTAAAATATATAAAAATATACTAAAGATGAATTTCTTATCTTGGGGATCCTGAAATTACCATTTTAAAGAATCATCTATAAAAAAGTACAGCTTACTATACATAAGTTTTGTTAAATACATAGCCTGTATATTTTTGTGTCAGAGAGAATTTCCTTAGATAAAGTCATTTCTTAGTTGTTTCTTAACTTGAATAAGTCAAATTTATGGGTTTTGAGATTCAGAGCAAGACAAATGGAACAATAAATATCTCAGGAAATTCTAAACATCCTTCTGCATACCCTGTCGTTGAGATAAAGCTAAACCTAAAATGCCCAGTGTTGAGCTTTGTCATTTATATATTTGTCTGATGGCGCCAGAGGTAGTTTCCATGGTAAGCTCCCTGTGCACAAGAAGCAGGGTGAGTGGAATGTCCCCTTCCAATGAAGAACTTTTCACTGACAATGATAAAGGCCAAGAACCTCCTTCACACAAATGATTGAAAAACAGAACACGAAGGACATTTTTATTTTGTTTTGTTTCCTTTGTGTGCTATGTGACTTCAGTGCAAATACCCATTTAATCAAGAATACAAAGACAGCCACCTTTGCGGGGTAAGGGATTTCTAGAGGCTGCGTTGAACATATCTAGTTCTTTTACTTTTTTTGTGGAGACATTCCTGCAGGTTGTCATTTCATGCTCCTGTTGTGCATGTTCGCCTCTTCTTGCAAGAGGGGAAAAGACTTTTCCAAAGGAAAATGTAAGAGTAAACTAAATAGGATCTAGCAAAACTTGAAGTGATTTAAAAACTAAAACTTACTATTGTCATTAATTTTAGAACTATAAAGACTTCAGAAAAGAATATAAAAGCCACTATCGACTGGGCCATTTCTTTCATGAATTTATCCTCTTTGAGTTGATGAGATCAAATTGAACCTGTAGCTGTAAGCTAGCACATGCTTTCTTTTTCTCTCACTTTTAAATCATTCTTTTCTAATGCCTTCTATTACAATAGATTCTCCTCTTCTTCAGGTCCTCTTGATCCTCTCTACTAATTTCTCCAATTCTGGGGATATCACAGTCTGCCTCAAGTCTCTCCTTAAAGTTTGCCTCTTCTAGATAATCTATCCTGACTCAGGATGAGATAACAAGTGTGAGTATACATTGTAAACATTCTCAAAAGTATAATACATAAAGTGATATTTTTATATTACTATCATTATCTCATCATTATTGATGAGAGACTTGACTGTTTGGTATTTTAGCTCTCTGAGAGACTATGATCCCTGTCTTGACCAAATATTAGCAAATACTTCTCCAGAATGATTGGTTCAGTGTTTAGTCAAAATTACTGCCAAATAAGACAGAAATAACATCTTGCTTTCATGATGTAACCCTTTTAAAATTCCAAAGTTGATCCCAGAAAAAAGTAAAGGTATAAAAAAAGACCTCATTATAATGCTTGGGTCGTTTTTTAAAAAAATAACTGGCTTGAACTGAAGCCAGTTGGTGGTCAGTTATAGCTATGCACTGTGGGCAGGCCTATGTGAGGCACTGGGGCTTGTATAATCGAATATGTTCCCAGGGTCAGTCTACCCTGTTAGTGTCTGTATGTGACATTAAGTATGACTTAGGGCCTGGACCTTTACTATGTGAATGTCAATAAGAATTCCGTGTTAGAATTTCTGTGTAGAAACTATATCTACATCAGTCAAGGAAAGAAGTATAAACTGCTACCTTAAAAATTAGACAAAAATATGAAGTTCAGCTGCGGAAAAAGATTTGACACCTCTACCCACCAAGTTGTGTTATTATTTTTATTCTGACAATTTACATATCAAGCCAAAACAGGTACACTTATTATACCATTGTAAGGCATGGGAAAGACCAGAAATGTTTAAGAAACTAATAAACCAGTTAAAAATTAAAAAGTTATTTGCTATCTATTTAGCAAATGGAGATTATGTATATTTAATTAAATACATTTATTTTAAAATTCAATGAACCATTTTACCCCTATATATTTTCTATGTATATACTTAAACAACTAGATAGATATACTGGGAAAGAAAAACTTTCCCCTAGAGATCAAGAACAACAACCACCAAGTCAATGTAAAGTCATTATTTTAAGAGACCGAAGGTAGAAACGTTCAAATCTTGCCATTTGACATTAAACAATAAAATCTAAAGCCCATTTCAAAGATGGACTAAATTCCCAGCCTTAAAGTAATTGCTGTTCCTTGTCCTATGTGTATATATCATCAATACAACTAAGAAAGAGTCGCAGCTAGGCCTGGACCACCATCAAGCAATTGATTATTAACCATTAAAAGGGAAATGTTTACTTATTCACAGGCAACTAGTTTTCAGAAGGAATGGCAAAGTGATCTGATTTTAAATGCTGCCTTTTTTTTCACATCCTATGACCAACCAAGATTATCCACTTCTTCTTGGAAGTGTCAAAAGCCCATTTTTATTTTCCTTTCACTATTTTAACCAGAATACTGATAAAGAGGGGAGAGCAGTTGCTATGAGGCGAAGAAAAATGTCCTGGCAGTTGAGGGCCCTTCAGCTATCAAGGGGAATTTGCAATGTTGCCTCTCTTCAATACTGTATAGATTTGCAGGATTTTGTAAAACACTTAACCAAAATGGAAGGATTTAAAAACAGAATGCAAGATATAAACACAATCATTTTTTAAAAATCAAGATGCTTTAGTTTTATTTCAGAATTTTCTAGTCTTAAAATCTTAAGCATGCAGCAGTGACGATCATCTGGATAATACTTTTGAAAGGATGATTAGTGCAGAGAGCTTAAATATATTCACTGTATCACAGATGCCTAAAGATTGAAAACTCTTACTGGAATTGAGATTTACTACATCCAGTTACAAGGAAAAATACTTATCAAATTAAATAATAATATTCATAAGCTATGTTGAGTTGCAAAATAAGTTCAAGTGTCCAGAACATCGAACTATTTGAAAATCTGGAAAGAATATCCCGTGAGATGTTAAATTGTCATTCTATGGATCTCTTGTGAATCGGAGGCAATTCATACGTATTTCCAATACGTAAAAAACTTAAGAGTAGTTTGAATATCTTTTTCTGTTGACCCATTATCAAAATAATTTTCTCCTACCATGCCTTTGAGTTTATCTGATGTGAAGAGGCAGTAGAGAAAGCACCTTTCTCTTATAATTCTGACTCTCTCCACCCACTTTCCTGTATTTTGTCAGAAGGCACTGTTTATATGGAACAACCTCCTGGAGTCCCCAGGATCTAGCTCTTAGAGATAATTTAGATACATCCCCAGAGCAGAGTTGAGAAGGTAGAACTATGGCAGAGGGCTTACGGCAGAGGAGGAGGACATTCAAGATGAGGCAGGGAAGTTGTGGCACTTTCTAGAGCCAGGTGGTATAGGGTTTCCCTTGGGATATCTAAAACACAGACTGAGGTCCAGGAACACTGTTCCCAGGCCAGGGAAAGTGAATCTAGAAGTAATATTTGGAGCTAATCCCAGAGCAAAGGCCTCCCTGGAGCACAAGTGCTACATGGGGGATGTATCTCTGCGTTGGAAGCCAAACACTAAGAGTTAAAGCAAATATTTGATACTGAAGAGCTCTTAAGAACTGAAGAGCACCATTTACTTATTTCTACACGTCAGTGTGGGCTTAGGATGTTAAATAGATTAAAAGGCTAAGAGAGGTCAGTCGCTCAAGAAAAAGACTGTTCTTTTGCTTCTCCTGACTTGGTTCTCTTATCCAAAATTGTTATCTGCCTCACCCCACTCCTGTGGAGGATGCTTGGCAAACTCAAAAGATGACACATCCTCTCCTAGAACATCCTGGAGAAGAAGGAGTCAGAGTCCTGGGGATGAGAATTCAAAAACCCAACCATAGCGATGAGGGTGTCCTATGAAGATGGGTTTAGAAAAATTCCAGAGATATGAAATCATAAAACTGGTAAGGTCCTTAGTAATGACCACATCTATTCTCTTCCGTTTCAGATTGGGGGGCAAAAAAAGCAGGTGGCTTAGAGTAGTGAGATTAGAGCTAGCTATGGGCACAGCTAGGATGCGACCTTCCAGGCCAGAGCTCCTTCTCCCTGACACAGCCTCGCGCTTCAGGCCCGAATTTGGGAGTCTGTCATTGCTTCCCTAGGACGGTCTTTGTCAGTGCCCTCCCTCCGCTTCTCGCTCAAGAGATGGGCTAGTAGAGGTTGCCAGGCACTGGGCTCTAGCCAGAGGGAAGTACATGACGCCTTGAGCCAGCCTGCGACCTGCCCACTATCCAGGAGCTGAGGCTCGGTGCGCGCCGGGTTCCGGACTCCGCCGCCCGCTCCCAACTCCGGTTGCTGCACTGGCCCCGTCTGCAGAGAGGACAGCCAAGTCATTCCAATTTAATCTTATTTAAAAAGACATAACTAATAAATCTATTGCCGGGGCCGCGGAAAGACGGCCAGCAGAGTCGATCGTGCTCCCAATCCCATTGAACCCCATTGAAAACCATGACAACAGCGGACAAGCTCCGATTTATCCCGGCGCGCTAAAGCGCATTGTGAGCAGGCGTCAATCACGCATTATTCCGGACTGAACAAATGCAAAATCTTGACTGGAACAAATGCTTCCAACAGGTCCGGGGCGTCGAGCTCCATTTCCCCTTTGTCCGCGGCCTAGCAGTTGGCCTGTGTTGAGGTTGCCTCCGCCCGACCACCCAGCGCGCAGCAGAGCTCTGAGCACCTCCGGCACTCTTGACTGGGAGGCTGCTAGGGAGGGTGCGCAGGGCTGGCGGGGCCGCGGCCGCTGCATCCGAGCCAGGTTCGAGTTCAGCCCTGTAGGAGCCAAGATTCCGGGTGCGGCCACCCAAGTGCAGCGTCCCTTACTAAAATGTAGCAACCAAATGCCCAAATCACTAGCTGAAGAAGCAGAGGCCTCTGAGAGGGCATTCGCTGAACTGAAGCGTGGCTAGGGCAAGGCCATGGGCCAACGAAGTGTATCCATGGCGTTGAGGCTATGGGGCCAAGGGGCACAAGTGGCACCAGAACGTTTGCCAACTCCAAGGAGGCCTCCA
>NW_012135636.1:1775545-1812678 GCF_000956105.1 Propithecus coquereli | reverse complement strand
TCCATGGCGTTGAGGCTATGGGGCCAAGGGGCACAAGTGGCACCAGAACGTTTGCCAACTCCAAGGAGGCCTCCAAGCCCTCATAGGCCGCTGAGAAACGCCGCTGTCCGTGAGCTTTAGAACGGACCTAAGCCCAGATTTGCAGAGTTTGGCCACTGAGCCCGGGCCTCACGATGGGTAACGGCGGGCAAGGATGGACCAACCAGGCCAGCACTTCAGATCTGAGTAGCTTGGTCATATGCCCGCATCTGTTTTGCTGGCCTGGGGAGATGCGGAGCTGGGGCTGCCCCCCCCCCCCCTTGTGTGCTCCCAGCCCTTCCCTAGCACCCCTGAGGCTGCCGGGTGATATTGGGGCCATGGGGAGAATCCCGGTGGCCTTCTTAACCCTCGGCCCAGATGCTGGCAGGGCCAAGCTGTTCTCTGCACCCTCCAGGAACTTCTCGCCCTAAATCCTTAGAGGGGCCCTAACCAAAAAGAGAAAGGGAGCGCGCCAGAGTTTAACGCCGCTTTGTAAATTACTTTCCGGATAATTGCGGGAAACTAACACTCCAGCAAACAAACTCGAGGAATAAAGCAAACAGGGAATAAATTCCTGGGTGCTCATAAACCCACCCATGCCACCCGCACCCTTCCCTGTGCTCCAGCGGGGCCAGGCCCCATATCAGCCTAGGAGGAGGAGGAAGCTGGGGCTGGGTCGGGAGGGTGGTGGCCACCGCTCGCCACCCAAGATGTTATTCACTAGCAACAATCCCCATTATCTGTCCCCACTTTGGGCTAATCAGACAGAATCTCTAATGCCCAAGGCTGCTTCCTGCCTTCTCTGGGAGGTAACGGGGCTCTGAGGGGCGGGGTACTGGGCGGGGCGGGGGCGGAGGTGGCACCTTCCGGGCTCGCCCGGACTTTAGTCCAGCGCTCATTCAGGTATTTAAGACCCTGGAGACTGGGACCTCCGCTTTCAAAGCGGCCCGGGTGGGAAGAGCTGTTTATATAAACAGGGATTCCGCTGTAAATGCGCTAATATCCCGGCTGCCAGCGCATGGCAAGCGCCTCCCACGCCCACCCGTAGGAGCGGCGTCCCCGGCCGCCCCTCGGTTCCTAGCCTGCCCTGCCCCCGCCTCCGCCTCCTTCCCCTCCTCGGCCATGGCCACCTCTGGACGCCTCAGCTTCACCGTGCGCAGCCTCCTGGATTTACCTGAGCAGGACGCGCAGCACCTGCCGAGGAGGGAGCCAGAGCCACGCGCCCCCCAGCCCGACCTCTGCGCCACCTGGTTGGAGCCGGAGCACGGCCACTACCCCTGTGAGTGACCAGAGGACTGAGGCGGGGGATGGAGGGAAAAGCAGAATCAAGGGCCCGGACTATGTGGGGCTGGGAAGCCGAAATCCCAGCCTAGGATCTCGACTTCTTCAGTTTTGGAACCAGAGGCTCTGTCCTTAAATCCCTATCCCATGCGTCCCGGTCAGCACATTCTGAGAGCAGATCCCTGTGCTTGGCACTAGTGCCCGGGATTTGGGTTTCTGTGTCTGGAGATTCCTAGGGGTCAGAATATTTAAATATTTAAAACATCCGCCTTACATGCCTGAAAACGCGGCCGCGTTCTCCAGGCCTCAGTCTGGGATGGCCATTATTGGAGAGTTTACCGCACCCCCACACCCACTCTGTGCAGGGCTTTGCAAACCTTGGCAGACTGTAATGCAGTGGACGTGGAGGTGGCCTGTATGGGTGACCCAGCTTGTGGTAAATTGGTCGGCCAGTGCGGCCACCAGTGCTGACATTTTAAGGGGCCCTGGGTGAATTTCTCTGCGGCACAATCTCAGGCCCGGTGATTACTGTTGTGGTATGAATGGGGTCACTGAATTCGGAGAGATGGGTGTCCAGATGAGGACTCGGGAAAGGGAATGGCCTCGCCCTGAAAGCCGCGTGCAAGGGCGGGGGGCGCCCTCCATCCAGCAGCTCAACGCCCCCGCGAGAAGGGCAGCAGGCGCTCGGAGGGTCCGACGTCTCACCAGTCCGTGTCTCCTTTTGCTGTCCCTAGCCTCGGACGAGAGCAGCCCGGAGACCAGCACGCCAGACTCGTCGCGGCGGCAGTCCGCTCGGTCCACGTCTCCCGGCTCGGACGCGGAGAAGAGGAAGAAGCGGCGGGTGCTGTTTTCCAAGGCGCAGACGCTGGAGCTGGAGCGGCGCTTCCGGCAGCAGCGGTACCTGTCCGCGCCCGAGCGCGAGCAGCTGGCACGCCTGCTGCGCCTCACGCCCACGCAGGTCAAGATCTGGTTCCAGAACCATCGCTACAAGCTGAAACGCGCGCGCGCGCCTGGGGCCGCGGAGTCGCCCGACCTGGCTGTCCCCGCTGAGCTGCGCGGCGCGCCCAGCCTGCTGCGTCGCGTAGTGGTGCCCGTGCTGGTGCGCGACGGGCAGCCATGCAGCGGCAGCGGCGAGGCAGGCACCGCGGCGGCCCAAGACAAGTGCGGCGCCCCCCCCGCCGTCGCCTGCCCTCTGCCGGGCTACACAGCCTTCGGGCCCGGCTCGGCGCTTGGCCTCTTCCCCACCTACCAGCACTTGGCGCCCCCCACCCTGGTCTCCTGGAACTGGTGAGGCCGCAGCGGGGAACCTGGGGCTACCTTGGACTTAGGAGCGCTCTCTGCGGCTGGAACAGGGCTGGAACCAAAAACCTGGAAGGCTCCCCGGCCGCCTTCCTGCAGCCCCCTGTCCTTCGGTACCAGCTTCCCCTGGCCCGCCCTCACCAGCCGTCGCAGAAACACAAGCAGGGAACTTTTGCAAAGATGCCCTCTCCACTTCCCTCGACCGCCAACCCCAGAGCTAGATTTTATTGCTTGAGCCTTATTTGTATATTTTAAAATAGCTATTTGTATGGGAAGCAACTTATTTTAAAAGAAATGGAATATTTTTCCTCTTTGTGTAGCGAGAATAAAATGTGTAGGGTTGGGTCAGATGCGCGCCTGCCGGGAACGGAGGTAGGAACCATTCTCCCCCGACCGGAGTTCGGACAGTCCCCTAGCTCATGGACCGGCTGAGTTAGCGCCCACCCGGGATGGGGTCGAAGGGCAGATTGCAGTCTCGACCTGGCTTTAGGAAGATACTGGGGTTGGGGGGTGGGAGCAGGAAGGAAAGAAGAGGAGGAAGCTAGGGCAATTCTGGGTCCCTGTCAACAGGAGGTGTCTCTGGCCCCAGAGTGACTGGAAGGCGCCTATGGGCTCCCTGAGCTGCTGGCGTTTCAAACACCAAAAGTCAACCCTGTGAGCCACGACAGAGTATAACGAACTTCTCCGGAGACGGGCCGGTGAGGCCAGGTGCCAGAGCGCTCTGCACTTGGAGCAGCCCAGGCCTGGCCTCAAGCTGCTAGTTTCCAGAGCGAAAGAGCCAGCGCTTGGGGACCTGAAGAGCACAGGGGAAATTGTAACTCCCCAGTTAGGCCACGGAGTGCCTCATTTATCTGTGGTTTCCCGCCTTCTCTTGGTGCAGTACCTGGCCAGGGTGGGACGGGGTAGGAGCGGCATGGTGGAGAAATCAAAGGGTGGCGGGAACGACGGGCGCAGGGCTCTACCGCCTCGGGGCGGCCCCGGGAAGATGAGGGAGGGCCGTCTTGGAGAGAGTGGGTTTGGTGGCTTAACACTGGGGCAGGATTCGCTGGTTGGCCTCATTTCACCTGCACTAGTGAATCTAGAGTAGGAGATCTAGGGGATTGAGTGTCCCACCCCTTGGGTTTGTAAGTACCCTTCTCCACATCTGGAGCCATGGGGTTTCATTCGCCGGCAGCCACTTTCTCAGGGAAGTAACGACCTCGCTCCCCGGCGCCCACTGCAGGAAGATTTCAGGCATCAGATCCGGAAAGGGAGCAACTTCTCTGATGAAGTCCGTAAGGAGTAGCCGTTGGGCCTGTTAGGGGCTCTAGCTGTCTTGTCCAAGGAGGAGGAAGGGAAGGACGAAGGGTAGCTGAGGCAGTGTTATCACCTGGGATTTGGGAGGATGGGGAGAGAAAAAGAGAGGAGAGCAGGGGGGAAGGGAGCGGGGTGTATGGGTCTCAGCTGCTGGCCACCTTGCCTTCCATATGGATGCGGCTATCTTAGAAGAATCTCGATCTTAAACCTCCTTTTGTCTTGGGAACTGAAAAGGGCATTGTCAGGCCTGAAAAGGACCTAGACAAAATCCGCACTGTTTCGATTCAGGACTCTGTTTAATCAGTCCCTGGTGACAATGTAGTGGGTGTTAGGCAGGACAATAGTATCTTTTTAAACCTTGTGGCCTTCAGGAAGACAAAGGGCTTGAATTTTATGGGCTTACAACTTCAATTAGAACAGTGCCAGTGTGCATGGGAGATTATCAAATTTGTATCATAAAACCCCTTTCTAATAAATGATTGCTGGGGAGGGAGCCTGAACATTGTAAGACATATATAGGGACCTGCCAGGGGGCTTCCCAGTTAGCCCTGGCAGAGCAGATGGGAAAGAAAAGGAGGAAAGGATTTCTGAAGAAGGCTGGGTTAGGACTTGCCTCTGTGGTCAGGTGGCTGAGTGCTTGCCTCTTCCATGCTCTTCCTCCAAAAGGGCTGTTTTCTCCAAGAATGGGGATAAAGATTCCTAGCTATTTGTGGTGACAAAGACCTCCTGAATATTCTTGGGGATAAAACGAAAAAGCAATCACTACCTTGACTTTTTTTCCCTAGCGCTCCAGGGAAATAGTCTTGGAGTATGCAGTGCAGAGGGCCTATTAAATCTGAGGCCCATAGGACTAAGGGATTTAGGCCATGGAGAGACCCTCTTTCCAGGAGTCTCTTTGGGAAAGCATATCCTCAGTCAAACTCATCCTGGTTCTAAATGGTGAGCCTGGAGGTCTACCCAATAATAGACATTCAGCTGCTTGCCAGGGAGGTGGTCAGAGCCACAGCAGCATGGCCACCCAGCAAGCCTGCTTGTGTCCTGGGCAGGAGGAGGGCAGCAGGAGCTATAATGTATAAACTGTTGCCTGCTTCCTTTCAGCCCTTTCCTTTAGGTTGCTAAGGTCCTTCCTTTAGAGAGAAAAAACCATAGGGGAGAGTTAAAAATGCACTCTCATCACAACCAACCCATTTTAGAGACCCAGGCTATCATTTTTTTTCTATTCACACCTGTGATAAGCTGAAAAAGATGAATGTCAATTTTCTTTGTGTCCCAAAAGATCAGTTCTTCCAAGTTCTGCCAAAAGCTGAACCCAAGGCCTCTCTCCCAGCAGCAGTGAGAACAGTTAGGATCTCCCTCCCAGATGAAAGTTCTTCAAACCTGTCCCCCATCATCAACATCATCAGGCAGATTCACACTCAGCAAACTTTTATTGAAACTTACTGTGTTCTAGGCATTTTTCTAGGTACTTTCACAGTTGATCTCACAGAAACCTCATACATTATATATATGGTACCCCATTTTATATAGATAAGAAACTTAGGCTCAGTGGGTGGGGGTGACTTGCCCAGTGCAGTTATAAACCTCAAAGAACATTAACATTGTCCTCAGCTTAACACATATTTAGCTGCCCTACGATCTGCCCTTGAGGGGAACAATTGTAATCTTGATGCGATGACTACATACTACACAACCCTTACAAGCTATCTTATGGATAGTCTGGAAGGATGAGAAAGCATGCCGAAAGCACTCTACAGAGCTCAGGGTCACTCAGAGGCTGATTACAGATCACAGTAGTTGCTAACATCTACTGATGTTTCTTAGGTACCGGGGAATATTCTAAGATCTTTTCCTCATATTAACTCATTCAATTCTCACTACAACTCCACAAGATAGTACTAGTAGTCTCACTTTACAGATGAGGAAAGTGAAGGCCAGAGAGGTTTTAAGTCACTTGTCCAGGGTCACACAGCTGGTAAGTGGTAGAGAGGATCTGAACCCAAGCTGTCCAGCTCTAGATTTTACACCTTTAACCACATGGTGGGAATTACCTCCCATTCTTAGTTTTAGTTTCTCCCAATTGACAGTCTTGGTTACCTTCCTCACAGGTGCGTCTCTAAAGACACACTCTGAAGCATCTTATCTGTCTGTCTCTCTGTCTTCCCGCATCTACCAGACCCCCAGTTTTGGATGCAGCCTCTGTGTTTCCCCTATATCTGTTTGTAAGCATTCTTGTTTAGCTGTTAATGAAACAGCTCTTGTCCTCAGGTCACAATATTCTCCTGTGACTATCATTCCATCATTCTTCTTCCAGAAAAACATCTAGTGCAGCTGTCTTGACACCCATTGTCCACTCAGCCATTCAGTAGAATCGTTGCTGATTCTGATAAGCTCCCTTAAGCTCTCCCCAACCCCCAGGCTCAGATCCCTGTGGAGCTTTAGGATTTTGGCTGTCCTAGCCCTTCCCCCAGTCATCTTTTTCCTCCCTAGGTCTCCAGTTTTGTTTTGTTTTGTTTTGTTTTGTTTTGTTCTGTTTTGTTTTTAAGTCAGGGTCTCACTGTGTTGCCTGGGCTGGAGTGCAATGGCGTCATCATAGTTCACTGCAACCTCGAACTCCTGGGCTCAAGCAACCTTCCTGTTCTGGCCTCCAAAAGTGCTAGGATTGCAGGAGTGAGCCACCGTGCCCTGCATCCAGTTTTATATTTACTATTAAACATCATCCTCTTCACATTTTCTCTCTTCTTCCATTGTAAACATTTTCACTTCATCTCACTTAAGTCTCCTGCAGGTGGAGATTGCAATTTTCACTTCAATTTTCTTTTCTTTGTTCAGAAGATCTTACATCTTAGCACATCTTTTATCTGACCAATTTAACACTTTAGTATCTTAAATAATGTACTACTGATGGGTTAGAAGGAAGTCATTTGAGTCCAGGTTAACCTATACCTTCCCTTTTAACAATGGTGTTTACGTGCTTAGTATTCTCTTGCTTTGTTGACACGATTTGCCTCTTCCTCTCTCTCTCTCTCTCTCTTTCTCTCTCTCTCTCTCTCTCTCTCTCTCTCTCACACACACACACACACACATATACACACACACAAGCATGCACACACTTCACTACCTTTAAAACATTTTTAACTTATGAATAAAGTGCCCAGGCAGGATAGTTATGGGCTTGGCGTGGTTGAATATTTTGTTAACCATGTTTATCTGTTCTGGGCGTTTCAGTTAATCAGTCTAAGCAGGTTATCTGTAAACATGAACAATACACTGTCAAAGAGTTTTTAGAATGCTGGGAAAGTACTGTCCCTACCCGAGGGCATAATGATTTCTATGGATGTGACCACATCATTTAGTATTCCAAATCCACATGAGAAATCATATCCCTCCAGGTCACTCATCATTTTTCCAAGCCATGGTGTGTGAGGGAGTTTACTAAATGGTACCTTAATTATTTTCAGAATTCCAATTCTGCACATGTTTATTCTCCTCTGATGTTCCCCACTAGTAACCAAAGGTGTATAGTATCCCCCTTTCTCCTTTGTACTCACCATTCATGTTACTCAGTCTATAAATTCACCAAAGAATTGAACAGTATCTCTTCCGTGCTGAGCCATAGAGTGGTGGTTTAATTTTAGAGGGAAACCTGTAAGATTTCCTTAGGCTTTTACACAGTCAAGTTCTCTTTCCACCCCAACTGCTTTCTATGTCAACCTCAATTTTTTTTGACGATTCTCAGTTTTCCACCTATGTCCAGTGGAGAGTTTTATTATTTGTCCAGGAAAGGAACATTATCACATGTTAGAGGTAGATCATTTTCTCTTCAATAATCTGCCCTATGGACCAATAAAAAATTTCTGGGTCCTCATTGAGATCATGTAATTTCAAAAGCCACTAATGTTTCACATCACTTCTGTAAGTAGGGTGCTATAGAAGGAAAATCTGAAGGGACGTTGGTCATGCTTTACTTTCCTCCTGTATTCTGGCTGGGTGGTCCTTTATGAGTCAATAGGTTTTCAAATGCTTTTCCCCCTGCTGAAAGCTCTGAATTGGGCTGTCCCTTTTCTCTACTCCCAGTACCAACTACATTCTCTCTCCTTTCCTAGGGACTGGATAGGATATTTGGCAGAATTCACTAGGAAGGGGAATGGAGGCTATTTGCAAATTAGAGACAAAAATATCCCCCCAAAAATCCATTTAAAGGGTCCTTGCATCTCTCACCTGAGATATCTTCTTACTGTTATCCTTTCCTTCTCCAGCTTTGCTGAAGGATAGTGTATTAAGCAGCTATTCCTCCAGCCCTAATGAAGTTATCAGCTTCGGTTTAAATGATCTCTTGGGAGGTAAACTCTCAACTAGAGGCAATCTGGAATCATCATAACATGTCAGGGTCTGATGTAGTTAGATAAGCATCTGTGCAATGACAAGAACGCTTTTACAATAAAATTAAAATGCAGAGTAAGAGACACAAATCATGAGGAAAGGACAAAAGAAACCTGGTATGGTGAGTAGAGAAACAACTGCTTTTCTGGGGAACTGTTTTTCACTGCCTAATCACACTGATGGATTCAATCATCTGTTTGACCAAGTGTTCAACAATGGTCCTGATTCACGTGGGGAATTTTTCATATTTAACTCAAGTTAAAACATAGAAACAGAGTAGGATTTTCTTATTGCTCATATTTGTGGTTGGAACGTTATCTTAAATAAGGCCAGCCATTTTACCAATTTGGGGCTGTGTGGGAGCAAAGGAGATTAACAAAATAGAGTTGCCAGGATTTTGATGTCCAGGAGACATCCTCTCTCTCTTCACTGAACTTGTCACTGATTGAGAGGAAAGCAAATGTATACTCAAATACTTCAGGTAGGCTCAACAACGGAGCAACCTATTCCACAAGTACACTTTAATTATGTAAATATATTGTACATACCTATAATACACATATAAGTAGGCAGGAATTAGATTTTGGAAACATTGGGTACTTTTAATAAGGAAGAAAAATTCCAAAAAGCTCTGATTTATAATCCCGCTTGTCGAACCTACGTAGGATGGATATTTTGTTTTTCTCATTCTAAAAATAACATTATCTTTGTAAGATAATCTTGAAAGCACATAAATGTGTAAATAAGCTATGCTCTTAAGTCTAGTTGTTTTCATAATGACATTTACTTTCTTATTAATAGAATAGTGAGATAACAAATAGGAGACTCACATAAACTATTGAAGTGTAGGGGGGAAATCTCATTTGTATCATCGGAAATTATAGCCACAAAGAGAAGTGACTGAGATCATATTGGCTTGGAAAGAACAATTCCCCTTTATTTCCTTTTCTCTGTAGCCTCAAATTATTCCCCTCTACCAAGAGTCACACATTGAGAACCATAACCATTTCTTCCATTAACAAGGTAAAAACCAGACCATGAAGAAGGACAAAAGGATATAGACAGAAGGAGCTGGCTGTTTATTTCTTACTTAGCAGGACGTATGAACTTGGGCAGGACTATAAGTTTTCCAGGGAAGCTCTACCTCATCAACTGCTGGTAAATCATAGACTTCTGAAAGCTCCACTACCCAAAGTCTGTATGTCTGTGAGGCTTTAGAATGTAGGGGAATGATTAATTCTAAACTAATTTTAGAATGCTCAGTTGCCTTCAATGTCTCCAAAAAAGGGCATTGCAGTTTGTGTAGCATTAACTTTCTCCCCTATTGTCATCGTTTGATGCCTCAGTCAACTGGTTTTTGGACTATAGTGAGAGGCTGAGAAATTTGTCTAAGTTAGGAATTTAGGTGTGGAGATTTGGACTCCAAGAATGGTGAGAACTCTAACTTGCTGTCAACTAATGGGCCTCAGCGAAATAAACAACTTTTCTGATCTTACTCAGCCATGATAAAGTGCAAGAAAGCAATTTCTGCAAAGATGTGACAATAGTTCATTATTTGAATTACAAAGGAAACAATCAACAAAATGCAAAGGCAGTCTACAGAATGGGAGAAAATATTTGCAAACTATATAGAGAATATGAGATTAATATCCAAAATATATAAGGAACTCACACATCTCAATAGCAAAAATGCAAATAACCCAATTTTAAAAATCTGCAAAGGACCTGAATAGACTCCCCCCCAAAAAAGACATACGAACGGCCAAAAGGTATATGAAACTGTGCTCAATATGTTTAAACATTAGAAAAATGCAAATCAAAACCACAATGAGATATCACCTTATGCCTTTTAGGATGGTTATTAGCAAAAAGTCCAGCAATAAATGTTGGCTAGAGTGTGGAGAAAAGCGAACCATTCATTGTGCACCGTTGCTGGGAATGTAAATTGGTACAGCCATTATGAATAACAGTATGGAGGTTCCTCAAAAAATTAAAAATAGAACTACCATATTATCAGCAATCCCACTTCTGGGTATATATCCAAAGGAAATGAAGTCAGCATGTCAAAGAGATATCTGCTCCCCCATGTTTATTGAGGCATTATTCACAATAGCCAAGATATGGAATCAACCTAAGTAGTGCCCACTGATGGATGAATGGATAAAGAAAATGTGATATATATAGATATAGGTATTCATACGTATAATGGAAATAGAATATTATTCTGCCATAAAAAGAAGGAAATCCTGCCATCTGGTATAACATGGATGAACCAGGAAGGTATTATGCTGAGGGGAAGAAGTCAGACAGAGAAAGACAAATACCGTATGATCTCTCTTATATGTGGCGTCTAAAAAAGTCTTGAACTCATAGAAACAGAGTGGAATAGTGAAGGTGGAGGAAGTGGGAAAATGTTGGTCAAAGGCTACAAGCTTTCAGTTATAAGATGGACAAATTCTGAGTATCTACGGTACAGCAGGGGTGGTGATGAGTATGTTAATTAATTTGATTGTGGTAATCATTGCACAGTGTACACATATATCAAATCTCATGTTCTATGCCTTAAATATATACAATCTATACTTGTCAAACGTAAAAAAAATTCATTGTTGCATATAAGGAAGAAAAAGGCCAAAATATCTACCAAAAAAATCCAGATTAACCCTCTTAATCTTTCCGTTGCCAGGCCATCACGCTAGATGTCTCCAGACCATCCATTCTCTCACTATCCTCCTTGACTATTTTATTTATTTCTTTTGAACTGCCTCTTCTCCTATGCTTACACTCAGGTTTCTACCTCACTGTGAAAACAGAAGACAGGAGCAACCCGAGGAGAGAACATCCACAGATTCCTATCACCACATTGCTATCTTAACAGCAAGTGTTTCATTATACATTGTCCTCCCATAGGAGAAGGGAGCTACACTAGCAGTTGCTCTCTCCCTTTCTGTATTATCATTTTTCCCTCTACCACATCATTCCCACCAGCATACAAACATGCTATTTTTCCGCCATCTTAAAAATAAAAGTATTTTTTCTTGACCTCTTTCCTTTGCCAAATATCATCCCCTTTTAGCAAAACTCTTTAAATTCTTATCTATACACACAGTGTTCAATTTCTCTCCTTCCATTCTCTGTTGTTATAACCATCATTGAGGTAGAATTTGCACAAAATCGAATTCACTAATTTGATGTGTTTTTCAAATACAGACAGTTATGTAACAACCACCACAATTAAGATATAAAACATTTCCTTCACCCCCAAAAAAGTTCCCACATGCCTGTTTGTAGTCAGTTTCCTCCCTTCACCCCCCGCCTCTGGTGATCAAGGTTCTGCTTTCTGTAACTATAGTTTTGCCTTTTCTATAATTTTATATAAATGGAATCATAATGTACCCTTTTTGTCAGACTACTTACACTTAGCATAATACCTTATGATTTATCCTGTAGTTCTTTGCTTCTTTTAATTGCTGAATATTAGTCTGCTATAGTGATACACTGCAATTTGTTTATTAATTCACCGGTTGATGAGCATCTGAGTCTTTACCAATTTTTGGCTATTATGAATAAAGCTGCTATAACCATTCATAAAACAGTCTTTGTGTATACTTGTTTCCATTTCCCTTGGGTATATACTTACAAATGCCACTGCTGGGTCATATAATAAGTACACGTTTAACTGTGAAAGAAACTTCCAAAACGTTTTCCAAATTGGCTCTACCATTTTTCATTTTCAGGAAAAACTAGAATGAGAGTTCTAGTTGTTTCACATCCTTAACAACACTGGGATTATCAGTTTTTTAAAGTTTTAGTCATTTTGGTGAGATGTAGAGGTATCTCATGATGCTTTTAATTTGCATCTATCTGATGACTAATGATGTTGAGCATCTTCTCGTGTGTTATTTGCCGTCATATATGTTCTTTGGTGAAATGCCTCTTCAAATTCTTTGCTCGTTTTTTTTTTTAAAAGACAGGTTGTCTTTTTGTTATTGAGTTATGAGTACTTTTTGTATTCTAGACAGAATTCTCTGTTCTATCAGATGTGAGTTTTGTAAATATCTTCTCTCAGTCAGTGACTTGCATTTTTATTTTCTTAATGATATTTTTCAAAGAGCACAAGCTTTTAATTTTGATGAGGTCCAATTTATTGATAATTTATTTTCTTGATTGAAGCTTATTATGCTCTAAGAAATTTTTATTAACCCAAGATCATGAAGATATTTTTCTGGAAGGCTTATACTTTAGCTTGTATGTTTAAGTCTATGATCCATTTGAAGTTAATTTTTGTTAGGGGATAAGTTTCAAGGTTCATTTTTTCTATCTAGCTGCTTATCAGTATAAGTGTTTCCTTATATTTTTGCATTCCCAGTTGCTACCATAGATGAATAGTCTCAGCTCATTATTAAAGACTATTCTTTCCTTCTGAATTACTTTAGTGCCTTTGTTAAATATCAATTAATTATATATTAGTATGTAAATTTCTTACTGGATCCTCTATTCTGTTCCATTGATCTGTATTTCTATACTTGTACTAATACCACATTCTTATAATTACCATAGCTTTATAATAAATCATGAAATCAGGCAGTGTGAATCTTAAAACTTTGTTTTTTTTTTTCCAAAACTGTTTTGGCTGTTCTAGATAATTTGCATTTTCAAATACCTTTTTGAATAAGCTTGTCAATTTGTGTTTTTTAAAAGCTGGCTAGGATTTTGATTGGGATTACTTTGAATTTACAGAACCATTTGGGAAAAATTAGTATCTTAATAACGTTGAGTTTCCCAATCCATCAGTGTAGTATATTTTTCATTTGTTTATGATTCTTTAATTTTTCTCAACAATGTTTGAAGTTTTCATTTACAGGTATTGCACATATTTTGTTAAATTTATTTCTCAACATTTTATGTTTTTGATGCTGTCATAAATGATATTTTAAAAAATTTAGTTTCTAATTGCTCATTACTGGTATACGAAATACAATTGAGTGATACAATTGAGTGTTGTATACGGATTTTGCATCCTGCGACTTTGCTGAATTTACTTATTATTAATATTTCTCTTAGTTATTTTATATATACCTTAGGATATTATGTTATCTGCAAATAATGGCAATTTTACTTCTTCTTTTCTTCTATATATTTTTTACTTATGTTTCTTGTCTTATTGTATTGTCTAAAATCTGTACTGCAAAGTTAAGCTGAAGTATTGAAAATGGAATCTTTGTCTGGTTTCTGATTTTAGGGGGAATGCTCTGAGTCAATCTTTCATCATTATCTAGTCTCATCATCTATCTAGTTTTAGGTAGAAGTTTTAGATTATTGATTTTAGGCCTTTCTTATTTTTTGATATGAGTATTTATTGCTATGAATTTTTTCCAAACAGTTTTTACTATATTCCACTTATTTTGATACATTGTGTTTCATTTTCTAATTTCTCTTGTGGTTTATTTTTTGACCTATGGGTTATTTAGAAGTATATGTTTAATTTCTAAATACTTTACGATTTTTTTTCAGATATACTTTTCTTATTGATTTCTACTTTAATTCCATCGTGGTCAAAGAATATACTCTATATGATTTAAATCCTTTCTAACTTATTAAATTTGTTGGTAAATGTTTCATGTGCCCTGGAAAAGAATGTGTATTCTGTTGTTAGTGAATAGAAGGTTTTGTAAATGTGAAGTACGTCAAGTTGGTTGATAGTGTTGTTCTGGTCTTCTGCCTCCTCTCTAAATTTTTTTTTACTAGTTCTATCAATTACTGAGAGAAGATTGTTGAAATTTCCAGTTATAATTGTGGATTTCTGTATTTCTCCTTTCAGTTCTATCATTTTTTGCCTCATTTATTGTGAAGCTCTATTGTTAAGTGCATATACATTTTGATTGTTATGTCCCCTTGAACATTATCAAATATCCTTCTTTATCCTTGGTAAGATTTCCTGTTCTGAAGTCTTTTTCTGAAGATAATATAGCCACTCTAGCTTTCTTTTCATCAGTGTTTTGCATATTATGTATTTTTCATCATTTTACTTTATTCTATGTAATTTTACATAGGTTAATATGTTAAAAATCTATTTTCAAAGTGATTTTCTAATACATAGCATATAATTGTGTCTTGGTTTTTATTTAGTATGTTAATCTCTGCCTTGTAATGGAGTGTTTAGGACATTTACATTAATGTAATTATTAATACGGTTGGGTTTAAATCTATCATCTTGCTGTTTGTTTTCTATGTGTCCAATCTGTGTATTGTTTCTTTCATCCTGCTTTCTTAGGATTAAATGATTTTTTTAAATGATCTGTTTTATCTCCAGCATTTATTTTTATTTCTCCAGCTCTATTGAGGTATAATTAACAAATAAAATTGAATATATTTAAAATGTGCATGATGATTTGATATACATATATATTGTGAAATGATCACCACAATCAACTTAGTTAACACATCTATCACTTCATATAGTTAAGTTTTTTTGTATATACGGTTAGAACTTAAGATCTACTCTCTTAGAAAATTTCAACTAATCAATACAGTATTATTAACCGTAGTCACCATGCTGTGCATTAATCATTTATAACTTAAAGTTTGTATCCTTTGACCAATACCTCACTTCCCTCACCTGCTGCCGGGCGCTGGCAACTACCATTCTACTCCTGTTTTATGGATTTGACTTCTTAAGATTTCACATATAAGTGAGATCATATATTATTTGTCTTTCTGTCTGGCTTATTTCACTTAGCTTAGTGCCCTCCAGTCTCATGTATGTTGTCACACGTGGCAGGATTTCCTCCCCTTTTATGGCTGAATAATATTCCATTATATCTATGTGATATAATGTGATATAGCTACCTATAATGTGATATATGTGTATGTGATTTATCTACATATCGCACGCATATGCTTTCTCCACTTATCCATGGATAGACACAGAGGTTGTTTCCATATCTTGGCTATTTTGAACAATGCTGCGATGAATATGAGGGTACAGATATCTCTTTAGGATACTGATTTCGTTTCCTTAAGATATATACTCAGAGAGGGATTGCTGGATTATATTTTAATTTTTTGAGAAATTTCCATACTGTTTTTCATAAAGCTGTACCAATTTACATTCCTAGCAACAGTGCGCAAAATCTTCCTTTTCTTTACTTCCTCTCCAACACTTGTTGCCCCTTGGTTTTTTTGATGATAGCCATTCTAACAGGTGTGAGGCGATATCTCATTGTGGTCCCAATTTGCATTTCCCTGGTAATTTTATCTCCACTTGGTTTATCAGCTATATTTCTTTTGTTTTTCCAAAAATTAACGGTTGTTCTAGGGATTACAGAGTAAATCTTTAACATATCACAGACTACTTTCAAAAAATATTATACCATTTCATGCATAGTTTAAGAATGTTATAACAGTGTATTTCCAAATCCCCCCCTCCTTTGTGCTATTGTTCTCAGGCATTTCTCTTCCATGTAAGCTATAAACCCTACAATACAATGTTGTCACTTTTGCTTTAAATAGAAAATTTAAAGAAATTTTCTAAAATAGAAAAAAACTTTTATATTTATCCACATATTTACCACTTCTGGCACTCTTAATTTCTTCATATAGACCCAGGAATCCTTTATTTCTTGTTGTATGGGGCTACTGGCAATAAACTTCCTCAGCTTTTGTTGCTCTTTTTTTAAAAATTATGGTAAGAACACTTAACATGAGATCTGCCCTATTAACAAATTTTTAAATGTACAATACAATATCGTTAACTCTAGGCACAATGTGGAATAACAGATCTTTAGAACTTAATCATCCTGTGTAACTGAAAGTTTATACTCATTGAATAGCAACTCCTTCCCCCTTGTTGGTCATAAAATGTTTTTATTTCACCTTTATTTTTGAAACATATTTTTGTGTGCATAGGATTCTGGGTTGACAAGTTTTTTGCTTTTGTTTTTGTTTTCGTTTTCTGTCATCCCTTTAAAGATGTTCTGTTGTCTTCTAACCCAGGTGGTTTCTGATAAGTCTGCTGTCATTCTTCATCTTTATTTTTCTTTATGTAATGTGTCTCTTTCCCCTGGTTTCTTTAAGGATTTTTCTTACTATTAATGGATTTCAACAATTTGATTTGCCTAAAGTGGTTTAATTTATAGTTTACTCTGCTTGGGGGTTTTGGATCTATGGGTTTTTAATTTTTAACACATTTGCAATTTTTTGGTCATTATTTCAATGATATTTTATGACCCTATCTCTTTCTCAAGTCTCCTCTCCTTCTGGGACTCCAGTTAAGTGAATATTAGACACTTCGATTAGTCCCACAACTCCCTAAGGTTGCGTGGGGTTTTTACTTGGTGTTTTTTCCTCTCTGTGCCTCATGTTGGTTAGTTTCTATTGCAGTGTATTCAAATTATCTTTTTTTGTATTGTGTTTTTTACCTCTAGAAGTTTTATTTGTCTCTTTTTTTATCTTCTATTTTTCTTCTCATCAGGTTTAGGTTTCTCTTTATATCTCAACCATATTTATAAGATTTATAGTATCAGTTTTAAGGTTCTTGTTTATGAATTCCATGATCTCTGCCTTTTCTGGGTCTGTTTCTATTGATTGCTTTTTATTCTAGTGATGAGTAATATTTTTCTGCTGCTTTGAAGGCCTGGTAATTTTTAAGTGGATACAGAATTGTGAATTTTGCTTTATTTGCTACTGGCTTTTATTGTATTCCTTTAAAGACTATTGAGGCTATTTTTCCCTGACTTCCAGTTGAGGTACTTATGGATCATTCTGAGGATTGGTTCTAAGCTTTTTAAGTGTGGGTCCAAAGAAGCCTTTATTTCGGGACTAATTTTTAGTCCCGAAATAAAGGACATGACTCTTCTGAGTGCTCTAACTAAGGTATTATGGAGTCTCTAAGTAAACCTATTTATCACTTTAGATCTATATAAAATTAGTCATGAATTCTCAAAATTTTCTTAGACAGTGTGGGGCCTACTTGGGTGAAATGCAACTTGTGTGAAAATGTACCTGGAATTTTGTTTTTATTCAGATGAGGCCAGGAGATCAGGAGACAGTTGCCATTGAAAAGATCGCTTGTTACAGTTCCCCAGAGGAGGGCGCACCCCATGCCACGGGTGCTGTGTGGGGAGGTGTGAGGTCAGCTGGGAGGCAGACGAAGTGAGGGGAAAGCGTGGTCAAAAGCCTCCACGGTGATTTTCATGGGAAGGGACGGGAGAGGCAGGGTAAGCTGCTGAGTAGGTTTAGGATTGGATAATTTGAATGATTTCAGTGGGCTCTGGGCTATTGGGGTGGTCCTTAGTTGTCCACTATTAATACATGGTCCTGGGGTGATTGGGGCAGTGGAATATTGCCTCCTGGAGTGTAAAAGCCAGATGAGGTGGTTTGACTGGTATGTATATGGAAGGCGTGCTTCAGATAAGCTGTTTGCTATCTCTAGGAATTAGCTAACCCTGAGAGGAGCAGGCCCCAAGATGTCAAAGCATCATAAAATGCAGAAAATAAAAAACATGATTAATACACAACTACATGAAGCTTACCCACCTCACAGAGATTTGTCTTCATCAGGGAATGAGAGAGGGAAGATAGAATGATTCCTGCTGAATTTGGTGCGGTCATGGGTCCAGAGGCCAGGCACCAGAGTGAGTGCTGTGAATGAGCCAGCATCTTCTCTCAGCTGAGTTGCTGCAGTCTCCTCCTTGCTGCTAGTTTGACTTTCCTTCTCTACACTGTAGTCACAGTCATGTTTATATGCTGTATGTTTGATCATGTTGTTAGTTTGCTTACACCCTGCAATGGCTCCCCACTATTTGTAGAATCAAGCCCAAAGTTCCTAAAATAGTGGTCCCCAACTTTTTGGCACCAGGGACCTGTTTCGTGGAAGACAATTTTTCCACAGACTTGGAGCGGGGGGCGCAGGGAGGATGGTTTCAGAATGATATAAGTGTATTACATTTATCATGCACTTTATTTCTATTATTATTTTTATATTGTAGTATATAATGAAATGATTATACAATTCATCATAACGCAGAATCAGTGGGAGCCCTGAGCTTGTTTTCCTGCAACTGGAGTCTAGTTTAATTGTCACTTGCCACTCACTGATAGGGTTTTGATATGAGTCTGCAAGCAATTGATTTATTATGGTCTCTGTGCAGTCAAATCTCTCTGCTACCAATAATCTGAATTTGCAACCGCTCCCCAGTGCTAGCATCACCGCCTCAGCTCTACCTTAGATCATCAGGCATTAGATTGTCATAAGGAGCCTGCAACCTAGATCCCTAGTGTGTACAGTTTACAGTAGTGTTCACACTGCTATGAGAATCTAATGCCACCACTGATCTGACAGGAGGTGGAGCTCAGGCAGCGATGCAAGTGATGGGAGCAGCTGTAAATACAGGTGAAGCTTTGCTCACTCAGCCTGATGGCCACTCACATCCTGCTGTGTGGTCCGGTCCCTAACAGGCCGGTCCCTAACAGGCCAGTATCAGTCTGTGGCCTGGTGGTTGAAGACCGTAGTCCTAAAACATGGGATACAGCTAATATTTGGTCTCATTTCTGGCCATAAGTCACTCCCCCGACCTCAATGCCCTACACCCACCAAGTCTCTCCCCGACCTCACACACAATATAATCGGTTATACCGAATTTTTCCTCAGCTCTTTAAAACATCAAGCTCTTTTTTCTACTTCTTCATACTTGTTCCCTCTTATTCTAATTTCAAAGGATCCTTCAGACCTTGACTCAAGCATATTCTCCTCAAAGAGGTTTTTGTTGACAGTCCCTCAGTGCAGGCTTGCTTCAGGGGACCTGCTCAATCTCCACACAGCACTCTGCTTTCCCCTCACAGCTCTAACCACACTTCTGTAATTGCCTGTTTACTTCTCTCACTTGCCAGGAGAACAGGGACCATACATACTGTGTTCACTTCGTATTACCAGCACCTAGTATGATGCTCTGCACATGGCAGTCGTTCAGGAAATATATCTAAAATGCATGCAAATGAATGAAGCAGAGATGCTCTAGGACCAGGCCTGGGTTGGGTGGGGGTGAGATTTAGGTGTTCCCAGAGGAGGCCTGAGCTGAGATATTGGTTTGAGAAATACCTTGTGCTTCTAACACTTTTTCTGCTGGGATAACTGGGGTTGCCCTGAGTTGGGGAGGTCATAAACCCATTCCTGACCCTAATTTAGAGCCAAACTATTAATAGTACCCAAGGGAAGAAGGGAGAGGAAATATAGCATTTTGTTGGGAAATTCCTTCTCAGTAAGTTTACTCTGAGTCATTTAGTTCTTTACGCCCAAACAAGTTAATACAGCAACTGCTGTTGCTGGAGATTCTGGGGCCGGAGCAGAATCCAGCCGGCCAGATCACTTACCTGTATGTAGGCTGTTTCCCTAGTAAAGCAGGCAAGACTTGCTCTGATCTTAACTTGGTTTAAAGTGAGGGCAGGGATGGCTTAACTTGACAGAAGAAGATGAGTCATAAGAAATCCAGTGTGGTTAAGAAGCAATAAAAATTCTAATGTGCATTACAAATAACACTTCATAAACTTTGTGATATTTCTCTTTATTTTCAGCACTAAATACAGGTGACAAATATTATATCTCCATTTTTATGAACCTATAACTTAAGCCATATTTTCCAGAGAAAGAATGAAATTTATAAAAGATTTGAGAAAGAAATCCCCAAAGGCTAGAAAATCTCTCAATAGGAAGGAATTTACAGATCTACAAGGGAACAAGAGACCGAGAGGGAGGTGTGGAGGTGCTGATTAGCTGTTGTCAGTTCCGATCAAGGCCAAGGCTAGAGGAACTGGCCAGAAATTACAGCAGGACACATTAGGTTAGACAGCAAAGGAGGTAATCACGGCAATCGAAAGGCCCAACTCGCTCTCTCTCTCTCTCTCACACACACACCTCTCATACACACTAATAGCAGATTGATTTATACCGAGTTTATTTAAAAGAGAGAGGGGTATACCAGGCTACTTTCCAAGGCACCTTTAAACATTAATAAATATTAATAAACATTAAATATTAATAAATATTAATGACAGAATTTTTTCTTACTCTAGCAGTTCCTTTTGCAAGAGGAGGGGATGCTACACTTTTTGATTTCTCTTGTTCAGAGTTTTTATCAGCACTGGTTTTTCCATTTCAAGGAGATGTTTTCAGAAATTATGAAATCACTGATGGCATCAACTCTATCATCAGAAAAGCAATCATGCTGATATGCATGTGCTCTGGACAATATATTAGGAATAGATGGTGTTGCGGGGGGATGGCCACTGAGAAAGTTAGGGCTCTTCCTTGTTATTATGTATAACCAACCAGAATTTAAGAAAGAAATATTTGACTGTAAATACTTGTTAGCAAATCTGCCAGCACCAGCCAGAGCTAGAACTAATGAATGTCAAGATAAAGGCAGATTTTCCATCAATACATGAGTGGATTAATAAAATGTGGTATATGTATACCATGGAGTACTATTCAGCTTTAAGAAACAATGGCGATATAGCACCTCTTGTATTCTCCTGGATGGAGCTGTAACACATTCTACTAAGTGAAGTATCCCAAGAATGGAAAAACAAGCACCACATGTACTCACCAGCAAATTGGTATTAACTGATCAACACACAAGTGCATATACAAGAATAACATCTATTGGATGTCGGGCAGGGGTGATTGGGGGGAGGAGAGAGGAGGGGACGGGTATATGCATACACCAAGAGTGCGATGCACATCATCCGGGGGATGGACACGCTTGAAGCTCGGACTTGGGGGGAGGGGGGCAAGGGCAACATACATAACCTAAACATCTGTACCCCCATAATATGCTGAAATTAAAAAAAAAGATAAAGGCAGATTTAAGTGAACGTAACTTGCTTAAAATCAGAGGATTACTAGGGAAGCTCAGACAAGGATTTATGCATTTAAAAGGGGGGGGGGGCCGGGCGCGGTGGCTCACGCCTGTAATCCTAGCTCTCTGGGAGGCCGAGGCGGGCGGATTGTTTGAGCTCAGGAGTTTGAAACCAGCCTGAGCAAGAGCGAGACCCCGTCTCTACTAAAAATAGAAAATAAATTAAATTAATTAAAATTAATTAATTGGCCAACTAAAAATATATAGAAAAAATTAGCCAGGCATGGTGGCGCATGCCTGTAGTGACAGCCACTCGGGAGGCTGAGGCAGAAGGATCAGCCCAGGAGCGTGAGGTTGCTGTGAGCTAGGCTGACGCCATGGCACTCACTCTAGCCCAGGCAAAAGAGTGAGACTCTGTCTCAAAAAAAAAAAAAGAGAGGGGGTATACCAAGCTACTTTCTAAGGCAACTTTAAACATCAAATACTCTAGCAGTTCCTTTTGCAAAAGGAGGGGACACTCCTTATAAGGTGTTATTTGTAATGCACAGATAGCTGGATGACAAAACCTTTCAAATCTAAGACTCTGTGGTACTATTATTTATCCATGTGTGAGTGTGTGTTGTGTGTGTGTGTCTGTGTGTGTGTCTGTGTGGGGTACATTGTGTGTACAGTGCCAGCTGCAGCTGTTTTTGACTCTGAGAATGGCTTCTTTTCTCTGTGCTGTGGCTTTCCACTCCACAAACTCTCTCTCCACTAACACAGACTCTGTAGCAGAAAGAAGGAGTTTATAGCCTACCCTGACTTGTTGCTGATGTTTAATGTGAGCTTGGAGTGGGGAGGCGGGGAAAGGAGACGTGTCTCGTCTGGGAGCAACCTCCAGGGAGGAAGCACGTGTCCTTCCTAGGAAGGTCCATGATTCTCTAATCTGTCCTCTTACGGTGTGTGAAGAGCCCCAGCTGCAGGAGATCAGAATTTTACTGTTCGTTTTATGGTGGTTTTTTTTACACTCTACCCTGTGTCTCTAGTTTATTTTCTACTATTGTAAGTTTTTCTGTCCCACTCCCTGATTCTTTAGGACTTGAATTTCTCTCTGGCCCTTGGCATATACCACGATACTAATTTTCATATTTGGTTTTCTCTCTAGGCTATGTTAGCAAAACTGAGGTTTTGACTAAATGTGAAAGGATAAAATGCATGGTTGTCATTTTTATGGTTGTCATATTTATCTGTTTATAAATCCTCTCATTTATTAAGAAGGAACGAAAGTCACGGTTATTGTAGAAAATCAGAAGCATAAAAAGAGTCAAATAACCTGTTGTTTAAAAAGCTAAGTGATAGCCACTTGTGTTTTTGGGGGGCAAAATGGAAAGTGCAGATTCTGGAATAAAAAAACTTGGCTTCAAACAGAAGCTCTGCAGTTTCATGGCTTTGTGGTGTTTAACATCTCAGTAAAATTGAAGCAAGAGTTAAATGGCTCCAATGCCTCAAGTGGCATGCATGTGGAAGGGCCGACAGAAAATAGCCACCCAATAAGGGTTAAGAGACTGTTGTGCTGAATAATCAGGAATTGGAGGATTATGATTTTAAAAGTGCTTGTACATTTTCTCTCCATCCCCACTGTACTCATGACAGACGATAAATCTTAAGAAGAGAAAAAAAGAAAAAGAAATGAGGGGAAAAAGGAATATATTGACCTGATATTGCTTTGCTTAAGGCCTTTAGAATAGTTGGTACTTTCTATGAAATTTTTTTTCTAGAGTTGAATGCAATTGGATGAAAAGACTGAATCATTCTTATGAAAACTCAAACACGTCTAGGTAAGCACTTCATTTCCTCCAACAAGGCTCTGGCACCTCTGAAATCCTCCTGTATGCAGTGTACTTCAACCCCTAGAGGGCAGCATGCCCTCAAAGAAATTCACCCAGGGCCCAATTAGAATCCATTTAAATGGCCAATTACCTTCGATTCAATTGTTTTTCATCGACCTTAAAAAAGACCCTCAAAAATCTCATTAGGGACACTATTAAGAATTAAGAGAGTATTACCTGTAATTTCTAATGAGTGCCACAGAAGCATGTTTTATTGAGACCATCAAGTAAATTAGTATTAAATACCTGGGAAATTAAGAAACCTGAGGGATACCATCACCTTTATAGAAGGAACTCTGCTCAGGAGGAAGCACCTGCTGGTTTCTCAGGTAAGGTTGCTCCTTCGAAAGTGATTTCCTGCCATAACCTCTTCTCTCCAGACCCTCTTGAAACCTCAGAGTGACAAGGCGAGAGCTAGAGGTCCCTGCTCTTCCTCATCCCACCCACCTGCCTCATCCACTCACCTGTCTCCTTCACTGTCCTTCATTCTTGGCTGGTTAAGCTAGGGGCGCTAAAAGCACTTGAGCCTGGACTCTTAGCAGCTCTTTCTTTGTTTCCAGAATTAACTTTCGCTTTCCCTCACTAACACCTTCATCACTGCCTCATACATAATGGAGAAGACACAGGCCTCACCCATACCCAGACCACAAATCCCCCCAGTGATCTAACGCAGCCACTGCACACATGCTGCGAGGCTCTCCTTCCCAGCACCTCCCCCAGGCTTGGTGGGTTCAGGGCTGGTGTTTTACGCCCGAGTCTCCATTCTGCCTCCTCAGTGCCTGCTCTCTCTTCAGGAGCCCTAGGTTGCAACCCAGGCTTAACCATTCATCAGAGCCTCTCAGTTCCACTAGGCAAAATGAAGGAGAATGCAATCACCTTCACCCACCTGCTAGAGAATCAGAGATGGATTACCAATCACATTGATGCCAACATCATCCTGGAGAATAGGTAACACAGTCTCTTCTAGTCATACAGACATATCAGTGAGGTTTCTATACTAATTCTGGTTTGGTTTTTGGATTTTTGGTGACTGTCTTTTCCTCAAAAGATGTGGAGTTTGTGTGGATAAAACAGTTTTTATCTATGTATGGGATGTTGTCAAAACAGGACACTAGAGGTTTTTTTTTTTAATGAAAAATAACCCTTCCAATATTGAAAGGCAGTATCCATTAATGCAATCGAACATTATTTTCATAAGCAAATATGTTTGAAAAAATTAGCAAGTAAATGCATAAATAAATTACCTGCATTGAAAGCGGTTACTGGCAGATATGATAACATGTTTCCTGTTAACTAGTTTACATTTCTTTTGAAGTGAATTTCTCGCTGCTAGTGTTCATGTCACAGATGGTATCCTCACCTGCTTCATTAAGGCCTGTTTAGAATACAGTTCTAATGTAGGTTTTATTCCATGTAAAGCCACCTAGAGATAATTTTAAATGATCATATCGACTAACAAACACGTAATCAAGAAGCTCTTAAAATTTTATTAAAATTCAGGTCTTTCACCATTAGCAAACCTGCTTCATTAACATATTAATAGATAATGTTCCTGCTCATAATTAGCATGCATTTTCTTTGCATCATTGTAGTTGAAAGATTCAGGTGGGGTTTGATAGAAAAGTTTTTTTTATGTCTCCCAACAAAGCACCTGGGAGAACAACTACAGCTCCTGACCACCATTTCCATTTTAATTATCTGCTTCCCCCTTCCCACAGTTTTTCTCCTTGAACTCCATTATATCATTTATTTTCCCCATATTCAGCCTGCTATGAATTAGAGACATGCTAAGCAATGAACTACATGCAAGTGGGCAAGAATTTAGCCCACTCGCTGAAGGATGAATGCTACTTGCAAGAGAAACTCCAGGTACAAAAGTGTTTTTGTCTAGAGCTTGAGAAAAGCTGGAACATGAAAACTGAAAAGAAGCTCGTCTTGTTCTTTAATGATTTATAAGGCCCCCTTGTTCTATGTGAGTATATAGAACATAAAGAACATAGAATATAGTCCTTGTCACACAAAAGAATGAACTTGGATCCCGATCTTTCACCATACACAAAATTTGACTCAAGATGGAATAAAGACTTAAATGTGAGACCTGACACCATAAAAATCCTAGAAGAAAATTTATGAAAAACCCTTCTAGACACCAGTCTAGGCAAAGAATTTGTAACTAAGCGCCAAAAGCAATAATATAGCAGAAACAAAAATAAATAAATGGGACTTAATTAAGCCAAAAAGTTTCTGCACAGCAAAATAAATAACCTATAGAGTAAATAGACAATCTACAGAATGGGAGAAAGTATCCACGAAGTATACATCTGACAAAGGACTAATATCCAGAATCTACAAGGAACTCAAACAAATCATCAAGAAAAAAAACAAATAACCCCATTAAAAAGAAGGCAAAAGACACGGATATTTTTCAAAAGAAGATAAACAAATGGCCAAGAAACATATGAAAAAATGTTCAACATCCCTAATCATCAGAGAAATGCAAATTAGAACCATAATGAATTACCACCTTACCCCTGTCAGAATGGTCATTATTAAAAGTATCAAAAACCAATAGATTTAGCACAGATGCAGTGAAAAGGAAATATTTATACACTGTTGGTGGGAATGTAACTTAGTACAGCCTCTGTGGAAAATAGTATGGCAATTCCTCAAAGGACTAAAAACAGACTTACCATTCGACCCAGCAATCCCACTACTTGGTGTCTACCCAAAGAAAAAGAAGTCATATTTAAAAAGACATCTGCATTGCTATGTTTATCATAGCACAATTCACAATTGCAAAGATGTGGAATCAACCTAAGTGTCCATCGACTGACGAGTGGATAAAGAAAATGTGACATATATATACACACACACACACACACACACACACATATATATATATACACATATACACACACACCATGGAATACGACTCAGCCATAAAAAAGAATGAAACAATGTCTTTTGCAGTAACTTGGTTGGAACTAGAAGCCATTATCCTAAGTGAAGTATCTCAGGAATGAAAAACAAATATCACATGTACACTTAAAAGTGGGAGCTAAGCAATTGGCATACATGGCCATACAGAGTGGTATCATAGACTAGAGAGACTCAGAAAGGGGAGGAGGGATCAATAATTACAACAGGTACAATGTATACTATTCTGGGTGATAGGTACACTAAAAGCCCTGACTTCACCGCTATGCAATTCATCCATGTATCAAAAAAAAGACTTGTACCCCTTAAATCTATTGAAACTAAAAAAAAGAAAAAGAAAAGTGATATCTATTTCAAGGAATGGTATATATCTTATAGAGAGGAATAATTGGGGGACATGCCTAGGGATGTTTTTGTTTACTGTGGTTTTTTTTAAATGACCACAAAGTTAGATTAAGTTTATAATTGAGGTCCTTGGAATAAAGCCACAGTATTATTTTGAAATACTCTCACTGAAGAGATGTACTGTTTGTGACTTATTAGCAATAAAGAATGGAATTAGTATTATCCCTTAAGGTGACAGTCTCAAAAGGGAGAATGATATTTATACTAAAAACAGCAATTATCTTCTATATGGTCTAAATAATTAGCCAATTCTGTTTACCACAATCATTCTGAAGCAAAATCATTCTGTGACTTTAACACTTGTCTTGACATGAGGTATGTTCTAGCATATTGGAACCTCTTGCACGGGTTGGAGTTTATTTTTACTTGTAAGTAGCACACATTTTAATACTGCTGCACTTTGGGTATCGGTTCCAATGTTTTGGTCTTAGAGAACATCTAGTCACCCCATTCATTTTATCCAGGAGCAAATGCAGGCCCAGAGAAGTTCAACAACATTCTCTGGGTCACTCAGCTTGTTAGGGGCAGAGTTGAGAATGAAATTAAGATGTGCTGATTTCTTTTTTACCACATCTCTTTGTTACAATTCGCCAGCCCTGAGTTTCTCGATAAGAGAAAAAAATAAAATGGTATCTACAAATTATTAGAATAAAGTGATATAATATGCTGGCTGCGAAGGGAGAGTAAGTTGGATATAATCACAAAGAACATTTTTGTGGTCTGCCCAGGATATCATCTGAATAAAGGGAATATTAGACACGTTTCTGGAGAGGTGTTGCCTCTTTGTCCTTTTAACACAGTGATCCTTAACTGCTACTTCTACATTTATGAATTAAACTTACAGGACTTAGTATAACATGTCCACTAGACCTTTTTGCAATGATGGAAATGTTAGATATCCATATTATCCAATACAAAGCCACTACCCACGTGTGGCTATTGAGCACTTAAAATGTGGTTCATGCAATTGAGATACTGAATTTGTAGTTTTATTTAATCTTAACGAATTTAAATAGCCACGTGTGGCTAGTGGCTATTGTATAGAACTGCACAGATTTAGCATATCCCATTGGAAGAGTTAGATTCGGATAATGTCAGTGAGCTAGAGACCTCTGGTGGAGGGGACTGTTATCTGCAAGATGCCAAGCATAACTTTTTTTTTTTTTTAAATATTGTAACATTTATTAGGGCTTTTAATTATTTACCTTCACAGAACCAAAAATAAAACTATAGCCTTAATAATATTTAATTATTAAATTAATTTTTAAAGATTGATTTAGAAGTCACTTCTTAACATTCATCATGCATTCACTTCATGTATCTTTTTACAATTTACTTTTTACTCACCATGATTTTTTTTTTATTTCTTTTTTCTTTTTTTAATTTCAGAATATTAGGGGTACAAATGTTTTGGTTACAAAGATTGCTTTTGTACTGCATGCATCAAAATTGTAAGTGTACATGTGCACAAATCAGTAGCATTCCTACACACCACCAACACCCAGCAAAACTGAGAATCAAACCAAAGACTCAATCAATACCTTTCACAATAGCTACAAAGAAAATAAAATACCTAGGAATACATTTAACCAGGGAGGTGAAAAATCTCTAGAAAGAGAACTATGAATCACTGAGGAAGGAAACAGCAGAGGATGTAAACAAATGGAAAAACATATCATGCTCACGGATCAGCAGAATCAACATTGTTAAAATGTCCATACTACCCAAAATGATTTACAGATTCAATGTAATCCCCATCAAAATACCAGTGTCATTTTTCACAGATCTAGAAAAAATAATTCTACACTGAGTTGGAACCCAAAAAGAGCCTGAATAGCCAAAGCAACCTTAAGCGAAAGGAGCAAATCTGGAGGTATCACTTTGCCAGACTTTAAACTATACTACAAGACTGTAGTAACCCAAACAGCATGGTACTGGCACAAAAATAGAGACATAGACCAACGGAACAGAATAGAGAACCTAGACATAAAACCATCCACATATTACCATCTGATCTTTGACAAAGTAGACAGCAATATACATTGAGAAAAAAAATCCCTATTCAACAAATGGTGCTGGGAAAATTGGATAGCCACATGTAGAAGATTGAAACACGATCCATATCTCTTACCACTCAAAAAATTAACTCAAGTTGAATAATACACTTAAATCTAAGACATGAGACCATAAGAATTCTAGAAGAAAATGTTGGAAGAACTCTTCTAGATATCTTCAAAGAATTTATGAAGACCCCAAGGACAATCATAGCAACAACAAAAGTAAATAAATGGGACTTAATTAAATTAAAAAGCTTCTGCACAGACAAGGAAACAATCAACAAGTAAGCACAACTTTTAAGTAAGGTGGGTGATTTTTTTTTGAAGATGCAGACATTTCAGGATTGTTCACATATTTTCATACTAACACCACCACTTAATGTGACATGTGAATTCTCTAGGTAGTAAGGGATGGAATAATAAGTAATGCAGAGGCTAATTAGCATGTTGATTAATGTTCACTGAGGTGACATCAAGTTTCTGTTGTTAGGCTTATTAACAGGGCGCTGGAAGGACAGTTAAAGTGGCTTCAAACATTGCATTTAGGTTCTCTGGTATGGGTAATGACATATTTTAGGTCCCTGGCAGACCAAGAAGCATTCTTCAGGATGGGAATAAGTTATATTAGTTAAGAGATGAGGTAGCTTGGCTGAAGTATGCACTAAATTCAAGACAATTGGTGTTTGATCACTTGGCTAGAAAAGAAATGCTGATGCTATTTCCAACTCCTCGTTGACACACAGCCACACAGTTGCCTCCATAAAGTTAAGGTAACCTGGTGTTCTTACATTAGATTATAAAGAAGAGATTTTGGCTCTATTTCCCCTCATAAATTGTGCTTCCTAAAATGGAGTTCACTGATATATTTGGATCCTTTCGGACCCCACTGCCTTCCACATTGCTTGTTTTCCTCTTTAGTATCAAAGCCATAATTATTCAAACTAAAGTCTTTACATGTTTACTCTTCAGGGAATTTGAAGGCTACTTTTCCCTTCTCTGGCCATTCTCACCTCTTTGCAAATTCCATTTTTGCTAGGCTTCAATCCTAAAACTCCCACTTCCATGACTGAAAACTCCCAAAGTATCCATAGCAGAGACTGCTAGTTGTCAAAGATTGTCAAAAGTAATAGAACCAAGTTTTATCTAGCATATCCTAGGCATTTTCTAAATGTAAACTTCTTAAAACAATGCTCTTGGTGGTGCGCACCTGTAGTCCCAGCTATTAATACTTGGGAGGCTGAGGCAGGAGGATCGTTTGAGCCCAGTAGTTTGAAGTTGCAGTGAACTACGATGGCTCCACTGCATGCCAGCCCTGGCAACAGAATGAGACCTCATCCAAAAAACCAAACAAACAACAGCAACAACAACAACAATGCTCAGTGTATGCCAGCTATTATTATGTGGGAATTTAAAAATCTTGTGTAGCCAAGTCCATTATTTGTGGCTTTTGAGTTTCTAACTTATATAAGAAGTTCTCTCCCATCTTAAAGGTATCTTCCTAAAATATCTTCCTAAATACCTAGATTTGATTACATACCTAAAAAATCACTGAGACTCTATTAAAAATGATTAGAATAACTCAAATTGGGAAAGTAGCTAGATATAAATTTTTAAAGAAAACAGTAATAATTAGTTAAAACCAGGACTGATTTTTTAATTTTATTTAATCTTAACTAATTTAACTTTAGATAGTGTAGGAGTGAAAGGGTGTGATACCTTTCCTCACCCATCATAAGGTTCAAGACTGACACCCCTGTAACAAAAGACAGGTTAACAAGAGAAAAGCATAACAAGTGTATTTAACCAAAGTTTTACGTGACATGGGAGCTTTCAGAAATGAAGACTCAAAAACCCAGAGGAAACCATTTTTGTGGTTAGTTTTGATAAATAATAGATAGCCACGTAGAAACGTGATTGCACAAAAGGATATATTCTAATGGTAATAGAATGAGAGGGGAAACCCAGCAAAGCCTGTCTGTTCAGACTCTTCTTGGCCTCTCTAAGTAGCAGTTCTTCCTTCTGGGTGTGGGGCAGGACCCATCTGAAATGAGGGTCTTCAAGGGAGAAGGGAGAGAGTGACCTTTCTAGGTTTTATGGCTTTCTTTGGAGGAGAGGGGCTCTAGTTTCTATGACCCACCTTGGGGAAGAGGAATTCTGATTTCTATGACTCACTCTGGGGGAGAAAAAGGGGTGAGAGACAAGAGGTCAGGAGAAGGTCAGAGAGACTTTGCTTCTGAGGCCTTTCACGCTCCTTTAGTTCAAAGTGTACAGCGTGCCAAAGCACGCTACTTTGAGGTATCATCTTTTGAGCCCCAACATTAGCCAGATGTGGTTAGTGGCCATTGTGTTAGCACAGATTTAGTATATCCTATGGAATAGTTACATTCAGATAATGTCAGTGAGCTAGACTGTACACTAGAACATACTCAAGCATAAATTGACCAAGAAAGAACCTGTAGATAAAAATAATAACAGTTTATTAAAGGACATAAACAAGACATGAATAAACTGTAAAGGCACACTGTGTTCCTAGATGGGAAGATGACATGATTAAAAAAAAGTCACTTTTTCCAAACTAAAATATGCGTTTAATTCAATTCCACTCAAAATCCCAACAGAGTTTTCCCAGAACTGAAATATATACATACTATTTCTCATGTGAAATAATAAATACATCAGAATCGCCACAAAAGATTTTTGGAAAGGGTAAATTGTGCCCCAGATATAAAATCTACTACAAGGCCACTATGATCAAAATAATATGATAATGGTACATAGCTAGAATAGTCAAAGAACTCATTAGAAAATTCAACAATAGAGCCAAGTTTATATGATAAAAGTACCATTTCAATTCAGTGAGAAAAGAGTAATTTAATACACAGTACTGACTAAAA
Organism: Propithecus coquereli; assembly: GCF_000956105.1. Classification (NCBI taxonomy): domain Eukaryota; kingdom Metazoa; phylum Chordata; class Mammalia; order Primates; family Indriidae; genus Propithecus; species Propithecus coquereli. The sequence continues at coordinate 1,781,389 of NW_012135636.1, read as the reverse complement.
TGGTCTCCCATGTAGAGGGAAAAAAAGTTAGATCTCATTTCATATCCTGCAAAAAAATTATAATTGTCTAGAGTTATTTTTACTAATTCTCAATAAATCACTGTAAACCCTTAATTTCAGTGTTTCACTTTTTAATGTATAGATTTTATCAATTATGAGAGAGCAAGGCTAGGGGAATGCTCTGTGTAAGGTTGCTAGTTTGAAACCTCCTCTCTCCCCCAAAACTGTAGATTTAAGATGGACACTAATATTCTTAATTTTTAGATGAAATACTAAATTATCTTTTCCCAAAACAAATGTATAATTTGAAACAAAAATGAGATTAGAGACCTAGATTTAAAAAATCAAAGTCCAATACTCAATTATGCATCACCTTTTATTTTAAATTTTGCTACTGTTGTGGTTTTAGCACCGAAGGTCTTGCAGACTTCAAAAACCCTCTGTCCTGGGCAACTGGACAGTCAGTCATCCTGCAAAAGATCTTTTCTCTTATAACCTAAGACAAACTGTCAAAGTAGTAGGAAAAAATGGGTGAAATTATTGACCTGAAATATTGTTGGGACTTCTTATGTGAAGAATCATGATCAGTTTGAAGAATTTCTAATACTGTTAATTATAGGCAGCACTACACAAAAATATTGAGTATGGGCCGGGCGCGGTGGCTCACGCCTGTAATCCTAGCACTCTGGGAGGCCGAGGCAGGCGGATTGTTTGAGCTCAGAAGTTCGAGACCAGCCTGAGCAAGAGGGAGACCCCGTCTCTACTAAAAATAGAAAGAAATTAATCAGACAACTAAAAATATATAGAAAAAATTAGCCGGGCATTGTGGCACATGCCTGTAATCCCAGCTACTCGGGAGGCTGAGGCAGAAGGATCGCTTGAGCCCAGGAGTTTGAGGTTGCTGTGAGCTAGGCTGATGCTATGGCACTCACTCTAGCCAGGGAAACAGAGTGAGACTCTGTCTCAAAAAAAAAAAAAAAAAATGTTGAGTATGAGCCCATGTAGAGGAAAGTATATGCATGAAATTGCTATCTTAATTTACAGCGATATGTGACAAGTAAAGTATAAAACAAATAAATGCTAATTATTTATAAGTAACTATTTTCATGCATTTGTTCATTATTTTTCCTGTCTCTGTGCACATTAGCTGCCAAATTGCTAGAAGCTAGCTAGCTGGCTAGATGAAGGATCGATCTATCTATGCCAAATCATGCACCTTGAGTTTCAAAAATCATTCCATTTTCTTTCCCTATTGTTTTTATCTACTTAATTTTTGATCCTCTAGTTAGCATTGAAATAAAAAAATATAGTGGGGAAGTTTGATTCTAAAAAGTCTGAAAAATTCATATACAGTCTCAGAGACTTTAAACAGACACCATCTTCCTTTGCGTTGTCAAGTTTCAAGCTAGCTTTGTACTGACGCCCAGACAGGTAATTGTGGTGGAGAAGAAAGAGTTTGCACTTTGAGGCCAGATAGGTACACCGGTTATGTGATCTTGGACGAGTTACTTTGCCTTTCGGATTCTAGTCTCTTCCTCTATAAAATGTGTATAACACCGACCACCTCAAAGAACTGTGTGAGAATGAACTGAGATCATATATGAACCACCTGGCAATCGGAAGATCCTCAGGAACAATAATAAACAGTACATCCCATGACTAAGAGTAGAACAAAATGGAGGATGCCACAAAGCAGTTAGAAATACCACTGAATCAGGTATGAATATTTGTATTAGGACCAAACTGTTGCTTACTAACTTTGACCTTAAAATACATACGTAACAACTCTGATTTTCAGTTTCCTCATCTATAAACTGGGAATATTTATTCCTCCGTACTTCAAGGAATTATTCTGAAGCTTAAATGAGATAATATTTTTTAGAGTACACTGAAGTGTGAAGTCCCAAACTCTTGGTTGACAATAAGAAAATGCTGATTGACAACAAGGGGTTTTCTTTCTGATTTGCCTTAACAGTTACAAGCTGAAAATGACTTTATACCATAAGAGGACCCCTCAGCTTAAAAAGTGATAGTAAGTTGAATCATCTTGTGCAATGTTTTACTCTTTCCACTTGCCTAGGAATAGAAGGTTGAGAAGATTATACTTATTTCACTGGATGAATGACAAGAGTAAATGTACAAAACTGTCATGTGGTGCTCACTTCACATTATTTTTCCTCTGAAACTGGATTTATCTTGCTTCTCTTTTTAAATAGAGAAAGTAAGACAGAAGATTATCAACAAAGCAGTTGTTGGCAAATTTTTCCTGTAAAGGCCCAGATAGTAAGTATTCTTGACTTTGCAAGGCCTATGGTTTCAGTCTCTACTATTCAGCTCTGCTGTTATAACATAAAAGCAAATACGGACAACAAATAGATGAATGTGTGTGACTATGTTTTTATGTACAAAAAGACAGCAGAGGTTGGCCTGTGGGCCATAGTTTTCTACCCCTCACTTAGAGACTCCTCTGTTGGCCACTTGGACCTCAAAGGGAGGGAAGGTCACTAACCAACGTTGTTAAAGTTGGAGAGACAGGAAGGAGTTGAAAATCATAGTGGCAGAGCATTGTTCCCTTTTAGATCAAATACAGTCTTGAATATTTAGAAACATTAAAATGTGGCAACATATCTGTATATTTTTCAATTTTCTTGAAGGTTTAATGACCTTAAGTTAATATGATATATTCATCACATTTTATCTGACAAAAAAATGCCTTTTCTAACATGGTTTTTTACATGTTATTTATGCTATGATAACTAAGATGAAAATTAGAACTCAAATGCTCAACACAGAGTAAAAGATGATTCTTCATGACCAAGAAAATCAGAGATAATATTTTCATCACAATGTCCTAAGAGCTGTAAACATAAATCCTTGTGTATCAGGGGAAGAATACATTAAGAGGCACCTTGAACTGTTATGAAATGTAGAGTTCAAAGTGAAGAATTCCTTCCTTTTTTTTTTTTTTTAAGAATTCCTTCCTTAACTTACTGAGATAAATTGGAGTTTTGCAGGTTGCCATTACAGAGGGAAGCAAGATGATTTTGCTAGCACCTTGAAATACTAAGTGTCAATATTGGAATGTAACAATTTGGACTTTGGATGGATTTTTAAGACTTTATTCTGAATTAACATGCCTTTGAAAATGAATACATTAAATATTAAATATTATTTAATATATGTGTTATATCTTATATGAGGGCTTTTCTTACTTTTGTACTTATTTGTGTACTGAATTAATGATCACTTGAACTTGCATTTATAATTTGATTTTATTAATTGGGCCACAAAAAGTAAGTTATTTTCATAACTCCTATGCTGTTATTTCATGATTTTGACTGAATAAGAGAACAAGTATATGTAGGAAAGATCTAGGTGGGGTTAGGAGAACATGTACACATTCTGGACTTCCTGCAAAACATTTCAAAGGACGTTTGTTAAATTTTTTCTTTTTTTAATTGCAAAAAGTAAAATGAAATAAAATGCACCCCCAAAGAAAAGAAAGGATCCCCCAACTCATGTGATGCTCGGCTTCCTGGCTATATTTACCCTCCTAAATTCTGGAGTCCACACATCAGCCTACCTCCCATAAGTTCTGCCTTGCACATCAGATCCATCATTTATGGCACCCACGACCTTCAAGCTTGAGCCTTATCTGGCTATTTCTTTTCTTTTTTTTTTTTTAAGCCTAGTCAAGTGCAGTAGTGAGGAGGCTTATCTGGCTGTTTCATTCCCTCCCAACACAGTCATAGCTCCTAGCCACCAGCTCAGATCCTTGCCCCTTAAATGGGCCCCTGTCAGGGCCTACCCAGTGCAAAAAGACAATGCCAGACACTTTGTTCAAAAAGCAGGAAAAAAGCACCATTAAAGATACTAAAATATAAAATATTTTCTTTTCTTCTTCAGTCTCTCACCTGTCATGGTGTTTTTATTAGATATTAACATTAGATATTAATTAGATATGATCTAATATATCTAGATTAAATAGAGATATTACATATTTAATGTCTTCCTTTAGGCATTAAGGTCCTCGCTGGGCATGTGCAGACCCTCCCAAGTGTAGGTTGGAGTGGAGGGTACCCATGACTCAGCCTTAGCTTGCTATCTACCAGCTGCCGATTCCCCCTTCTGCCAGCTGTGCTGGTCTCTGGGTGGGGGCAGGAAAGTCAATGTTCCTTTCTCATGGGCCCCCAGCCCCAAACCAGGTGGATGAGTGATCCCCAAAAGATTGCAACTTCCATGCTTGGGACGCACTGGGTACCTGAATGGGGCATGGATGAGAGGCTCGCCCCACCTAGTCGCTCACCAAAGCATCCACGGAACTGCCAGCCCCAGCAGACAACTGCTGATATTCCCCACCTAAGGTACCAAGAGGCAAGTGCCTGACCCAGATCTTCCCTGCAGGGGGGTGATGACAGTATGTCAGGCCTCTCCCCCTTCTGATGTGACCAGGTCAGGAGGAGACAAGGAGGAGAGGTGGGGAGGCAGTGGAAGGTTGGACCATGTGCGAGCAGTGGCCTCAAAGCCTCCAGAGCGTGCTCCATTGTTCCATGAGAATTCACTTAACAGAAATCAAAAATAAAATTGTTGAAAATTTGAAGAAGATGACAGACTATCAAATCCTCTTCTGAGTGGTGTCTTTTGGGACTGCACTGGTGATTTTGCTCAAAATATGACCCCTATGCTAGCTTTGCAGCATATTCACCACTCTACAGAGTAAATTACTTCTAAGTGTTTTTAGCCTGACATTTTGACTCTGCTGTTTGTTGCTCTTCTAAGACCAGGGATGACTCATACATGGCTTTAACAATGATTAAAGTTCAACAGGAATTGGATTTACAATACAGCAGACCAATCTGGGGATAGCTGAGGATTTGAGCTGCAGTTTGTCTTCGGCACACACAAAGACATGAGCAAACTCACTGGCTTCAAGGTTGTTTTTATTCAGAAATACCCAGGTCCTCAATTATTTTTATAATGCCACTGCTGCAAATGCTACTACAATCATGACTCATGTCAGCAAGTGAAGTAAATAGTACTTGTCATAGACTAGAGATACTTATTGTGTATCCATTGCTATGTATCTTCATTACTAAAATTCTGAATATCTTGTCCCTGTACTAATGAATGGATTGATTCCATGTGACGAATCCTTGTGACACTTGACTTAGCAATAGAGTGTGTTTGAGAGCATCGATCACCAACCCTTCAGATTTTGCAGATTGGACTCCTCTCATCCCCAAAGGGCATTTCTGTGGACATACTGCTTCAGCTGAGGTAACCTGGTCACTCAAATTAGGGTGACAGCTATAACTTTAGCTAGGACATGGACTCTGGCTTACTCTTTCAGGGCCTCTGTTACAGGTGGCCACTACCACCTCCACTGACTTGGTACCTATGAAATATACTTTGTGCTTCCAAATACATACAAGAATTTTGCTCCTATCAACTGCGATTCCCACTATCCAAGATTTGAGCACTGAGAAAGCACTGGCAACTTCTGTCATAAAAAGTGATGAATACATTCTTTTTAAAAAATGTCTATGCCTGCCAGGTGCAGTATCTTGTGCCTGTAATTCCAGCTACTTGGGAGGCTGAGGAGGGAGCATTGCTTGAGGCCAGGAGTTAGAGACTAGCCTGGGCAACATAGTGAGACCCCAACTCTAGGAAAAAAAATTTTAAATTAGCTATTCCATGCCTGTAGTTCCAGATACTCGGGAGGCTGAGGCAGGAGGATCACTTGAGTTGAGCCCAGGTGTTTGAGGCTACAGTAAGCTATGATCACACCGCCGCACTCCAGCCTCAGATGACAGAACAAGATCTCATCTCAAAAAAAAAAAAAAA
>NW_012135636.1:1762138-1775418 GCF_000956105.1 Propithecus coquereli | reverse complement strand
TATAGAAAAAATTAGCCGGGCATGGTGGTGCATGCCTGTAGTCCCAGCTACTCGGGAGGCTGAGGCAGTAGGATCACTTGAGCCCAGGAGTTTGATGTTGCTGTGAGCTAGGCTGACGCCACGGCACTCGCTCTAGCCAGGGCAACAGAGTAAGACTCTGTCTCAAAAAAAAAAAAAAGTACTCTTCTAACTCTCCCTATAGTGCACAGTTGTTAGACAGTGATGTCATATATAATTATCTAACTAGTTTGTCATTTTAAATCTGATTGAGTCCAAAGTTTGTCCCAGAAATAATAAATGGGTTGCTTTGGGGACTAATTAAGTTAGAAAATGTGGTCTGTTCATGCTTCAGGATAAAATATTTTTAAGTTTTATCAAAGACAGGTGTATTGTGCAAGTAAAATGAATACAAAAGAAACCTTCCCCTGCACAAAATGTCTCCCTTAACTGTACTTTATGGTGCTTGAAACCCCCAAATTAACAATCATTTCTTAGAATTAAACATTGTCTTTCCCAGGTATTAAAAATATAAATATCCATGGGTGGAGTGGAAAAAATAGTCATTCAGTAAACATCTTACTGATGGTTGGCTAATCAGGTCCCTTTCTCCCAGAAAAGGACAAAAAGCATCTTTGAAGGGCAAACAAAAGAAGGGCAGACAATGAGAGTGCAAACTTCAACAAACTTCACTCACTCCTCTTCCTTTAGTGGATTGTGACCATGTCTTATATTAGTTATTGATTCACCAGATTTCTTTCCAAGAGTCTGTGGAAACTTTCAGAACTAGATTTCACAGTCTAGCCCCCTAAGCTCTGTTCTAATTGCCCAAGGATTCTCTTGCCTTTACCTTTTCTAATTCTTCTATCCAAGGTATTTTTCTCAACTAGCATCGGTACCAACCAACCCTATTTACTCTTTAATCCTACTGTCTATTTGAAACTGTTTCCTCTTTTCATTCAAGTCACTAGGGCTTGATTGAAATGCACTGGTGTACACAGATTTTGTTACTCCTTTATAAATTAGTGTATTCATGTCTTATATTTCTCAGAAGAGACTTAATATCAGACATCTTCACCTGAAAATTAAAACAGAACTATAAATTTTTTTGAAAAAAATCAATGGAAGGAATAAAGAATTGAAACATGATCCAACATGGATGAACCTCAAAAGTATGCTAAGTGAAAGAAGCTAGACTCAAAAGACTGCATGAATCCTAGCTCTCTGGGAGGCCGAGGCAGGCGGATCGTTTGAGCTCAGGAGTTCGAAACCAGCCTGAGCAAGAGCGAGATCCCATCTCTACTAAAAATAGAAAGAAATTAATCGGACAACTAAAAATACACAGAAAAAATTAGCCGGGCATGGTGGCGCATGCCTGTAGTCCCAGCTACTCGGGAGGCTGAGGCAGAAGGATTGCTTGAGCCCAGGAGTTTGAGGTTGCTGTGAGCTAGGATGACGCCACGGCACTCTAGTCCAGGCAACACAGTGAGACTCTGTCTCAAAAAAAAAAAAAAAAAAAAGACCGCATGATGTAGAACTCCATTTATATGAAATGTGTAGAGCAGGCAAATCTACAGAGGGGAAAAGTAGATTAATGGTTGATCAGGGATGGGAGTATGTAAATTATGTCTCAATAAAGTGGTTTAAAAATGAAATCAGTGGACATTAGCCTTTGTTGGACATATACATCTAGTTCAAGCTCCCTCTCTTCTCAATCTCCAATTTTCTCTTTCTTTTTGCTACTTTCTTGTTTTTATTCCTCCTAGAGTAGACGTCCAGAACTCATCTTGTCACTGTAGAATCAAGAACATCCCAAATTTTTTTAAAAAATGCATGAAATACGTGAAAAATATATAAAGTTAAGAAAGTCAGGGACGATTAGTAAAGTATAAAGCTACGACTTGTTTTATGAAATCTTCCTCAGTTCCCTTAAATTGGCAAGTTTGCCTAATAAACTTTAAGTATGTCTATATGCAATAAAGCTATTTATTTAAGCTCTTGTGAAAGTATACTTGTTTTATGAAAATCATCCAGGCAGGAGTAGAGAAGGAAGCTGGCCCAAAATAGGGCCACGAGGAGCAGCAAAGCCTGAGTTTCCCAGGGTTCACAGCCCCTAGGACAAGGGCTGCCAATACCAAAACTTTGGATACATAAGCAGTTCCTAAACATATATTATTTGTCTGGCTATAGGAACTGAAGTGAGAAAAAGCAGTAGAGGAAAGCTAAATACAAACTAATAATATCAACGGCTATGATTGGCCATTACTATGCACAAGGCACTGGGCTAAGTGCTTTACATACATTCTGTTAATTCGTACAACAATCCTATGGGGTATTGGTATCTCTAAAATACAGATGAAGAAACTGAGCATCAGAGAAGTTAAATAACCTGCCCAAGGCCTCACAGCAAGTAAAATAATTACTATGTACTGTTATAAGAAGAAATATATCTATTTAATATTATGCTATATAACATTATATATCACCATATATAACATTACATATATGGTAATATATATATAATGTTAAGAAGACACAAGATCTCTCATTCAGTGAAGGATCCCAGAAAATTACTTGTTCAGTCTAAATCCCAGAGAATAGGTGGGAAATGAATTTCTATTTTGGAGCCCACTGGTTGCATGGAATAAAATTAAGCCTGGTGGTATCTATCATTGATGGGGTAGTTCCTTTTTTTTTTTTTTTCCGTATTTGCTTGTTCTGTTCCAGAGAACTGAGTCTCTTCCCCCAGTGTATAAAAATGAGCTTTAACTCATAACAATAGGAAATATGTCATATTACTACTTAGGTTAAATGAACCCCTGGAGTGATATGACTTGTCCATCTTTGATCAAAGATTCTTTCCAAGTAGCCTGATTTTATGAATTTTCCTGAACTGTGTTAAATGGTATTACATTAGCATGGACATGAATGAGGAGCAAGCAGTGGGCTTGGCACAAAAGCACGACCTCTTAGTAGTTACTATTCTGATACTTCTCTCCCTGGTTCAATGGCAGGGAGAGAAGGCTCCTAAGAGGTTATGTAGGAAGGCTACGCCGCACTTTACAGCTTTTCTCAAGACATCAGGGCAAAGAATTGACTGCTACTTACATCCATAATTATATGTGGCATTTTGGCTCTGTAATTAAATTCAAAATAAATCACATGCGGCAATTAGTTAAATTTAAATACTGTAACAAAAAAATAAATAAGAAGATCCGTGAATGAAATGAGCTTCTGAACTTAGGGATATGATTTGAAGAAAGACTGTCATTCACTCAAACTAGCAGGGTTTGTGGCTGCAAAAATAAACTCAATAACACTTAACTCTGCTGAATCTAAGATATGACGAGGCCACTAGAATCTGTGCCATTCGACTGGATTATACAGGAAATAACTGCAATAAACCCTCACATATAGGACACTTAAAACTTTAAGTTCAAAATAAGTAATGTTCACAGTCTGGTTTCAATGTATTTTTTCAATGATTTAAAGTCCCTTACGAATAATACTAATATTTATTAAAATCTAGTAGGATTTTTCCCAGTTCTTCAGAAGCTAAGGTACAAAGAAGAGATTTACCAAATCAGCATGAGAACCAGGATAAATTGAAATACCTATATATAATAACAACAACACTTCACACTTACTGAATAGTTTTTTTGGTTAAAAAGCATCCTAATATACATTAAATAATACAGGTGTCCTTGGCCGGGTGCGGTGGCTCACGCCTGTAATCCTAGCACTCTGGGAGGCCGAGGAGGGAGGATCGCTCGAGGTCAGGAGTTCGAGACCAGCCTGAGCAAGAGCGAGACCCCGTCTCTACTAAAAATAGAAAGAAATTCATTGGACAACTAAAAATATACAGAAAAAAATTAGCCGGGCATGGTGGCGCATGCCTGTAGTCTCAGCTCCTCGGGAGGCTGAGGCAGAAGGATCACTTGAGCCCAGGAGTTTGAGGTTGCTGTGAGCTAGGCTGACGCCACGGCACTCTAGCCCGGGCAAAAGAGTGAGACTCTGTCTCAAAAAAAAAAAAATAATAATAATACAGGTGTCCCTAGAGAGTCCAGAGAAAGACTTTTAGTTTGTGGTCACTTTAAGATTCTTTCTGTTAGTTTTGGGGGAGACTGGGCGGGACAGGGTTAATGAGGTCACCCAATCAACTTGATGGACAGAGGGATAGGGACTGAAAAAGGGATTTTTCCCAGTGCTGTCACTGAAAGAACCGCAAGGCCCAGAACCCGTACATTACGCGTGGATAACACGGCAGAATTATTGCTCTGCATGGAGAAGCATAGTGTGTGCCGGTGTGGCTGGAGGCATAAAGGTCTTTACTTCTCCAGCTGAGTGCAACATCTCACTCTGGGCAGACTAACAAGAGGAACTAAACTTCTAATGTGCATCCCTGTGATGTCAGGGAGGCAGTGGGAAGCCATATTTATCTACCTCCATCTTTAGCATGTGTATAAACTTTGCCTTACTTCTCAGATTTGGTCTTTTTTATCAATACATGATATTTTACCTATTTATGGGGCACATGTGATATTTTGTTACATGCATAGAATGTGTAATGATCAAGTCAGACTATTTGAGGTATCTGTTATTTTCTAATTGAATCTTGACTAAAAAAACTCCCCATCTGATCCATGGCCTACTTTATTTGCTGTTATTTCATTTCAAAGTTTGAGAATATTGGTTGATTTCTCCTAAAGTCTCTTCAATTTAATTTTATGATTATTTTCTTGTTTTTCTGCAAGGGGATTTCATTTCTCAACACTCTGTGACTTCTTTTAGAGCCATTGGATGTGCACTTTATTTAGCAGAAATTTCTTTACTTTTCTGGCACATGATATTATCTTTGCCTAGTAAATTAGAGATAATGATCAATCCATGGAGGATTTAGGTGCTGGGGCTTACATAACTATTTTCTCCAGCTGCATCCAGGGAGAAGAAAAGATTGCCAACCCAAGTCCAATTTTGTCTGTTTCATGCTCATACAAATGTGACTCTATTAACTCTAGCTCTTGGTTTGAATAAAATTGCTTGGAATAAAAAAAATTAGGTCATTACTGGTTCCACTTCCAGCCATAACTAACTAGTGCCAAACAGTCCCTTCTACTATATGCAAGTGGAAAACTAGATTAAACATATAAAACAACTTTTCATACATTAGATCACAAATAGTTCAGGACTGTGATTCCTGAGAAAAGAGAAACAAATGAGCAGAGTTCTGTGATCACTCAAGATTTCTGCCTGCAAGAATGATCTGGACAAAGACACAGGGAAGAGATCCCAAAAGTATATTATGGCAGTCTTGCTGTTTGAGAAGATAGAGATCAGAGTTTAAGGAGCATGAGGTGGCTGGAATGTGTGAGACAGAGCACTAGAAAGGAGGAAGCTGTGCCAAGAAAGAGCTCCAGAAATATGCGTAGTGTCCCCTTGAGTCTTTGACTGAGTATAAGCAGCACATAAATTGGATGAAATTCTAGAAGGTCAGGCAACAAATGAAGCTGTAAACAGAAAATTTCCCATAGCTTACACTGGGCTGGGAAGTGTTTAAGTTCTAGTAAGACAGAGGGAAGAGACCTGATTTGCACTGGCTGCATTCAGTAGAGACCCTAGAAATGTCACACCTTAGTAACAGAGTTAAGTTAACCATAGAGTAAGGCTACTCTAGCTTTGCTCTAAAAACTTAAATAGCAGGCTTTCAAAAGGATCGAGCTTATCGGGAAGAAACTTATCTGTCTGACAAAACAAAATCCAACACTCACTGAAGAAAGTAATAAAATCTATACACCCAAGATTCACAATATCTAGAATCCAATTAAAAAATGGTTAGACATTTAAAGAAGCAGGAAAATGTAACCCAGAACCAGAAGAAATATTAGACAATAGAAGGAAACCCAGAAATGTTGGAGATGAAGGGATTAGTAGACAGGACTTTAAAACAGTTGTTATGAATGCATTCATGGATTTAAAAAGAAACATAAACGTAATGAGTAGGGAAATCGAAAACATGAAAATCAACAAATGGAACTTCTAGACACATAAAATATACAATATCTTCAATTATAAATTTACTAGATAAGCTTAAAAGAAGATTAGACAGGACTGGAAAAAATATTACTAAACTTGAATACAGAGCAATAGCCTCTGTATAAACTAGAGCACAAAGAAGAAAAAGAATGAACAAATACTCAATGATCCATAGGAAAATTTCAAGCAGCCCTTATAATTACAGCCCAAAAAGGGAAGGAACAGATAAATTATTTATATAAATAATAGCCAAAACCTTCCGAATTTGATGAAAACTACAAGCCCATATAGTCAATAAATTCAACCAACTTTGAACATGATAATCACAAAGAAAATCACAACAAGGCACGTAATAAACAAATTACTGAAACAATGACAAGGAGAAAAATATTAAGAACAGCCAGAAAACCAAAGATAAGAATGACAGGGAGCTGAGCATGGTGGCATGTGCTTGTAGTTCCAGCTACTTGGGAGACTGAAGTAGGAGGATTGCTTGAAGCCAGAAGTTCAAGGGTGCAGTTCAGCTATCATCATGCCTGTAAATAGCTACTGCACTACAGCCTGGGCAACATAGTGAGACCTCTATCTCTAAAAAAAGAAGAAAAAAGAATGACAGGAATTCTCATCAAAAACAATAAAGGCAGAAGACAGCAGAATAACATCTTTAAAATTCTAAAAGAAAATAAATTGTCAACTTAGAATTCTGTATTCAGCAAAAATATTCTTCAAAGTGGAAGGCAGAGTAAAACATTTTTAGACCAATAAAAAGTGACAGACTTCATTGCCAGTAGACTTGCACTACAAAAATGTTAAAAGAAGTTCTTCTTCACACTGAAAGAAAATGATACCAGATGGAAAATGGGATCCATATAAAATAATGAAGAGTGCCAAAAATGGTAAATATATAAATAGACATAAAAAATAATTTCCCTGGTTTTTAAGCTTATTTTTAAAACAATGGAATGTTTATTACATATATAGAAGTAAAATGTATGACAATAACCAAAATGTGTAGAAAAAATGAATTATAGTGTACGCTGTTTACACCATATGTGAAGTATTATTTGAAAGTAAACTATGAGTTAAAGATGTACGTTGTAAACTGTAGAGAAACCATTTTTTAAAAAGAGTTATAGCAGATAAACCAATGTCAATGTTGAAACAAAATACTAAAAAATACTCGACTACAAAAAGAAGGCTGAAAATAGGATAAAAAGAGCAGAGAGAACAAATATTAGACAAATAGAAGTATAATAGAATTAAATCATATGTATTTAAAGATATTAAAAATTACTTTAAATACATATGGTCTACACATTCCAATTAAAAGGCAGGAATCATCAGTCTGGATAAAAAAGTAAGACTCAAATACATTCTGTCTACAAGAAAAAAATAAAGACAGAAAGATCAAAAATGAAGCCGAGGGTGGTGGCACATGCCTGTAGTCCTAGTATGGGAGGATCCTTTGACCTTAGGAGTTCAAGGCTGCAGTGTGCTCTGAGTTGACAAATCTTTGAAAATTATCCAATTTATCCTACAGGGTTTAACTGTCAAATCTTGGAAGATTCATGATTTTAAGAGGTTCATAAACTGAGATGGACCTTAAGAAATTTAATGAACAGGACATGACTCCAAAAGGTAAGCTGGCAATTTCAAATTGTTGGTTCTAATCAGAAGCATCACAAGCTAGACTTAATGGTTGGCCTCAACACTCTCTATTCCAGGACCTCCTAGCTCACTTTGGTCATGAGTCTGCTGTTCCAAAGTCCAATCACAGGTCTTTTTCTCACTAAAACATGTGATGATGATCAGAAAACCAAAATCCAGTACAACTTGTACTGTGCTTTTTGGGCTTGAACTTTAACCTTTGCGTATAAGCACGTTAGTGATGACAAGAGACAGACCCCCAAGAACACAGCTATAAAATGTATGAGAGGTATTCTCTATTGTCACATGAATCAATGAGTGATAAGGTCCACCAGTTTAAGTAGGACTCAGCTCAACGCCTGGTAAAGTTTGTCTAACTCCTGTTGGATGTTCTCCAGCCTCAGGAGAATGGAAGATATTGAATTAACAGGCATCAAATCAATAAGTCTTTTAATAGAACTTCCACTGGGTTTTATGACCAAGCACAGCAGATTCTGGAGCAAACACCCAATGATTTTATGGTAACCGGGAATCAAATACCATAGCAACCAACCTGTCGGATGTGATCATGTATAAAATGACTATACATTTATAATTTCTTGTTGAAGACATGTTAAGAAATATCAATTAGCCAGAGTACAGACAGATCACTGTGGAGTTACTAATGGCTGAATCCATTGTACTGGAAAAATATTTTCAGCTGGACTTTAAAGACAAAAAATAGATCTAGGCAAACTGACTAAAGAAGCATTTCATGAATTTCAAACACATGAGATTCAACCAAAGGAAGTTGAAAACAATTTCCTTTAATAAAACTCCCCCCAACACACACTCCCCTGGAAAAAAGAGAAAAATACAGAGTATTTAACAAAGATTTTGATGAATTTTCTGCTAGAAGGAGAAACCAAGCCAAGCAATAAAGGCCCATATTTGGCTAGCTAGTAGAAGCAGCTCTGTTCAGATACATTGTCTAGAAGTGTGTTACGTTTTGTTCTTGAGACTTAATCAAGATAGCCATAAATGAGTAGATAGATCATTGCTGGTGCCGTGTTTGCTGCACAATTGGTGGAGTGATGCTTTTGCATGCTATAACCAATCTAATGTTAAGAAATATCTTTATGACCAGGCGCGGTGGCTCATACCTGTAATCCTAGCACTCTGGGAGGCCGAGGTGGGTGGATTGTTTGAGGTCAGGAGTTCGAGACCAGCCTGAGCAAGAGCGAGACCCCGTCTCTACTAAAAAATAGAAAGAAATGATCTGGACAACTAAAAATATATATATAGGAAAAATTAGCCGGGCATGGTGGCACATGTCTGTAGTCCCAGCTACTCGGGAGGCTGAGGCAGGAGGATTGCTTGAGCCCAGGAGTTCGAGGTTGCTGTGAGCTAGGCTGACGCCACAGCACTCACTCTAGCCAGGGCAACACAGCAAGACTCTGTCTCAAAAAAAAAAAAAAAAAGTCTTTATTCAAGGGTAAGGTTTTGATAGTTATGCCAACAATGATAATCTTCACTGAAATAATAGAAATAATTTATAGATGGAAAATTCATCTTTGCATGTTTAATGATCTAATATAACAGAGCATAAAAATGAATCCTTTGCTTTATGTTTTTGATCACCTGATGTTGTCCCACAGGTCACTGAGGCTGTTTTTGTTTTTAATCTTTATTCACTCTGCTTCTCAGATTCGATAATTTCTGTGAATCTGCTTTCAGACTGTCTTTTGCTTCTGCTGTTTCCAATCTTCTCTTCAGTTGATCCAGTGATTTTTCTTTTCCATTTCAGATGTTACAGTTCATTAGTTCCAGAATTTTCATTTGATTTTAAAAATAGCTTCCATTTCTCTGATAAAGTTTCCCCATTCGTTCAGTTATTATAATATTTTAATTTGTCTTTGAATATATATACCTCTTTAAATGTACTTTTCTGCTAATTCCAAATCTTGGTCATCTAGAGGTCTGTTTCTATTGGCTACATTCCCTTTTGATCTTGGGAATTATTTTCTATGCCTTCACATGCTCACCTATTTTTTATTATAATCTGGCCATTATGAACAATACATTTTAGAGTCTCTGGATTCCTTTGTTCTGGGATTTCCCTACCTTGATCTTTCATATATTCTTTCAGCTCCTAAATCCATCCTCTGATACCTCAAGCTGAAAACACTGGACGTTTTTGCTTATCTTCTATCTGCCTTATGCTGTGTGGTATGAGTAGTGTACTTAGTGGAAAAGCCTTGTAAACTTGATTCTCACCCAATGAGTGGCTCCATTAAAGACTAGAACTCTCTTAAGTTTCTGTCTGCTTCTGACTACTTTCTGGTGCCTTCAGATAAGAGTGTGTATGTGTGTGTGTGTGTGTGTGTGTGTATGTGTGTGCGTATCACCCGGAGTTTATCATTGTTATCTGAAAAAGGCATAGTCTTATTAAGGTACTTTTTATTACTGAATCGGAACTCCTATTCAAGAATATACACTTAAAACAAGCTTTATAGGTGATTCTTATGCACTCTGAAGTTTGAGAGCTGCTGTCTTAGATAAACTTCCGTGCTTCACTTTATCTTGTGAGAAGTCATCTTTTGAGAAGTCATCTTCTTTACTGCAGAGAAGAATTTAAACTCTTCAGGTACATTAGTCACACTCCTTTAAAGCTGAAAGTAAAGTCCTATAAACTTGGTAACCATACTCTTTCCCACAGTGTGTTCCTTATTACTACATTTTCCCGAAGAGATTAGAAACTATTTGTTGAAAATCAGAGAAACATTGTAATAGAGTGGAAATAATAGAGTGTGGCCCCATAATATTTGGTTGTTAGGTTTTACCTTTTACCTTAGGTGATAATGCCCAAAGTAAAAATCTAATAATATAAAAATTTTCCTAGAAAACCCATAAGATGGTAACAAAATTTGTGTATATAATTTGATAGAGTAACTGGATTTTAAAGACAAAAAGTAGATCTAGACAAACTGACTAAAGAAACATTTAATGAATTTCAAAAATATGAGATTCAACTAAAGGAATCTCAAATTTTATGCACATTTAAATTTGAGAACTACTGAGCTAGACAAAAGGGAGTGATACAAAAAATTGTCTGAGCAGATAAGTAGATATTCAAACTATCTTGCTGTCAAAAATAACTATAAAATTCTAAGATGTTGAATAGAGATAGGTGGAAAATTCTTAAAAATTCCTGTTTATTTAGGCTATGACTCTTTTTGTGTTTTGGAATATGACATGTTGAAAATCAAAATAGCTCTACTGTTTACTGGCTAGGTAATCTTCAGCACTTTATTTAACCTTTCCGAGCCTTGGTTTCCTCATCTATAAAAATTGGGAAAATGTTACCTCTCTCTTGTAACATGAATGCCAAAGCACCTGGAACATGTCAGAAGAAAGGGTCCAGGACTTTCCCTTTATCTAAGAGTGTTTCCCAAGCTCTGTTCTCAAAAGGCCCAGGCTAATGCATTTCTTACAATTGGTTTGGAATTCAATCTATGTTCTTGTAATACTTTGTTCATAAAAGGGACAAGGTTTCGATGAATAACTTCAACTTAAGCTCAAGGTAACCTTTTGAAAACTTATGCTATAATTCCCTCCTCACTTTCCTAAAAGAGTGTGTCTTGACAGATAATTTATAAGAGTCTTAGGTAATAGAAGAATAACTATGATAATGGCAATTACATCCTGGAAAGGGCTTAAAATAGGGAGTATAGAATGCCTAATTCTGATGTTCTACACAGAAATATACAGGCTGCTGCTCTAGAAGCAATCAGTGGAAGATCTGTAATTCCCATATTCAGTGGAAATTCATTGTATCAGTGAAGGTACAATGATGGATAAGCCTTTGGGGCAAATGGGAAGCAGGGCTATAAAACTTTGCAGAACCTAATAAAAATAAATTTTCTGTATCAGAGACTGCAGAGATTTAGTGGAGACTGTTGCAGGAGAGTTGAAGCCCTCCCAAAGCTCCTGGCTTTTGCACTGTCCCCAGAAAAAATGTAAGCCAGAAAACAATGGGGCAACATCTTTAAAGTGCTGAAAGAAAAAAAATCAACCTATAATTCTGTACCTAATGAAACGTCTTTGAAAAATGAGGATGAAATAAAGACATTTTCAGACATGCAAAAGTTGAAAAAATCATCATCAGATCTGCACTACAAGGAAATATTTAAAAGGAATTCTTCAGGCAGAAAGAAAATAATACCAGTTGGAAGTATTTATCTACACAAAAGAATGTGGAGCACCAGAAATAGTAACTATGTGTGAAATATAAAGACTTTAGTCTTAGTATTTAAACCTCCTTAAAATCTGACTATAAACCAAAGGTGATAAACATTTATTGTGAACTTTATAATATATTTAAAAGTAAAATACATGGCAACAATAGCACAAAAACCAGAAGCAGAAGAGTGGGAAGTATGCAGTTGTACGGTTCTTATACTACACATGAAGTGTTATAATACCATTTGAAGACATACTGTAATAAATTGTTTTTTAAATGAGAAAAAATTAAACAAAAGAGAAAAAATTATTTTGTTAGTCAATTAAGCCAGAATATAATGTGCATCACAGGAAATTTGATAAGACATTGCAAAGACCCAAAGAAATGTCACTTTTTTCTACAACCTAGCAGATTTAACACATTACATACATGTTCCTAAGGTAAATAATAACAGTCCTTAAGTAGGACAACTTGGGTAAAGAGCCTGATGAAAACTTCCTGAAATCAGTACCAGGTGCTCAGACAGGGCTGGGAACAGTGCTAGTCTCTACCAGCTAGACTGAAAAACCCAATTCATAATGCATTATTAGGTAGAATACTCAGACTGGTCTTACCTCAGTAGTGGGTAAAAATTGACCCTAAGGGAAAATAAGGTTGATTTAATTCCATATAAAAAAACCTTAAAAGCAGGATCTAAAATGATTAAACTGTTTCCAATTAACATAACTATATCCTGGAACAAAAGCTCAAGATTATTTATAGGAATACACAATATTCAGCACCCATCAATGTAAAACTCACAATGCCTGGCATCTAATTAAATGTGACCATGATATATATAGATAGATAGATATACATATCTATATATACATATATCCTATACTAAGGAAAAAAGTGAATCGATCAAAATCAAACCACACTGGCTGAGGGCAGTGGCTCACGCCTGTGATCCTAGCACTTTGGGAAGCCAAGGCAGGAGGATTGCTTGAGCTCAGGAGTTCAAGACCAAGCTGAGCAAGAGCGAGACCCCATTTCTACAAAAAATAGAAAAATTAGCCAGGCGTGGTAGTGCACACTTGTAGTCCCACTTACTCAGGAGGCTGAGGCAAGAGGATTGCTTGAGCCCAGGAGTTTGAGGTCGCAATGAGCTATGATGAATGACACCACTGCACTCCACCCAGGGTGACAGAGTGAGACTCTGTCTCAAAACAAAACAAAACAAAAAAGCCAAAAAAAAAACCCACCAAACTGACACAGATGTTTGGATTAGCAGAAAAGAACATGACACGGTTATTACAACTTTATGCCACATGTTTAAAAGGTAAGGCATGGAAGATGTAGAAAAACCAAAACTAAAATTCTAGAGGTAAAATTTACACTT
>NW_012135636.1:1754715-1757523 GCF_000956105.1 Propithecus coquereli | reverse complement strand
TACTAAAAATAGAAAGAAATTAATCGGACAACTAAAAATATATAGAAAAAATTAGCCGGGCATGGTGGCGCATGCCTGTAGTCCCAGTTACTCGGGAGGCTGAGGCAGAAGGATTACTTGAGCCCAGGAATGTGAGGTTGCTGTGAGCTAGGCGGACGCCATGGCACTCACTCTAGCCTGGGCAAAAAGAGTGAGACTCTGTCTCAAAAAAAAGAAACTAGAAAAAGAAGAGCAAATTAAATGCAATGTTATCAGAATAAAAGAAATAATTAAGAGGAGAGCAAAAATCATTTAAATGGTAAATAGAAAAACAATATAGAAAATCAGTGAAACACAAAGCAGATTCATTGAGATAACCAATAAAACAGACAAACCTCTAGCTAGACTATTAAAAGTAGGGAGACTGAAAGAAGACACAAGGTACCAACATTAGCAATAAAAGAGATGAGGACATAACTACACACTTCACAAAATATTAAAAAGATAGCAAGGAAATAGCTTATGAATAATTTCATGCCAATAATTTCAAAAACTTAGATGAATTGGACAAATTTCTTGAAAAACACAAACTACCAAAATGCACTCATAGATAACCTGGATTATGTATCCCACAAAGGAAACTCAAGGCCAGATGACTTCACTGGTAAATTCTGGCAAATATTTTAAGAAAAAATACAAATTCTTCACAAACTTTTCCAAAAGATTTAAGAAATTCTATGAAGTTAGCATTACCCTAGCACCAAATCCAAAGTCATTACAAGAAAATTACAGACTAATATACTCCTGAACATAAATGCAAAAATTCTTAAGAAACTTTTAGCAAATTGAATACAACAATATATAAAATGGATAATAAATTATGACCAAGTGGAGTTTATCAAAAAAATTCAAGATTGGTTTAACATTCAAAAATCAATGTAATCATTATATTAACAGACTAAAAATGAAAAATCACATGGTCATCTCAAGAGCTGCAGAAAAAGCATATAAAAATTAAATAAAAACAAAAAATAAATCAATGGAGAATCAGAGAGATATGGAAAAACTTCAAATCAGGTAAACTGTAATAAATTAAATCTCAAAGCAACTACTAAAATAACGCATGAAAACTATAGCTAATATGCAAGAAAGAGATAAAATGGAATTGTAGAATGTGTTCAATCAATCCATAAAGAGGTCCTAAAAAGAGAAAAAGGAGAAGTCTCAAATAGAATACAAACAGCAAAATAGCATGTTTAAACCCAATGATATCAATAGTCACATTAAATAAAACTGGTCTAAATATTCCAACATTTTCAAATTAGACTAAAAAAAAAATAAAAAAGTAAGACCCTACTATATGCTGCTTACTATGCAGAAACAAATAGCCTAAAAGTAAAAGGAGGAAAACAGATAAACCATGCTAATACTAATCAAAGGAAAGCTATATTAATACCAGAAAAAGAAAACTTCAGAATCTGGAATAATAGCAGAGATAAAAAGGATCATTTCATAATGATAAAGTATTGAATTCAAGAGGACATAATAATCCTAAATGTTTATAAAATTAATAACAGAGCTTCAGAATACATGACGCAAAAGTTGATAGAACTGTAAGGGGAATAGAGGAATCCACAATTATAGTTTGAAGATTTCAACACATCTGTCTCAATAATTGATAGGACAAGTACACAGATTAACAGGAAGGGCATGGAAGACTTGAATAACACTATGAAACAAGTTGACCAAATTGACAATTATAGGACTCTCCACTCAACAACATCAGAGCAAACACTTTTCAAATATGGATATACATTCACTAAAATAGACCATATTCTGAACCATTAAATAAGTCTAAATAAATTTGAAAGAATTGCAGTCATACCAAGTAAGTATAATACTATGATCACAATAACATCAAATTAGTAATCAAGAACAGAAAATCTCCACACATTTTGAAATTAAAGAATGTAAGTATATATAACCCCCAAGAGTCAAAGAAGCCATCAAAAGGGAAATTAGAAAATATTTTAACTGATTTGAAAATGAAAATGAAAACACTACCTATAAAAATACAGCTACAGCAGTATTTAAAGGGAAATATGGAGTACTAAACGCCTATTTAGAAAAGAAGAAAGGTCTCCATAGTGGACTGAATTGTGGCCTCCAAAAAAGATATGTCCACGTCCTAGTTCTCAGAACCTGTGAATGTTACCTTATTTGAAAAAAAATCTTTGCAGATGTACCTTGAGATGAGATCATTCTGGATTATCGGGGTAGGTCCTAAATGCCATCACAAGTATCTTTATAGGAGAGAGGCAAAGAAAAACACACACAGGAGGAAGGTATGTGAAAACAGAGACAGAGATTAGAGTGATATAGGCACAAGCCAATGAATGCCAAAAGCCACCAGAAGCTGGGAGAAGAAAGGAATAGAATCTCCCGAGAGCTTCTGGAGAGAGTGCAACCCCACTGACAACTTGATTTTATTCTTCTGGCCTCCTTAATTGTGAGAGAATAAATTTCTGTTCTTTTAAGCCTCTGAGTTTGTGGTAATTTGCTACAGCAACCTCAGGAAACTAGTGTTGTCTCAAATCAATGACCTCAGCTTCTATGTTAAGAAACTAGAAAAAGGCCGGGCGCGGTGGCTCACACCTGTAATCCTAGCACTCTGGGAGGCCGAGGAGGGCGGATTGTTTGAGCTCAGGAGTTCGGGATTGTTTGAGCTCAGCAGTTCGAAACCAGCCTGAGCAAGAGCGAGACCCCATCTCTACTAAAAATAGAAAGAAATTAATCGGACAACTAAAAATATATAGAAAAAATTAGCCG
>NW_012135636.1:1721272-1749966 GCF_000956105.1 Propithecus coquereli | reverse complement strand
ATCCTTCTGCCTCAGCCTCCCGAGTAGCTGGGACTACGGGCATGCACCACCATGCCCAGCTAAGTTTTTCTATGTATTTTTAGTTTTCTGATTAATTTCCTTCTAGTTTTAGTGGAGACAGGGTCTCGCTCTTGCTCAGGCTGGTTTCAAACTCCTGAGCTCAAACAATCCGCCCATCCTCGGCCTCCCAGAGTGCTAGGATTACAGGCGTGAGCCACCACGCCCGGCCTAACATCCATTCTTGACATAAACTCTCAGTAAACTAGGAACAGAAGAAAACTTCCTAAAACTAATAAATAAAGTGCATCTACATAAAACCTACAGCTAACATCAAACATAATGACAAAAGACTGAACACTTTGTTAATCATGCATGTAACATATGACCCAGCCATTCTGTTTCTACGTATTTACCCAATACAAATAAAAGCTTATGTTACACATAAAGGCTTGACATAAATGTTTATAGCAGCTTTATTTGTAATAGCCAAAAACTGGAAATCAAAATGTCCATCCACAAGTGAATGGATAAATACATTTTGATATATTCATACAACAGAATACTACTCAGCAATAAAAAGAACCACCTATGGATACATGCAACAATACTGATGAACCTCAAGATAATTATGCTAAGTGAAAAAAGCTAGACAAAATAGGGTGTATACTGTTTGATTCCATTTATGTAAAATTCTAGAAAAGTATAACTAATTTATAGTGACCAAAAGCAGATCAAGGATTGCTTAATGATGGAGATGAGCATGGGAAATAGCAGAAGAAAGTGTTTGCAAGGGACATGAGAAACTTTTGGGGCGTCAGGTATGTTTATGATCTTGATCATGGTCATGGTTTCACAGGTGTATACATATGTCAAAATTTACTAAGTTTTACACTGTAAATATGTGCAGTTTATTATATGTAAGTTATACTTCAGTAAAGCCATACAAAATTAAGAAAAATTATGAGAAGTTTAGAGTAGTTGGAGAGTGAAGGGGT
This sequence comes from Propithecus coquereli, assembly GCF_000956105.1. Classification (NCBI taxonomy): domain Eukaryota; kingdom Metazoa; phylum Chordata; class Mammalia; order Primates; family Indriidae; genus Propithecus; species Propithecus coquereli. Next base: position 1,748,971 of record NW_012135636.1, on the reverse strand, counting down.
AGGCAGGAGGAAATTCATTTGGAGAGGTGAGTTGGACTCTGTCCTATGGACAGGATTGTGGACCAGACTGGAGAATGCCTGATGGTAGAAACAAGAGCCAGATGATGAATGGCCTTGGTCGAGGCAGTAAAAAGAGAGAAGAACTGGTTAAGGCAGTAAAGAGAGAGAAGAAGTGTGGCTGGATTTGGAAGACATCTAAGATGCGGAATTGAAATGACTCTATGACCAGTTAGATGAGGAAGAGGAAAAGTTTGATATTGGGGTATCTGGCTTGAGACCTGCTATGGACTGAACTGTGTCTCCCCAAAATTCAGATGTTGAAGCCCTAACTCCCAATGAGACTGTTATCTGAAAATAGGATCTTAAGGAGCTATTTTAGTCCATTTGTGCTGCTATAACAGAATACCTGAGGCGGGGTAGTTTAAAAACAACAGAAATTAATTTCTCACAGTTCTGAAGGCTGGAAAGTCCAGTATCAAGGGACTGGCACCTGATGAGGGTCTTCTTGCTGCACCCTCCAGAGGGCAGGAACACTGTGTCCTCACATGGTAGAAGAACAAAAAAGCAAGCTAGCCAAATGCCTTGTGGAGTCTCTTTTATGAGAGCTTTAATCTTATTAATGAGGGAGGGGCTCTCATGGCCTAATAGTCTGCTCAAGGCGTCACCCCTTAATACTATCACACTGGCAACACCTGAATTTTTTGTTTGTTTTTTGAGACAGAGTCTCACTTTGTCACCCTGAGTAGGAGTGCAGTGGCATCATTGTAGTTCACTGCAACCTCAAATTCCTGGACTTAAGTGATCCTCCTGTCTCAGCCTCCCAAGTAGCTGGGACTACAGGCACAAAATAACACCCAGATAATTTTTCTATTTTCAGTAGAGACAGGGTCTCACTCTTGCTCAGGCTGACCTAACATCTAAATTTTGTAGGATACACATTCAAACTATAGCAGGAGGTAATTAAGATTAAATGAAATAGTAAGCATGGAGCCCTAATCTGATAGGACTGTGGCCTTATAAAAAAAAAATCTCCCTGCCTCCCTCCATCCCTCTCTCCCACCGTCCCATCCCCTTCTCCTATGTGAAGATATATTGAGAAGGTGGTCTCTGCAGGCCAGGAAGAGAGCCCTTACCAGAAAATGAATCCTGTTAGAATTTAATCTTGGAGTTTCCAGCTTCCAGAACTGTGAGAAAATAAAATTTCCATTGTGTAAGACTGTTATGGCAGCCTGAGCGGACTAACACAGGAGCTTACTGGGGGCGTGTGGTGGCGGTATGGGGAGATGTTCATGTCATTCATCTAGATCAAGAACACAAAACAAGAAGCAAGTTGGGACACAGTTTCAGATTGGGATATGTTAAGTTTGGTGTACATTCACATGAGGAGGTAGAAAACTGGAAATATAGGTGGGAAGCTCCAGAGAGAAGTTCACTGGAGGCATGGATTTGGGAACTGTCAACAATAGGTAGCAGTTGAAGTCATGGGGATGGATAAACAGCATAGGAGGGGAGTCCAACAATGGATTCTAAGAAGAAATGTCCAAAGACAGAGGAAGAGAACCACAATAGAGTAGTGACTCTGATCCCAGTAGGAGAATTTAGAGAAGGGGTGAATAACAGCATCAAATGCTTCGGAGCACTAGGCACACTTCTGGGAACATGTCTGTTTTTGAAATAGCCCTTAAAATCACGGGGCTTGCAGTCTACCTGAAAAGAACACAAACACGTATGACAATTAGGAAATCATTAAATTAGGATGAATTGTCTTATTAATGTAACAGAGAAGTACAATAGAAATTCATCCATTTATTCTGCAAACATATATTGAGCTCCTGCTTATGTACCAGACATTTCATTGTTGAAAGAAGCAACTGGGCTTAAAAAAAAAAAAGACGTGACTTAGTTATGGGGGTGGGAAGAATGATATTCTGGCTAAGTGGAAAAGAGCAAAAGCAGAGTAATTTAGGCATATTGGAGGGGTGGGATGGGAAGGGTGCCGAGTATTTGGTATTGACAAGAGTCCAAAGAAGGGGGAATAAACAGGGATGGGGGAAGCCTGCCTGGGTGAGTTGGTGCCAGAGATTGGAGGGCTAGAAAGCACCCACCGAGTGTAGCTAGTCCCAATATTTTCCAAGGCCTGTGCCCCTACTGCTAGGACACATGGCAGATCCCCCTTGGTTCAGGCTGTCAGGCAAGTAGGGTCTCTGCTTTCTCCAGGCTTTAGACAAGCAGAAAGTGCAAGCTACTCCACTGGCCACCGAATACGTGTTCAATTGCCCTCAGACTTGGAGAGGAAATTCTCAATGAGATTCCAAGGCAGGGCATAATTAGAAAAGGACTTTAGGTATCACAGCAGCTTCCCGTCCCTAATGGGCTCTTTCACACAGCAGGTGCAAGAGGCTGGGTGATCTGAAGAGTCAATCTTAACCTATATTGCAGTGACTTTGGGTGGGCCGATGTACAGCCTGATCCGGTGGATAATATGGTGGATACTTACGGTGAGCCAACGTGTAGCGGATGAACCACTACCAGTCTCTGACAACTACCCATGTTGCCTGGCCGGTACCTAGTAGCAAAACTTCCCCGGGACCGCTCTGAGGCTGCAGTTCTCCAGATTGCCGGAAGAGGGCGCTGCCGATCGCCTGGGTCTGCAACTGTCAGACTAAGTCCCGGGCAGCAAGAGGCAATCTAGTGTTGGTCATGTCCCAGAAAATCCAGAGCTTCACTGATCCCCGGGAGCTGGCCCCGGATCGGAACTGCAGCCATTGGAGACTTTGCCTGGGCCAAGTGTGAGGAGCTGGGGGAGAAGGGCAAGAGTGGAAAGTTGGAGAAGAAGAAAAGGAAAGGAGGAGGGAACCCCAGCGCCGCTGGCAAGTCCGTGGGAAACGGGACCGCTCAAGGCCCATGGGCTCACATTGTTGGGGCTGCAGTTTGATGGGGAATGGGGCGTAGAAAGACCTGCGGGTTTGGACCATCTAAAGCTTAACGAGGTTGCACAGGTCCTGGGGCGAAACAGCCGCGCCGTCACGAGGATCCTTCCGGAATCTGACATTTAAGTCTCAGCAGCAGCCGCGAAACTTACCTTAGAGCTGCGGGTGCCCGGAGAGCACCTCCACAGCTATCCCCAGCCCTTAGGATGGGAGCTTCTCTCTGTCCAGAGTATTCGCTGTGGAGCTTCAGCTCCGCCCGTGCGTCTGTCTCCTGCAGGGTCTGGCCTCGCTGGGTCTGCTCGCAGCTTCTAGCCCGCTTCCCCTACCTACCACCTCTGCCTCGAAATCCACATTTCAAAGGGGGCTGCTATGGCTGAGTTCCCTCTTCTCTCTGCTTTGTAACCAGCTCCCCACATTCGCTTCTACCCCCAGACTCCTTTCCGTCTGCGGGCGCCCCTGCAGTTGGTGGAGAGGGAAGGGGCTCTGAATACAATAACTCGAGATAACTTGGATATTGGCTTGAACTGTCACACGAAAATAGGCAAGTTTCCAAACCACAGGTGTCAGCCTCTAGGAGGACTTGACCCAGCAGAGGAGCAGGTTCTTCCACACCAGAGGCCTGAGGGTGGGGCTCTCCTCTTCTGCGGAGTCTGGCCTCCCAGCGCGCCCACGCCTCCCATTCCCACCCATTCCCACCCAGGGCACCCAGTGCGGAGAGGGAGACGCAGCCGGCGCTCTGATGTCTCCGCGCTCCCACCCCGACGCCCAGCTCCACCCTCACCCTATCTCGGGCCTACCCAGAGATCAAGACTTGAAAAAAGCATCCCCCAAAGGAAAGTCCTCTCAAAGGCCCTAGACTGTTGAGCCCAGAGAGGGAGCAGAAGAGGGATCCCTTCTTGGCACTGCGTCTGCGAAAGCCACCCTGGGCCTCGTGCGGACCATCCTGAAGCTTTCAGTTCTGGTGCCTGGGAAAGGAGCGCGGAGGGGCCCTGTGAGGCCCTTTCAAGGGAAGGAAGCCAGGAAGGCAGCCTCCAGAGGCGTTCCTTGGAACATGGAGTGGGGGAGCAGCGTCCCACAGCGCCCAGTTGCCTTCCGCTCTCTAGGCCCCTGTCGCCTCGAGGGCACTCGCAAAGGCAGCTCAGCCTGGCCCAGGAGATTGCACCTGGCTGAGGGAGACCAGCGGAAGCAGCCGAGGAGCCCAAATGCTTCTTGCAGAGGCCTGAATTCAGTTTCTATGAATCCAAAATACAGAATCAGAAATAACAACTTCTGCTAGCTAGCGACTTTTTATCATTTACAAACTCCGGCACATGATCTCATCCTAAACTATTTGCATCCCTAGCACGACAATCTAGGAAGGTACACAGGGCAGATTGCGACCATTTCTACAGCTCAGGAAACAGGTGCTAAAGGGTCTGTTTCCTTAACTCAGTATTTCTTGAGGCACTGGAGGATTCAAGGATAGATAAAACAGGGTCTCACTCTGGAGGAGGGAGCCAGAAAACACCCTAGTTTACTTTTGCTGCCATGGGAGTGGCTCCAGGGTGTGGCAGGAACCCATATGAGCTAATGCCCGGGACTTCTGGACTCTCAAAGATCAGAAAATAGTGAAGAAATTTACACACCTTCATACCAACGCTCTAGAGGGCGGACCTTGGTTGGATCCCGCAGTAATATTTATCACAAGGCAACCACGTATTATTTGGGTGATGTACTGTTAACGCGTAAGCTCCTTGTAGCCAGGAGCTGCATCTAGATAAAGGTTGAATTTTCAGGCCTAGCCCAGTCCCTGGCATACAGCTGGAGCTCAATAAATATTTGTTGAGTGAATCATGAATTGAGATAAAACTTGGAGCAAAATAACACTACCAGGAAACACTGTCTCTCCGTGCCCTAGGTAGGTGTGAGGGACAACGAGAGGGGTGAGAAAAATTGGCGGGGAGAAGGGGCGGTGAGAAAGGTGTTTCCTCCTCACCATCCCACCCGGTCTGAGCTACAGACCCTGAATTAACCTTTCTGAATGAGCCCTCTGTTCTTGTTTCACAAAATGTCACTGCAGGGACAGAAGGACGTTTCCCTTCCGCTAGGCTGGTGTGAGCAAAGGCTGATGGCAATTTCCCGCCTCTGGGACTGGGCCTAGGCCTGCGCCTCCGCGGCTCCTCAATTCCTGGCAGAGCCGCAGGCAGAAAAGCAGAGTGTGGCCGGAATTGAGACAGCCGCGTGAGGCTGCTCCAGGGAAAGCTCCAGGAGGGGCCCGCGTTGGGCCCTGCCCCGCCATGCTGTCTCCCCCGGCGCACCCACCCCACCAGGGAGTGAGTTAGTTTCGGGATAAAGAGAGATGACAGGCTCCGTGAGGTGGAATCGGGGTTCCCGAGTATATCCTGTAGCCATGAAAAAAATCACTGGTTTAACGGGTCTGCACTATTTAGGATGAGTCCAGGTGGTGGCGGAAAGAAAGAACGGTCTTTGGTCAGAAAGGTGTTTGGGGCAAGGGGAAGGACTCTCGAGGCCTTTGCTTGGACAAGCTCGGAGATAGATATGCGCCCCTTCCCCACAAGGCGCCTTAGTCTTCCCGCTTGTTCTTGGCAGTGCAGCGCGCCTGGGAAAGAACGCGGAGCGGCGAGTGTGTGTGCAGGGGCAAGAGGAGAGACGCCTGGGGCCTGCGCTGCGGGGCGCGGGCGGGACTAGGCGCAGACAAGGTCGCTACAGAGCTATATCGGTGCGTGCGTCAGAAGCTCCCTGCAGCCGAGGTTGAAGCCTGGTCCTATTTGCGGGGAGAGAGTGAACCGAAAACCGTTGCCCGCCCCAAGCCCTTCGAGCTCCCGCTCCAGTTCAGCGTGGTTCCGGGTCCTGGTCCAGAGCGGGTTGGGAGGGGCGAGTCTCCTAGAGAGTTGCGGCCCCGGTTCCTAGCCTGGTTGCTCTCGGACTCTCCAAGCCGGAGGCGGAGGAGCTGCTAGCCACGCGTGCCCGGGACCTGCTGAGGGACTGGAAAGCTGCCCAGGGACAAAGGCCGAGCGACAAGACCCAGGAGCTATGGAAGATTCACCCAACTGTTTCCTTTACTCAGGTCTAGGGCCCCAGAGAGGAGGTAGGGTTATTCATGATAACCACAGAAATCTCCAGTGCTGGCACTGAGCTTAAAATTTCAAAGCTTTCAAAGCACTTTAATGTGTCTGATCTTATTTGAATCTCTAAAAACCTTATGAAGAATCATCTCCATTTCTAAATGGCATTGAGACTGGGAGAGATGTAGGATGTTCTCACCCTTGGTGTTTCTTAACAAGTATGAAATAATGGAAAAAGAAGTAAGATCTGGAAAACCCACCCCGCCTTAGCAATAAGACCCCATTCCAGGCGCAGGCCCTCCTGGGTCGCACCTGCAGACAAGGTCTGTATTTAGCGTTGCCAGCTCTCCTCTGTCGTTACCTTGAGCCCAGCGTCGCCTCCCCTCCTTGCTCCCTGGGTTTAGGCACCCCATTGACCAAAGTGCAGTTGATGGGATCTGAGTCCTTCCTGAGAGCGCCCCCCAGAGAAGCCCCGGGGAAGGAAGGGCGAGGAGCCTGGCTTTGCGCTGGTCTTTCGAAGCACAAGCCGCCCCCGCGTCTTTGAGCGCAAACGTAGGGTCGCCTGCTCCAAAGCGGCTGAGTGGGCTGCGCGGAAATACGGGCCCATGTGGGAGGCCCACGGGTGTCCTGAACTTTCTTTCCCCTCATAAGGGAGGTAGTGAGGAAAGCGAATGCTAGCCTAGAAGTTGGCTTTGTATTGAGCGAGTACACAGAGCACTCTTCAAGGAGAGAATTGAAATCTTGAAAAGCAAAACTTTACTATAATTGCTATTAATGAAAAAGGAGCCCAACCTGCTTAATTAAATAGCTCAGAACTGCGTGCTCATCACCCGGAGTTCCTTCTCTACAAGGAGGGGAAATAAAATATGAAAACAAAAACCAAATTCGAGAAGCTCCTTGACCGACCGGCGAAGTGTATTGGAGGCACCTGCGGGGCCAGGGAGCGCTCCGCCCTCCAAGCCCCCGGTGCGGAGAGGAGGCTGAAACAGCCAAAGAGAAAGCAAAACAAAAACAAACAACAATAAAAACGTTTAAAATCCAAGGGCAAAAATTGGAGTCGGTCTCAAAATCTGCGCTGTGCAGTGCTCGGCTTGGTAGTCCGCTCGCCTGCAGGCCCTGGCCTGGCCGGAGCGACGCGGCCGACTCCCCGGCTCTGCTGGGTAGTGCAGCCCACAGCTCCCCCTTGCCAGGCGCCCAAGGACCCTCAAGGCGCGGGGCCCACACTTGAAACCTGGGAGCGCGCAGACAGGAAACCCACTTCCTCCTAAGCAGTTTCTCGCTCGTCGGATGAGAGGCGCCCAATTGAAGCAGAATGATCCTCATCTACTAATATCCAGCGTGGCCACAAAGCGACTGGCCATTTACGCCACCACTTTAAACAAAGATATTTGGTTATTCTCAGGAAGCAAGTGCACTTTTGCATGGCTGAGCTCCGGGCGGAGGCGAACCTCAGCCCAGCCTCCCGCCCGCCAGGCTGCGGGCGCCTGGGTATTGCCCCCTCCCGGCCAGCGGGTTCCTCCAGTTCGGGCTCAGTTCTGCCCCGCAACAGACGGGCGGGCACTCACTCTGCTCCCTGCCTGCGCCCTTCCTGAAGCACCAGAGGGGAAAATGGCGTGACTCTGGGCTCGGGTGCTGGGGCTGTGATGTCCTCGGAAAGTCAGCTCCAGTCCCAGACCCCTGTGTGTCCCAGCGATGGGCGAGGGTCAGGGACACCAGGTTTGTTTGAGGTGGGGCAACTTCAGTGATGGGCCCTCCCATTAGTTCTCCTTCCACATCCTCCTAGCTCAGGAGGCCAGTAGTGTGTTTGCCTGGGCCAGGGTTGGGGGTGGGGATGGGGAGCCTCCGGTGACGGGGGCGGGGGGCGTAATGTATGGGGGGGCCGGCCAACTGAAAAGCCCCTGAGCTTGGGTGGGGGGTGGCGCAGGGATCCGGGACAGCCTCGCGGCGGCAGTCGATCCCCTACTTAGCGCCCCCTCCGCCCGCTCGGATTCTCTTGGGTAGGGGGAAAGGGGGCGGGGAGCAGAGGTGTCCCTCTGACGGCGGCAGAAGAAGCAGACAGACTGACAGACACGTAGACCAACAGTGCAGCCCCAGGGTTCGTCCCCAGACTCGCTCGCTCATTTGGTGGCGACTGGGGCTCAGCGCAGCGAAGCCCGATGTGGTCCGGAGGCGGTGGGAAGGCGCGGGGCTGGGAGGCCGCGGCGGGAGGGAGGAGCAGCCCCGGCAGGCTCAGGTGAAACCCCCACCCCGTCCCTCGGCCCCCTCCTCCTAAAGACCTGTCCCCGCCCGGGGAACCCCGACCGAATAGGAAAGAGGTTCCACTTTGTAACTCAGCAAGTTGGTTGCAAAGCAGCATTCACCTTCCTTCCTCCCAACCATCCCTTCTCCTCGGCTACTCTCCACCCCACCTCCTGCCCTCCCCGCTCTCGGTTCCCTCCTCCTTCCCCTCCCCCGCCTCCTCCCCGCGCGCCCGTGGCACCCCACAAAAATGGGGGTGGGGGTGTCCAAGGGAGGGGGAAAATGCTTTGGGTCTCCTCTCTGCGCCTCTCTCTCTCTCTCTCTCTCTTTCTCTCTCTCTCTCTCTTTGGGACCCAAAAATCCTGACAAGTGAAACTTAAAGGTGTTTACCTTGTCATCAGCATGTAAGCTAATTATCTCGGGCAAGATGTAGGCTTCTATTGTCTTGTTGCTTTAGCGCTTACGCCCCGCCTCTGGTGGCTGCCTAAAACCTGGCGCCGGGCTAAAACAAACGCAAGGCAGCCCCCGAGCCTCCACTCAAGCCAATTAAGGAGGACTCGGTCCACTCCGTTACGTGTACATCCAACAAGATCGGCGTTAAGGTAACACCAGAATATTTGGCAAAGAGAGAAAAAAAAAAGCAGCGAGGCTTCGCCTTCCCCCTCTCCCTTTTTTTTCCTCCTCTTCCTTCCTCCTCCAGCCGCCGCCGAATCATGTCGATGAGTCCAAAGCACACGACTCCGTTCTCAGTGTCTGACATCTTGAGTCCCCTGGAGGAAAGCTACAAGAAAGTGGGCATGGAGGGCGGCGGCCTCGGGGCTCCGCTGGCGGCATACAGGCAGGGCCAGGCGGCACCGCCAGCCGCGGCCATGCAGCAGCACGCCGTGGGACACCACGGCGCAGTCACCGCCGCCTACCACATGACGGCGGCGGGGGTGCCCCAGCTCTCGCACTCCGCCGTGGGGGGCTACTGCAACGGCAACCTGGGCAACATGAGCGAGCTGCCGCCGTACCAGGACACCATGCGGAACAGCGCCTCGGGCCCCGGATGGTACAGCGCCAACCCAGACCCGCGCTTCCCCGCCAGTAAGTGAGGCCGCCCCACTGCGGGGCCGCGGGCTGAGCACAGGAGGCGCGGCAAGGGCCGCCCGGAAGGCGCGGCGCCAACAGGCTGCGCGCCGGGCGTCAGGGTGGGCGGCCCGGCAGGGGCACCAGGAACTTGGGTGCGGGAGCTGGGGATTCTTCCCCCTGCTGGGCTGGGGGTCACAGAGGAGGCACGTGGTAGCGCTGGGGTCCTGCGGACTGGTACTCTGCATCTCCCGGGTACCGCCGATCCGCAGCTCTGCTCTGCGCGGAAGACCTCGGAAACCCGAGGGAGGCGACCCCCAAGCCGAGGGAGCAGGGGCGAGCAGAGCGCGCAGAGGCTAGGCCTGGCGAGGAGGGAGGCTACCCTGTTGGGATGCACTCAGGCGCCCGACTGGCCAGCTCTCCAGCAAAGCCGGGGCATGTGGGAGGGCACGAAGCTCCGGAGGGGGCTCTAATGTGCCGAGCAGGTGCCCTCACTAGGGCCCGACGGGAGAGAGAAAGCAAGAGGCAAATCGTCTAGGGGCTTGAGCCTTTGGAAGTCAACACCCCCTCTCCTGACCTCCCAAAGTTGGGGTCTACCGTCAGACCTCACATCCCAGCCTGTGCCCAGTTCGCCGCTTGTGGCCTCTAACCTGGGTTGGGCACGGAAGGAGCAGGAACGGCCTTTTCCCCACTGCGAAGGAGGGAACTGAGACTGAGGGAGGGCAGCCAGGGTTGAGGCTGGGAGTTCTCCAACACAGCCCTCGACGGCACGGCCTGGGGCAGGTGCTGGCGATTCCCTGAGGCTGGGCCTCTTGAGGAGGAGCGCTAGGCGGCCTGGGAGAGGAGGGCGCCGTCGGGGCGAGGCGGGCCGGGCGGGCCGAGCGCGCGGAAAGCAGGGGTGGCTTGGCCCGGCCTGGCCCGGCCCTGGCCGACGCTGTGCGTTTGTCGCTTACAGTCTCCCGCTTCATGGGCCCGGCGAGCGGCATGAACATGAGCGGCATGGGCGGCCTGGGCTCGCTGGGGGACGTGAGCAAGAACATGGCCCCGCTGCCAAGCGCGCCTCGCCGGAAGCGCCGGGTGCTCTTCTCCCAGGCGCAGGTGTACGAGCTGGAGCGACGCTTCAAGCAACAGAAGTACCTGTCGGCGCCGGAGCGCGAGCACCTGGCCAGCATGATTCACCTGACACCCACGCAGGTCAAGATCTGGTTCCAGAACCACCGCTATAAGATGAAGCGCCAGGCCAAGGACAAGGCGGCACAGCAGCAACTGCAGCAGGACAGTGGCGGCGGCGGGGGCGGCGGGGGCGCCGGGTGCCCGCAGCAGCAACAGGCTCAGCAGCAGTCACCGCGCCGGGTGGCAGTGCCCGTCCTGGTGAAAGACGGCAAACCGTGCCAGGCGGGTGCCCCCGCCCCGGGCGCCGCCGGCCTGCAGGGCCACGCGCAGCAGCAGGCGCAGCAGCAGGCGCAGGCCGCTCAGGCGGCAGCAGCGGCTATCTCGGTGGGCAGCGGCGGAGCCGGCCTGGGCGCACACCCGGGCCACCAGCCGGGCAGCGCAGGCCAGTCTCCGGACCTGGCGCACCACGCCGCCAGCCCCGCAGCGCTGCAGGGCCAGGTCTCCAGCCTGTCCCACCTGAACTCCTCGGGCTCGGACTACGGCACCATGTCCTGCTCCACCTTGCTATATGGTCGGACCTGGTGAGAGGACGCCCAGCCGGCCCTAGCCCTGCGCGCTGCCTCACCGCTTCCCCTCCTGCCCGCCACAGACCACCGTCCCCCCCGGCTGCTCCACGCGCTTCGATTTTTTCTTGAAAACCTGTCCACATTTAGACCAAGGAAAAAAACACAAAGGCCAATCTGCTGGACGTCTGTCTTTCTTTTTCTAAAATTTGTGGGTTTTTTTTTTTTTAAAAAAAAGGAAAATAAAAACAACCAAGCGAATCCAACGCTTCTTAAGGAATCTTTAAACAGAGAAGGACGTAGAACAGCTTTGGGGGTATCTTTTTGGTGATTCAAATGGGTTTCCCATGCTGGGGCGGGGCCCAATTTGGAGAGGGCTCTACACTGACCTAGCTCCAGACTCTAAAGATCGAAAACTTCATTCTGGGTACACTCTGCCAGCAAAGTGGACTTGCTTGTAAATACCAGGATTTTTTTTAGAAGGGAGGACGGGAGCTGGGGAGAGGAAAGACTCTTCGACACAACCCACTTGTCGCTGACACAAAGGAAGTGCCCCTTCCCCGGTGCCCTCTAGCCGCCTGGGCTCAGCCAGGACCGGTCCTCCACGAAAATTGTTTTATGTTTGATGTGAACTTGTAGCTGTAAAATGCTGTCAAAAGTTGGACTAAATGCCTAGTTTTTAGTAATCTGTACATTTTGTTGTAAAAAGAAAACCACTCCCTGTCCCCGGCCCCTCACATTTTTTATGGGCATTGACAAATCTGTGTATATTATTTGGCAGTTTGGTATTTGCAGCGTCAGTCTTTTTCTGTTGTAACTTATGTAGATATTTGGCTTAAATATAGTTCCTAAGAAGCTTCTAATAAATTATACAAATTAAAAAGATTCTTTTTCTGATTAAAACCCCTCCTTTTTGTTTGGTTTTGATTTGACTTTTTAAATGGCTTTTTTCTTTTTTTTGGTTGGTGGGAGTCTCATCTTTCGCCTGATGAGATCCAAATTGTTTGGGTTTGAGCTCAAGGATTCTGAACCAGCTAAGGAGGCCAGGCCCAGAGTCCTTGCCCCACAGAAAGAGGGAGTTTTGTTCTGCTGGGAATTGAGTGGAACCAAATCTTGAGCATTCTTGAGACTCAGCAATAGAGAAGAGAAAAGCCAAACTACTTACACCAGGAGGGAGAGGGAGAGGAAGAGAAAGAGACCAAAGGGCTCTCTCTCTCTCTCTCTTTTTTTATGCCAGGCTTTTTTTTTTTTTTTTTAGAAACCTCAGAATTATCTGCTGTGGTCTTACACAGCTGAGCCAACATTTAAAACAGTGGGGCCAGGATACCCGTTTTAAATGATCTATCATTTTTAGTGAACGGATTGCCCCTGTAGATTTGAACATCAAACCTTTATTTCTAATCCCATGGCTGAGCTGTTTTTGAAAGTGTGGAAATCATTCCCGGATTTGTTTCTGCTCTAAAACAGCAATCCCTGCTCAGGGACCAGCAGCGGACGACCTCTGTCCCTGCTTCTTGGGGCTCCTCTGGCCTCTGCCAGTGTCAGATGCAGGTGGCCAGCCCTAAGGATGCCCCAAGAAGGACTTTGGGAGCCGGGATTTCATTCCGTTTCCATCTCTAGCCTCCTAAACCTTCATAACAATGAATCTTTTTCCGGTTCCCAACTCTCCACCTTGCATTGGAACAGAGACTCCCCAACAAATATTCACTCGTGACTCCTTTTTTCTCACTTCTAATTTCCTGGTCTCCTTAGCACTCAGTTGTCTGTCCTGGGGGATCTTTTAGGGATGCAATGCTGGGCCGTGTGTGTGTGTGTAAAGAATGGTTGTGGACAGAAAAATTATAGTCCCTGGATGGGCTGTTGCCCTGTTTATGTCACCTCTGATAAACCTACCCAGGAAAGGCAGCTGAATGGGCTGTGGGCAGATGTCCCTCCCAACACTTCCCTCTAGGTTTGGAGGTGTTTGATTATGGGCGATTGATTCATATTTGGCATGTACTCACTTCTTGCCCACATTTTCAACTTTCTTTTCCTTTCTCACCCCTCTCTCCCCAACTTTCATTCCTCTCCTTTCATTCCATTCTGTCTCCATCTCTCTCTTCCCTACCTCCACCCCACTTCGCCCCAGGAGCTTGTTAGGAAAGTAGACTGGCCTGAGTCCTTGCTCCACAGTTCTCTTTGTTGACTTCCTAGGGTCTCCTCTCGTGTGGTACCTTAGGGCTGGGGGCTAGGGCGGGCTTTCTCTCTCAGAAACCCGGCCTGGCTACTGAGATACGGTTTCCAATATCCAGAAGGGACTCGGAGAGGATGGCTGGTTGGGTGTAGTGAGTGTGCTGGTTGAGGGGAATCTCAGCAAGTCTCACATTTCAAAAACCCCAAGCCAGAAAGTTTGAACACTTGCGTCGTAATGGGCGGTCGTAACGGGCAGTCGTAATGGGCAGCCGTTGTAGTTCTGGGACAGGAGGTGTAGATGGCTAAGGCACCCAGCTCAGGCTGGGGCTGGCAGGGGAGGTGAGTACTGCAGCTGCTGTTGGACTCTAATGTCCATATTCCACGGGTTGGAGCTACGCTCAACCTGCCCCCTTGCGAGGGCGGGGATGAGGCGGGTGGTCCTAGGCAGCCCCGTACTCCCACTCTAGCCAGGAGCTGGCTGCTGAGAGTCACAATTTTAGTAAACTGTGGTACCCTCAGCCTTACAACCCTTGCACCGCATGGAGTTTCTATCAAATACATTCTTCTCCCCGCCGTCTAGAGTCAGCTTAGTTTGAAGTCTATTTACTCGTCCTGGGGAAAGGTGAATTCAGCCGGGTCTGCGGATGCGACCGAGACAAACAGGGCCTCGGCGGCTTCTCGCCATCAATCACATGCGGCCCACCCGCTCTTGGCTGGCGGACTCGTCGCAGCTGCAGGAAGCGGCCCTAGAACGCAGTCTGAAGCGTTTCGTTAGGAAGTAGGCGCCTGCTGGGCGCAGCGCAAGAGGGTTCTGCAGCCGGGGGACACCCTCCACCCCTACAGCACTGCGAAGCCAACGTCGTCTTTCCCGGAATCCCCTCCCCTAGCTCTCCAGCAACTCTGGCCCAGCAACCCAGGCCCAATTTCTGACTCCCCCACGCCCCGGGGAAAAATCAGCATTCTGAGGATGTCCCTGGTGCTCAGGTGCCTGGAAGAGCCAGAAGCTTCGGACATGTGGGGACAGAACAATTCACCCCGAGATCACCACGAAGCTTTGCCTCCTCCAAAGTACCCTACCCATCTGCAGGCCCCGACGGTTTCGAGGAGTGGGGGAGATTTTGCACGCAGCACCCCCCCTTCCTCCTCTCCCCCACCCCCACTTCGCCATGTAAACAGGAGGACTTTCTCGAGAGCCCTGGAGAGCGGCTCTAGTGGCTTCGGGGCCTGAAACCCCTGGCTTGGCTTGTTTAATGTTTAGCATCCCAAAGCGGCTCCCCACCCTGGCCCCAGCCTGGGAACCTGGAGCTGTGGGCAGGAGAGGAAGGAAAGCAGCTCACTCAGCTGGCGGGCCAGGGACTGGGCCGGGCTCCAGGAGGCGAGAAGAGCGGGACGGAGGTGCTCTGAGCAGGAGAGAAAGGGAGGCTGGACTGCCGCTGCCACCAACAAGGGCACGAGCTGGGGTCCTCAAGGCCAGGAGGCGGGTGGGGGCAGGGAAGCCTTCAGCAGCCGCAACTCGAGATAGAGGTAGGAGCGGGCCTGGTGGGAGTAGCCTGGGGCCCGCGAGTGAAATCCGAGCCAGGCCCGGGCGACTCCCGGAGAAAAGCTCTGGGCACATACTCCGGGAGGCTGAGGAGGCTGCTCTTCCCACTGCTTAGGTCTTGGCCTTTCATGGGAAAAGACTCGCTCGGGAGCCTTCTAAGGTATTTTAAATCCTCCTGGGGCAGGACTAGGGAGCGCCAGTGACAGTGCTTGGGTCTGGCTTCCTAGTCTCCGATTTTGAGGCCTCAGGGAAGAATTCTCAGACTTTAGAGGCCGCACACCCTCGAGCGAGCGCGCTCACTCGCGTATGGGCGTCGGTGAGGGGCTATCTCGAGGCGCGTGTGCACAAAAGGTAGCTCGAGTCTCTTCTCAGGCGATCCGAGATAAGAGGAAATGAGAGCGGGGTTTTCTGACTTCCAACTCATTAGGGACCAGGTAAGGTCAATGCTTTCTCTATTATGTCTTTATCTTAAAAGTGGGTCAATTTAAGATAAGGGAAAATAAATCCAGGATCTGTGTGAGCCGTGCTGATAAAGACTGACCCCTTTTCTGAACTAAAAGCAAGCCAGGCAAACGTTCATTTTCTATAAACAAGAGAGTTGTCAGAAGCTGCCTTGGATTCTGATCAGATGTCTCCAGTTTCTATAGACATCGCTTCCTTTTCCCTACTCGCCACCCCCAAGTATAAGAGTGAAGAAGCAGAGTGAGCAGGCGATTTTATTTGTGGAGAAGTAGGAAGCCAGTTGGGAAATGTGAATCTGAGATGATATGATTCTTAGGCATGGTTTCCTGTCTTGTTTGTTTCAAACACAGCTTTCTTTCAGAATGGAAGGAAAGTGACAGACATGGGTATTGGGAGGGATGAGGCTGAGTGTTTTCCTTGAAATCCCAGTTAGGAGATATTGGACACCGTGTTCCTCTGGCCCTTCCTACCTTCCTGGCTGATGGGTTCCTTCTTGTGCAGTTGTGTTCCCGAGTCTTCAGGCCACCCTCTGTGGGGCCCAATTTGGGATCCTGACTCAACTTGCAGCACAAAGTTTTCTGGTGCGTCTTTGACCAATTGCTTCTGGAAGGAGTGTCCTATCTCCAGTCACCCTCTCAGGCAAGGGCAAGCTTGTCCACCCAACTAGCTGGAGGAATTGGGTATGGATGAGAGTAGAGGAAAATATATATTTTATTGAAGGGGAGGGCTGGGGTCTGCATGTGCCCTCACCCCCACCATGTATTTGTGTTTCTAAACTTTTTTTTTTTTTAAGACTAGTCAAGTGCAGTAGTGAGGAGGGGGGAAAGTAGTAGAACAAGGAGTACAATCTGTAACTGACCATGAACAATGAAGTGAGATAACTCACTACCTTCGGACCAACTTGTTTCTAAACTTTCTTTAATGAATCTCAAAGGAATGGAGGAAGAGCAGGCTCAGCAACTTGGTGGCACAGCTTTGGCCTCATCTGAAGCTACAGCTGAAGTGGCTGGCTGCATTTTTCTCTGATAATGACCTAATGCCCAACTTGGTGGGCATCTAGGCATGATGCTGGGCTTCTGCCTCTCTTATTTGATAATGCTTCCCATTTGATCTCTGACTCCTAGATATTTATTACCTTTGTTATTGTGAGTTATATCAAAGTTTTGGAAAAAGTGACACTTTATCCACTTTTCTTTTTATTTCTTCTTGTTATTTGCAGGACACTGAAATGTAAATCAATCATTGTTAGTGTTCTGTCTGAAATATAAATAAAACATAGACATAAATATTGCAGGCAATGGGACTTGTTAAAGAGAATTCCACCTTTGACATAAAATTCACGTATGATTCTGTCCACTCTATATGCAGGTATAAGTGATTGCATAGAGATGTCTGTCCGTGTATGTACGTATAAAAGTATGCACACATATGCATTTCATACACATATATATTGCTCTTGTATGTCTATTTAATAAGATATTCAAAAGGAAAATGTTCAATATATAATTCTCTTAGAGATTGTACAAAACCTGTTAGGTGCAAAAACATTGAGTACATTATTATCTCAATTAAGATGTCACATAAAACAGTTACCCTTAAAAAATCAAATAACCAAAAACTTTCTTCAGTTTTGCCCATTTTAATTGGGATATTTATTTATTGTCCTGTGAAATCTGGGGAACTAATTATGTTTTGGAAAATATTAAAATTCGTTCTTGAAGAAATCAAACTTAGAGCCTGAGACACAGCTCTGGACGAGACTTGTTGAGGTAATCTGTAACAAAAAATGTTGTCCCTTGCCAAACTTACATTAACCATTTAAACGAATAATCATTAATATGAATACTACCACCCAGGAACAACAACAGCAACAACAACAAAATAAATGTTTTTGTTCCTTATTTGTAGCGAGTGCCCTCTAGATCTCGGCCTTCACATAAGAGTGGAAATAAGATAGCAAGTCTGAGTGTTGCCTGACGAGAAGAAAAAAGACAAACTTTCTATCCCTCTTCCTCTCCCTTCATTTCACACATTTCTGGGAATCCCATCTTTAAAATCATGTTGTTAGTAACAGCAGGTTGTTGGTGGTGTTAAACATTGCATTTCTAGATTTTCTGTGTGACTGTTGAGAATTTCATTTCTACAAAATCAGAGATGTCAGGGCAAGAAGTGTCCTTATATACCCTTCCCTTGTCGTTGTGCCCATTCTATGGAAAACCCGCAGAACAGTCGGCCTCCACCTTGCCTGGCATTCTCCTTCCCAATGCTGCTGCTAGAAAGTGTCCAAAGTTCTAGGAAAACAAGGGTTTATTTGGCCCGCGTGCTACTGAATTTACCTGAACTCTGCGGCACACATAAGGCTGAGTGCGCGCGCGCAGTTGTAAACCTGGGAATTACCGTAATGACATGAAAAGGACCGAGAGCTGGTTCCTCTGAGCTGACTGCTCGCTCTGCCATAAACCAGGAAACTCGGTCAATGTTTAATGTACTGCCTATGCCTGTGTGTAAAGCTAACCCTGAAGAGTTAGATTCCCTGCAGACACTTCCAGAGCACCAGGTCTCTAAACAGACTTGCAGCGACAGGCTTTTCCCGAGGAGATTCTGAAGCCACAGAGGATTAAACCTCTCTCTCCTCCTGGCCACTTGATGGTGCCTGGAGGTCTGCAAGGCCTGGGTGGGGACTAAGAGGCTGGGGGGCTGGGCATTGATGGCTTCTTCCGTCCCTTCTGACCCTGCTTTAGAAAGAATTGCAACTGTCAAACTACAGGAATGCACAGAACACACTTCCCCGCCTCCAGCCAGGGCAGACAGAAGTTGTAGCTAGTTCATTACTACCCACCAACCTGCAGTATTAACTGAAATGTGGATTACTGCTCCCTGGCAGGACTGAGGAGGTTGAGACCTGGGTGCAGCAAACCTTGGAAGTGCTGCATTGTATCATTCCTACAGTTTGCACTATAGGTAAAGCTCACACATCTCTCTACACAATTACATAGTCCATTGGCTTCATATTGTAATCAAATGGGAGAACCTTTTGGAAATTTTTAATAAAAAGCCAACCCACCCAGAGCTATAGTTTAGCACTGGATGGGATAGAGAGAAAAACCTTTGAGGTGTTTGGTAGCATACAAACACCTTGACAATAGCCTTCTTGTATAAACCATCTTCTGACAATTACAATGCCACATCGACACAAAATTAGTTGTTGAAAATTCTTGACATGCCTAAATACTTAGATTGTGTTAGTTGTGTGTCTGTCAAAGCTGGGGGATTTTGTGTATATGGTTCTGCTCATAGGAAAGACAGAAGAGAGAAGAGGGGTAGAAGAGAGAAACAACCGTGCCTGGTGAAAGCGTGTGGGGTTCTGTTGGTGGTTTTGACAGCTGAGAAGTACTACTGGTTACAGCTGGGTCAAAGTGTTGAGGTGGGATGGGTAAGTGTGTGGTGTGTGGTGTTTAGGGAGTGATGTTAGTTGGGAGGGCCTGAAGATGCCGGGAGGTGGTGTGCGTACCACGTCTGAGCTTTGGGCTGGTAACACAATGACAATGTAATTATCTAGCTGAAACATGCTCAAATGGCAAAAAGTTGCAAAATAGATCGACCTCCTGGAGAAGAGAGGGAGCTGGTTACAGAGGTCTGCAGCCATCATCCTTTTTTCAATACATTTTAAACAAGAGGATCTAGCGAGTGATTCTGATTCAATACACATAATCAGTTTGCAAGTCTTATTTCCATTTGAAAACAGGGCCATTTGCAATCATAAGAGCCGGACACGCTGAAAGATACAGAGCGCATTCCGAGCAGATGATGGGTGACAGAATCTGTAGGCAAGCACTAAATATTTTCTTCTAGCTTCAGACCTTGTGCATCAGTCTTTAGTCCTGATGTATTTTAAATAGAATATTCCTATTGAATATATAATTTAATTGCTTAGAAAATCGAGACTCTGGCTGAGGGGAAAAACCCGGCAAGAAAGGTGACAGAGAAACCATGTTGATTGTGCTTCTCCTGGGTGCTGGTTAACGGATTTGATGGAAAATTCGATTTGTTTTATAAAGGAATGGCCGCTGGCAGGTGTTGTACGGAACTAAAGTTCGCGGGCTGGCGCCGCGAAGCCCTGCCCGGGAGTGGCCGGGTCTAACAGGGAGTCCGCGGAGCGGAGATGCGGAACCTCCAAGAAAGCCCAGGGGACAACTTTGAGGCTTCCGAGTGACACTGCCAAAGGCCTGGGGGCTCCTCGCAGCCCGGCGGTTCCAAATTGGTTGTCAGGGGTCTCGACTAGACGTGTGGGCACTTGAAATCTCGAGCTATTTTATGGTCTCTCATCGTGAAAGTTCTGGTTTCCAGGGACCTTTCTTAGCAGCTGTCTGCGGCCTTCCCCTTCCTGCCCGCGGCCTCGCCCTCCCCGCCCCAGCCCAGCCTTCCTTCTCCCCTCCGAGTCCTGCCCCAGGCCTCACCCCGCCCACCCGCCGCCTCGCTCTCCCCCCGCCCCGCCCCAGCCGGTGACTCTCCACTTGGTTCCCGCGCTGGGAACCACCTCCGCTGTTCGCAGCCGGCCGACATGGCCCCCAGCCCCTCCTGAAAGTCTGGAGTGCGAAAGAGTAGAAGCTTCCCGTGAATTCTGACCCTAGAATATACAAATATTAGTTCACTGGGTCACCACCATGATGCAAACCCTAACCTGAAAGGACTTTTAAAAAAAGATCTTAAAGCACAATCTTTGTACAAATAAGCAAAACCAAACAAAGCCAGTGAACTACTGCTGTTTCCCCGATGAGTTTTCTTAAGAAAAAAAGAGATTCTGTCTCCTCCCAGACATCATCTAACAAACTTTCTAACCAGGTGAAAGTCAATCTAACAATAAATAGTATGTGCTTAATGCCGATTCCATTTTTATTTCAAAAGGGGATATATTAACCTCCTCGAGTTGGTGCCTCTTAGGCAGGCCGTTAAGTTTTTAGACGTCCTTGCAATACATTTTCGCCTCTGGGAAGATCTAAAGAGAACCAACAGATGGAGGGCACGTAGTGTATGCGGCGGGATTGGGTTGGGATTCTGTGTAGCTCCTGGCTCCACTTGCTCAATTTTCTGAAAAATTCATACTAAAAGTCCCAGTATTCTCTTTAACAGATGCCAAATGATAGGAACTACAAAGATTTAAAGACATTTTTCCTCCTTAAACCTCCCTCAGCCCCCAACCCCAGCGATAAACTCTCTAGATCATTTTCCTCTCTAGAACTCATTCTGTGGATAACCGAGAGTGGTCCAGAGGCACTAATCTACCCTGACAGGAGGGGTGAGGGTGGAGCTAAGACCTCCCAGAGCGGGGAGCCTCCAGGCTCCCTAGTTCTGCCACTGACAGGGGGTGAGGGTGAGTCTGGGATAGCAGGATCCAATCTGCTAGGGTAAAAGCAAATAACCTCCCCTGCCAGAGGACAGAATCCCAGACTAGGGTGGACAGAGGGTGGTGCACAGAAATGTGGTCCCTAAGAGCAGCAGAGAGCCAGAGCAGGTTTCCAGGGCAAGAAGTTTCAGCCACCTGACCACCCCATAGCGACATGGTAACCACATGACTATTTCTAGAGGTGATGGTTGATTTGTGCTGATCCCCCCACAGCCTCCCCGATCTGGGATGCACAGGTCCAGGATTGCTAGCTCAAATCTTCAGGTACAATTCTGGGCAGGGAGAAACCTCAGCCCACCTCCTCCCTACCTCCCAATGCAGACCTGGGAGATCTTCATTAGGAACCAAAGATCACCTGCAGGAGTATCTAATTCTTGTATTTGTAGCCTGATGTGACTGTTACGTACTTTTCATTTGTTTTCTCATCCTTCCCTCTTTTGCATTTCTTCATTTCAGTGCCTATGTTCTGCTCACTTTCTGGCTTTCTTGTCCAATTCCAGCCTCATGGCTGCAGTTTTACTTTATAGGCAATTCAGTATCATTTTCCTAAGTCAGTACTGAAAGGAAAAGCAGATAAAGTGGATGGGCTAAGTTGTAAAGAATGAAAGCCAGCAAGGTCCATCCGGGAGGCCAGTTGGGGAGTAAGAAGACCAGAAAATGACCAAGGTCAGCCTATCAGAGGACTAGAGAGGAAAATGATGGAAGCAAAGACAAGCTGCAGCCAGGAGAAATTCAATTAATGTCAGTAGATGGGGAGGAAGGAGTACAGCCCTGACCTAAGGCATATGCCTCGTCTGGACAGGCATAAAGCAGGATAAAGAGGAAGCAGATGTGTGTTTGGTAGTCTGTCTCAGAGCTGAGAGGCAAATCTGGAAAATCCTGCCTTCCCTTCTGCCAGGCCTTAAGAAGGAGGACCATCCTACCAGAGCAAATTGAAGGGTTATGGAGCTGAGGGGTCAGGGGCTGGAGTTTGCCTGCCAAACTCCAGCCTGCTCCTCCAGCCTGGACAGCTCCAGGTTCTGCACTCTGGGGAGGAACAAATTCGGGGAACCTGGGGGAAAAGGGCGCAGCCACGGAGAGAGGAAAATAGCAGCTTCTGGAGCCTTCCACTGAAACAGATAGAACTATTTTACACACGTGCCCCACCCTGCCTCCCTGTAGTTGGGAGAAGGGACTTTAGAAAAAGAGCCCCTTAGTTTCCCCCCGCCCCCCGCCCCTGGCGGTTGGACAGCGCCCCCTTTAGTTCCTGCGAGCGCTGCCTCGAAGGAGGCGTCACGTGGAGCGCGCCCCACTGCCTGGGAACACGCAGGGGCGATTCTGCTGGGAGCCGAGCCCACCCACGGCCCTAACCTTAGAGTCTTGAGCTGCTTCTCAGGTTGGAAGGTGGATCCCGAGAGGACGATCGCTTCCCCGGGATCAGGCTGGGCCGCTTATTCTGGCAGGGCTCCGCGAGCCCAGTCCCGGGCCAGCCAGGCGCTGCGGGGAGCTTGCCGCTTCGGAGGCCTGCGACAGTGGCGCGGGAGGCCGGGGCTAGGGAGGCCGCGGGGCGCTCTGCACTTGGAGAGGAGGAGGGAGCACCCACCCCCAAGCCCGAGGCTACTTGGGGACTTCTGTGAGGTGCCTGGAAACCCCGGGCCTTTCCTTTTATAGAAGTCACACGCACACTGTGATATATTTTAGCTGCAACACAACCCTTTTGATACCCCAGCATGACACTGACTGCGTTAGTGAGGACCTCATTTGGTTGGTGGCCGCCGTAGAGCACATTTGAGACGCTTCCCCGCCTGGCGGTTGAGGTCGCGGAGAGGGGCCGCGGCCCAGCGCGGGCTCGTCGGAGTGGGAGGGCGGCCGCTCAGACTTCCCGCCGTCGGCGCCCTCCGCTTGGCCCCAGCGGCGAGTCCCCGCCCGACTGTGGCTCCGCCGTCTGGGCTTTTCCCTGAAAGGACCAGGCGCCAGCTCGCGAAGTCAGCTTGGCCGGTTCCTGCCACTCGAGTCTGCCACCCCAAGCTGGAGGCTGAGCCCGCGTCCTTCCCCAGCGACCTGCGCGCTCGCCCTCCCTCCCCCGTTAATATTCTCCGATAACTTCGGAGGCAAAGATTTCCATCTTTTGGGCGAATTTGTTTCATCTCTCCTAAATTCAGAAACGGAGTCTTCAAAAGTCTTAACGTGTGTGTTTATTTTTTTCTAGCATTCAAATGAATGCGAAGCCACGGATCGAATCCCGTCACTCATTTGGGGTTAGCTTCTCCCGATATTTCACACGGAAAACAAAACTGGGTCCCTCTTATTTGTACTTGTCCTTAACCTTTGCAGCAACTGCTGTAGATGCGGCTCTGTCCATCCTCTAATAGATTTTGCCAGGGGCTGGTGACAGAGAACTGATTTCTTTTCTATTAGGGTTTAGCACATCTTTGTTGAAGGCCTGTAGAATGACCAGGGATTAGATTTGCATCTCTTAGACGCCCTGTGTGGTCTTTGTGCGAAGCTTGTAACTGTTAAAAATGACTTGTTAGGAAGCGTGTGGGCTCTCATCGCTCTCCTTTTGACAGAATGATTGTGAAATTCAGATTGGCCCTGTAGGATTTAGCCCGCAGATTCCACCTGAACCCTAAGCAATTAGACCCTAATCTCACTGCAATCATATTTGAGTTAGGATTTGTTGCACTTTGTTTACTTCAATTAAAAGCGGTGGAATAATTTTTTTTCCAGCTTTTAAAGTGAAATCTCCAGGCATAAAACCTTAGGACTTCTTAGAAACGGTTTTGGTAGAGATGCGGATTTCTTTTCTATGTGGTTTCCTCCCAGTCCTCACGCCCACCCCCTCCTCCATTTAAAGAACTCTTCTTTTTTCCTCTGTTGCTCGCTAATGCCCGGAGCATCTTCGCAGTGGTTGAATTCGGGTCTCCTGGGTAGAACCGCGTGGAGATGACGCCCGGCTGCGCGGGGCGCCAGAGCTCCGGGACCGCGTCCCCCCATCGCCCGCTCACGTCCCCGAGGGGCGCGTACGTCCGGCTCCCGTGTGGAGCTTCCCCTGGCCCGGCTCGGGCATTGGTCCCTGCGTGGGCTCGGGGCAGTGGGCGCCGGTCGGGCGTCTTTCTTCCTATGGCGGAGTAGGCGCTTCTAAGGAGTCTGACTCCAGCCGCGCGACAGGGCGACAGAGGAGGCCGCGCGGTCAGCTTGACCTCCGCGTGCGTGTCGGGTGCTCCAGCCAGCGCTAGCGGAGCTGTCCCCGGGACCCACCGCGGCTTCGACTTGGGCCGAGCTTTGGCACTGCGGCCCTGTTGCGCAGAGCGGTCTCCTCTTCGCCGGCTCTTCCTCTGCGACCGTGCTGGCCCGGCGGCCGTCGCGCTTCAGGCGGCCGGACCCGCGATCTTCCAGGCCCGGAGAGCCCACGGCCTCTGGCCTCTCCTCGCCAGGCCCCAGCGGCCCAAAGCCTAGGCTAATGGGCGCCGCCTCCTGCCGGGCTGTGGAGGGCCAGGCGCCCAGGTCGACAGCATCTCAGCCGTTTAACCCCGTGCCGTTCCCAAAGGTCGCCTGCAGTTACTGTCAAGTCGGGTCACCTTAGTAGTTTTTCTTCATCTGTGGCGTTTATCGTCTACATTTATCTGGTGCGACTTTTGTCACTTTAATTTACTCAGAACATCTCTTCATTGAGAAGACATGACAATGACTTTGGGTTATTGTTTCTTCCATTTTGGTTCGTGACCACTTTTTTGCTCCTAGTAAGTTTGACTCAGTTCCCTATTACTGCTTCACCTTTCTCAGTTAATACTAATGAACGATCCAACAGAGTATGTAAACAAGAGAAATTTTCCAACAAAAAGGACTTCAATGCTATTTATTTGGGGGGAGGGAAGGAGACACCACTTTTTAAACTATCCAATAAACTTCTAAATAAGAAATGCTCTGGTGGTCACTTTAAAAAGTTTTCTTTGTATCTGATTTCATAAAAATAAAGCCAGCCTACAACCTTGCTCTGTATTTGTAACTAAAAAATTTTAAGCCAGGAAAAGTACTTTGTCGATACTAAGCTCTGTATAAATGTAGAGCAAAACTAACTGGTTTAAGCTAGTGGTGCTTTTTTCCAATATTTTCCGTGGTGGAGTCTAAAATAGGCCCACCTCTTTGGATAATTCTTATAGCTAGTTATTTTTAACTTTATTAAGAATTTTTTAAGGATTCACGGGAATAAATGAGAGAGTTTCTATCTTGAGTTTGAATGGAGGAGGTGGGAATGTGATTTGGGGTGAGAAAGGAGGGGGAGCAAGGCTGTGCTGTAATAATCTCTTTGAGATCTACCCAGATAAATCCTGATCTATTGATTGAGGATTCCTGCTTCAAACCAATCCTGTGTGCAGTTTAGTGCAGTTTTTCATTTGTGAATAGGAACTGTATCAAAACCCTAGTGTGACCATGACAATTGGGTAATCACACACAAGGCATCTTTGCTAATGGAGAGATTCTGTAAATATGTGTCTGGTGAATACACAGATAACAGTCACAGTGGAAGGGTCAGGTGCCACAAATCATAGATTACTCTGCCAAGGGTTGCCAGCCATCTGAGACTTGGAAGGACATTAACTGCCTTTGCATTCTCAGAATGCTTTCCTCAGTTTGTGAGTTCACTTACTTGACCCTACTTCTGTCATTAAAAAGCTGGCAGGCACAACCAAGGGCAAGCAGGTTGGCTACCTACCCTTCTGGCAGCTCTCCAATATTCTCATTTAGCTGCCAGGAGACATGGAGAGGAGTGAGTCACTCATAAAACCCTGTAGGAGCCTCTAGAAGGTATCAGGAAAACTTTAGTAGCAGCAGGCAGGTCCATCAGTCAGCCCGTTTTTAAATGTTCCCCCTCACACATGGAATAAATTACAGGAGGAATTCAATCCTGGGAAGGGTAAGGAGGGGAATAATAAGAAGTGACTTAGGCATAGGGCCTCTCAAACAGTTTCCTTGGAAAGCAGGTTGTAAGTGCATTACTTGATAGTCCCAGTTTTGAAAATCATCTCGAATAGAAGTAGGATTTTCATTACTAACAGGGAACAAAAATCAGGAAGAGTGTGCTTATCAGATGGTAGTAAGGGGAAAAACCAAGAGCTTTTAATGAAATTTGGAGTAGTATCACTTCTTGTCATTAGAGTAAACTTCTGGCTTTTAACATTCGCTTTAATAGAGAAATTGTTGCTAAATGGATAATATTTAGGCACTCAACTTTCAGAGACATGTGAAATTGAAATTATATGAAAATAGTTTTTTCCCTACCTCAAAATGAAACAAGTATGTATTTCAAATACAGGGACATTGTAAAAGCAAAACACATTTCACTCAAATATTAGCGTCCTGTTTTTGAGGTTGTAAAATCTAGGAATGTAACATAAAAGAATCATAAGGATGAGATAAGACTTCCTGGGTTCCCTTTGTTGGTAAGATAAGCCCTTTAGTCATACTCTTATATTGGAAGTAGTTTGGGGATCTGAAATGAACTATCATCACTGAAGGTGAAGGCATAACTTTTACAAGTAGGTACCGTGAAAAGTAGACTGTCTTTATCAATGAAGTCTTCTCCAGGGGACTTGCTTGTGTGAGAAGGCTTTTGGCACTTTTTGAACAGAAAAGAAAGATTACAATTCACTGAAGTATGAGTGATCAGGAAGGCTAGCAAATTGTATTTTTAGAAGAATACTGTATTTTCTAATATGACAATTGGTCTCTAGATGTGAAATATAAAAAAACCTAATTTTTCTAAAATTATATTATCACATTAGTGTATTCTTAAAGAATGGAGATAGACATTAGTCATCTACATTACCAAAGGGGAAACGTATTTTAAAACCAGATGACAGATTTGTGCCTTGTAATTTAAACAGTACTGAATGGTGAACAATCTTCCAAGTTCATTTAAGCAGGAATGAGAGAGATTGTCAATAAAAGTGAATTTTAAAAGACCTTATTGTACAAGTATGCCTAACCCCCCATTTTATTAGCTTATAATGCAAATCATTACTTGTTCTTGTTACTAAGAGTCATTTTAATGTAATGCATTCATTTCAGATCCTTAAGAAAACCAAAGCTCATGTCTTTTTATAAGTTTATGAAGAAGTTTCAAATGGCCCCACCCAAGTTAGAGACATGGGTATATTTTTTCTTGCTTATTAAGTAATAAAGTTGAAATTTACACTAATGAATATTTTCCATCTTGACTAACACTTCCTGCCAGAGAAGTTTTTCTTTCAAGAGAACAGAGAACAAGTGGACAAATGGAAATTCCAGGGCTATGCAATTTAATAGGTGGTCACATTTCGCATTCTTAAATTTAGAGCTATAACCAACCATATTCTTTCTCTCTTTTTTTCCCTCTGTATATCTGCTGTTAGTCAGTATCTTGTACAGTGCCTGGCACATAATATTTGCTCAGTAAATATTTTCTGAATGAATGAATTTGTGAAACACTTTCACTACTTCCCTGGTTGTAATCTTTTCTGAGATGCAAAATATAAAGATAACACAGTATTATTAGCATTTTTCTTCTTTTTATGTAAACAAAAAATCATTAAAATTCTAGGCGAGTTTAATTCAAAATGACAGAAAAAAGTCTTCACTCCTTTCTAGTTAGCAAAAGAGGAGTCTCCTACATTTCCCTGCCTATGCAAATTAAAACTGTAAAATGATGCTGTCATGTTTAAAACAAATGAAAAATCCCAGATGTAATGCAAGATAAATTCTGAGAATCAGTAACTTGGAAAATCCTTAAAGTTATTCTCTTTCTACATTCCAGACTTAAACTTTCCATAACACACACATCCAAGACCTTTAAGTTTCTAAAGGATAAACATCTTCTGAAGTGATGGGGGAACTATAAAGTCACAAATCCTATCATTCTTTAGGGAGTAGAGTTGGGAACTGGCCAGTGTGGCCTCATGCATCAGAAAAGAATTTAAAAACTAGTGTCGATTTTTAATGATAGTGCCATATAGGGCTGCTCTGTGGAAGGTGATCCAATGACCAAGGAGAATTCATTACACTGGAGCAATGTTCCCCTCCTGTCCCTTAGTGAGCATGCCTCACATTTGGGTAGGGGCTATAGGCTTGAGTCACAACAGAGCCAGCCAATCGAGTGGAGTCAGGGGGGAATCAGAAGATTGGA
>NW_012135636.1:1715651-1720947 GCF_000956105.1 Propithecus coquereli | reverse complement strand
AATTTTTTCTATATATTTTAGTTGTCCAATTAATTACTTTATATTTTTAGTAGAGACGGGGTCTCGCTCTTGCTCAGGCTTGTCTCGAACTCCTGAGCTCAAACGATCTGCCCATCTCGGCCTCCCAGAGTCCTAGGATTACAGGCGTGAGCCACTGCCCGGCCTTCTTTTTAATTTTAAATGTGAATTCTTTTACCAGTAAACAGAGTATTATTTCAGGTGGAAAATGTGTGCATATGTACCAAAGGCATTCCTGGCTTCAGCTGAGCAGGCTCCTTAAGAAGATATTTGTTTCTAGGCAGTGTTTGCTCAGCAAGACGGGAAGACTGGATAGAGTCAAACAGCAATAGAACTCTAAATAAGCTAAGACTTAAATCCAAATTCCATTAGTTTAAAACTAAAAATTTTCAGCCAAGCATGGTGGCATGCACCTGCAGGCCCAGCTACTTGGGAGGCTGAAGTGGGAGGATCACTTGAGGCCAGGAGTTAGAGGCTGCAATGTGCTATGATCATGCTTATGAATAGCCACTACACTCTAGCCTGGGCAAACAGCAATACCCTGTCTCTGTTTTTTAAAAAAATTCTGTTTTAAAGCATTCATTTGGCATTAACATACTGGTACCACTTCCTGCTTTTATCCAAATATGCATTTACAGTCTTAGCGGGTTGCAGGTAATCCTTCAACTGTGTTCCTAATAAGAAATGGAGCCGTAAAAGGGCAATGTTTTTTACCAACATCCGAAACAACAGTGGCCCACTGTTTACCTGAGAATTCTATCCTCCATTCACATGAAGATAGTAGTTGGCATTTCACCACCAACCCAGAGCCAAAGTCAGGTCAATTCAGTATGGGAGAGAGTGATTTAAAAATTGTACTTAGAGAAAATGGTTGATAAAAACCTAAAACAGAGGTTTGTACAAATATTATCTTGTCAATGTGTTTAGACATTATAAGGAAGAACTAGGAGATATCACCCCAAGGCTTAAAGATTTTGTGATTAAGAAAAAAATATGGTGGTCTATTTATTGATTTATTTATTCAGTCAATAAACATTCACTGAATGCTTACACCAGGCAAAGTACTAGACATGGAAAAAAAAATACGTGTCTGACCTCAACGACAATGTATGTGGGGAGCTAGGCATGTAAATAGACAATTACAGTTCATTGTAATGAGTGGAGTAATGTGAGCTCTGTGCAAGATGTGGTGGGATCCCAGGGGAAGACTACTTGGTAGGAGGAGAAAAGGTGATGCCTGAGCTCACTCTTGAAGGAGGAGTAGGGTTGTATCAGGCATTCTAGGCAGAGGAAACAGCACGCACAAAGGTTCAGAGGCAACGAGAAAACATATCATGTTCTGGGAATCATACCTAGTTTACATTGCCAAAGTGTAAAGTGTGAGGGGAGCGTTAGAAGTCAAACTCAAGGGGTGGTACAGGCTAAACACTTTGAAGACCTTTGAATGCCAGCCTAAGAAGTGTAGATTTTATCTTATGTAGCAGATGGAAAGCCATTGAAAAAATTCAAACAGGATCAAATGTGCATTTTAGAAAGGCCAGGAAGTCAGCAGAGTGAAGAATGGATTGAAAGTGAGGGCAAACTAGTAACAGTGAGGCTATATGGTGATTGTTTTCAACTGCCTGCTTGGTATAAGAGTACTTTCCTTAAATAGATATAAATCCTCAAAGCCTGGCAAAAATGAAGGCATAAAAATATTTTTCAAAGAAGAGCTTTTTAAAGAAAAGGGCTGTTCATACTGGGTGGAGATGGCCAATTAATTTGGAATGACCTGCACATACCTTTTACACACATACATGGTTTTACTCAATTGTGTGATTGACACCCACCTGCGTGAACATTTCTGTCACTGTATTGAAAGACTGTGTAGTGTGGTAGAAAGAGTGCCACCAGGAGTCAAGAGATGTGCTTGTAGTTTAGCTTTACATCTTCTTTATAAGACCTTGGGAAAGTCACTTTACCTCTTTGGGCCACAGTTTCCCTCAGTTGTAAAATGAGGGCCACAGTGTAAATTATTGGTAATGCCACTTTTTATCATTCTATGATTCATAACTTTGCTTGCCCTTATTAATCTCTCCTAATGTTTATTTCTCACCTCATCTTGATGATTTTTCACAATTTTAAGAGGGACAGAAATATTTGGAAGACAGCTCAAATTTAGGGTAAAATTCTATTTTGATTGCATTACACATGATACATTTAGCCTTCCTCCTGGAAAGAGTAAGGATGTCTGTAGCTGTTTTGAAAGAGTGTTCTACTCACATGAGTCACATTTTATCCTCATATGAACAAAAAGAGGACCATTTAATCATTTTTAAGATCTACTAGGCTAAATGAATGATTTAGCTCTAATTTTTAGGTTACAAATATTCCTGTCTAAAATGATTCCATTTCTCAGGTCAAATAATTGCATGTTCTCAAAAAACTAATGTGTGGATAAAATTGTGGCCCTTAAAATTATTGAAAGTGTGCTGTTTCTGATAACAGCCTCCTTATTTTGAATTCTGCATTTCTCTGGAAACTTCCTGTTATTTAATGCTTTTCTTCCCCCTCACTTAAGGGCTTGTTTACATTAGTAATATATCTTCTAGAGCTCTGGGAATTCATAGGATTTGTACCTACAAAACATCACAGCACAGTTACTGTGCTTCAGAGACATGCAGGGGTCCCAGGGCAAATCAAAATGTTTTTAAATGTATGATATGTGTGAAGTTGATGAAAATTCATGACTTCTCTCTGTCAGGGCTGCTTGAGCTTAAATCATCAGAGAAAGGTGAGTGCAAAGAATTTTATTTAATACTTTAAATTCCGAGATCCTTCCTATTGCCTGTTCATGGTTCCATGTTTTAGTTCTGTTCTATTTAGCAGTCTGATTAAAAAATTTTTTTTAAATAAAAAATTAGCAACGTGCTCTAAATTGCTTTTCAGAATTTTCTGCTTAAACCATTGCTTTGATGTATAACTTTTAATGAAGAATTGAAATGTGGTTTGAGAATATAGTCACGTACTATAGGAACATGCAAAATACACGTGAAAGGCCACACAAGTGCTATTAATTTAACTGATATACTTTATGGTTTAGAAGTATTTTCAAATTTATTTTTTAAAATTGAAAAGAAAATATCACAGGGAAATTTTTAAAAATTAAAAAACCCCAAATACTGTAGATATTGAGATCAGCTGTTTTTAAGTAAAAATCCATTCAAAGCAAAATAAAAGGCATTGTGTAGTGTGTGCCAGCTAAAACTGAGAACACAAGAGCATTGCAGTTAATTAGAACCAATCAACAGGATGCTTTGCAACATTTCTCACATCAGTGCACCATCTGATCTTCATGATACAAATTTCCCACAGTCTTGATGCAAAAAGGACTGAAAATAAATATTTGACTCATTAAAATATATGATGTATTTTAACTATTCTTTCCAGTAATTATTTTTAAGTCACTTTTATGAGAATAAGATCTTAAAAATCCCCAAATGTTATTTTATCTGCATTTTGGGGGGATAATCTTGTTTTTCTGTTTTAATTTTATACATATTTGAAAATCAGAAAAAATATTGGTTTTTAAAAATAAAATTTAGATCATGAATTTGAGTTATTATACGCTTTATGTATGGCTATTGTACTTGTGAAGGATAACTGGGCTTTTCCTGGGCCGTTGAACAATTATACTATGAATGATTAATTAGTACATTATAAATAATGAAGTACTACATTATAGTTTTTTCATATTAACAGTATACTGAACATGTTTTAAAAGAATATGCAATACTTAATATTATTCTATTTCTACAATTCATTCAATGCCTGATCTACCCAGAAAAGTTTTGCTTTAGTTCCATTTATCATACTCAGAAATTGTTCTACTAGGAAAAATATTGCTTTTGTCATATTTTTAAGTTCATTGTCTGTTCATTATAAACAACATCTTTTTCCTTCCCTGCTTCCTACTTTTTTTTTTTTGGCAGATTCTTTGTTACCTTGTCTTCGCATATTAAAAGGTAGAGCTCCCTCCGGGCCACTGAAGTGCTTCAAAACAGATTTATAAGAATTTGTTAAAAATATGTTTAACTTGAATCAGAAATATGTACATCTTGACAATAGTTTGTTGTTGTTTACTTCCTCAAAAAGGCTATTTTGTGAATGTCTAGCAGGCACTCTTTTTAGAGGCAAAACTAGCTGTGAAACCAGTGCTATTAATAAGAGAATTGTCTTTCAAATAAGTAGGTGATGCATTCTCCTAAGTTTATAAAGTACAACTCACTGATGGAAGTGATTTACTCTCCAAACTCTGCAGTCATCTCTTGACAAAAGGAAATATACTTTAGAAGAAAACAAATACAGTCCAGTTTTGACTGTTTTGCTTTGTGTTTATTTTGTTTCAGTCTATATATTTTTTCCTCCCACATCATGCAAGATGTTTTTCTCTCCCCACCAAAAAAACTTATTGCTAAATATTTTTTCTTGAATATTCATTATGTTTCCGTAGAAAGAAAAAAATAATAATTTCAAGGAACTATCTTCTCTCTAGCACTAAACTTTTTCTTTGTCCTCTTCCTTGAACAGATTTTATCCACTTCATTGCAGGAGTGTTTCTTAGCTAGGCTCTCTTTAGAAAATTTACTCTTTCTACCGCTTAATAGAGACAGCTTTGATGACAAACACTTTATTTAGAATGCTCATCTGTATCTTACAAATACAGAAAAAAAGGCAATGTTATGATGTAAATCTTTTTCTTACTAATGAGCCTATTAAAGACAGTAATATTTGTGTTTAAATATTAAACATTTGATAAATTTGTCTGTTAGGATTGGAGCGTTAGCTACAACTGTTAACTGCTCCAATGAAAAACAGTTTCAATAAATAACCTGAAATTGGCTCTGTTACATCTACTTTGATTTATAGGAATTAAAATAATAATGGTCTAAAATTCACATTACAATAACTCTGCTTATCTCTAAAATCAGCATTTGTTAAAGCAAACAATTTAGGTAGAAAAGTCATTTGATAAAAATAATTGGTTCAGGCAAAATAGAACTCACATTCTTCTGCCAGATAATAATTCAGCGGCTACTCTTAACTTCAGTGGTACTTTATTAGACTCAATTCTCATTCACTTAAAGTCTTAAGAAAAAAATCCAAGTTCTTTATTTTTTAAAATCATTTTATTTTTAAAGAAGTAAACAAATATGAGTGAATGGAATAAGCCCTCTATCAGATTTACTCACTGTTATTCAATTTCTCAAAAGTTTTCTTAGGGGACAGGAATGTCATA
>NW_012135636.1:1587580-1714791 GCF_000956105.1 Propithecus coquereli | reverse complement strand
AAAAATATAAATATTATTTATTTTTAAAGGAAAGAGTAAATACATTTAGAATTCAACTTCACTCTTAGGAAAGAGAGTATAAAATCTTCAACAGGGTAATGAACTATTTACTTGGCTTCAATTCATCTGCCTAGTACATAAATGATTTGCCAGAACTAACTGGTGAAAATTAACCAAAACTAGAAATCAACTGAGAGAATAGTCAAGAAAGAAAAAGGAAGAGTTTCAGGAAATGATATTTTCCCATCAGTGGATAGGCATGCATACATTAAAGGAATAAAAGGCAGCAGGAGGAGAAACAAAAGCTGTAAGCTAAGGATCCTGCAAGTCTGAATTAACTAAATGGAAAAAAAAATCAAATTATTCTGCTTAAACTTGTTCACTAATAAAAAGGAAAATCGCTTTTGTTAAATATGCTTGGTGTGATTATCAAGCAAAATTTTTTTCTCCCAGACATCTATGAATAAAACATGCGTTTGAGCATTAGGTAAACAAACAATAAATGGATGAGTTCAGTTACAACATAATAACATTTTATTTAGAAAACATATATAATCATATTTGTATTGGCAATCCAAATTTAATGACTTCTTTCAGTAAAACCAAAGTGTCTCACAAATAACATTTAATGCATAAGGATTGCTTATTCTTTGTCCATTTTTTCCCTTTATTTTCTCAAAGAAACGGATTTTAAGGTCTGCTAAATCTTATGTAAACTAGATGAAATGCAATTTTTCAGAAAATAATTTTATTTTGAATCGCCTTAATTTGGGGTTATAGATACTGTAAAAATAAAATTAAAAATCCATTTCTGGGACTTGGGGAGAAAACGGTGTCAGTCTAAATAGCTGATTTGAACAAGACTGTGTAGCTGAACCAGTCTTTGGCTTATTAGCCATTTCATTAACACCACATCTTCTTCTGTGAAATATGAATGAGAAGAAACCATTTACAATAAGAAAAGCAAACAACAGAATGAATTTCCTCTGTTGGTGTTTTATAAGACTGTTAAACAGAAAATGGAGGGAAGAACTCTCTTTAGACGATATCACTTAATTAAGTAAAGCATCCTAATCAGAGTCCCCTCCAATTGTAATGACTGTAGGGAGTCAAGTACATTTCTGTCTATATTAGAGTATCTAACTGCAATGATTTATTGATATTTATCTTAGAAGTACAACACAAAAGCAATAAAACAGAGGAAGCAGGGAGAGAGGGAGCATGCCATTGCTTAATACAGTTACAAACAGAACACAACAAAATTACTGATTTTCTTGTGAGAGACTTTGCCTTCTAAAATCAGAGCACACCTTTATATGAGAATTTTCCTTTCCCACATTTGGTTTTTCTAAATGTTCACTGTGATGTTTCTTTGTCCATTGGATGAATCATTGATTTACTTTCTTCACTGCAAGAATCACTGCAAATGAGTGGATGAGCACCTGCTGTTTTCTGCAGTGACATTACTGGATTGCATTCTACACTGATTTTAGTCTTAAAATACAGTTCTCTGTATGGGAGAGAGATTTGAGGAAGGAGAGTAAATATACTGTATAGGCAGACAGACATTGGCTGCCCTCCAAGTTGCACACAGCATAAACCTGTTTATCTGCCACATTCACAAATCTCAAAAACATGTGAATAATCAGGCGAACAACTGGATAAGTGATTCACACTAGGGAACCTAACCAATATTCTGATGAGAGGATGCTATGATGCGAAGA
The DNA here is from genome assembly GCF_000956105.1 of Propithecus coquereli. Lineage (NCBI taxonomy): Eukaryota > Metazoa > Chordata > Mammalia > Primates > Indriidae > Propithecus > Propithecus coquereli. Next base: position 1,713,067 of record NW_012135636.1, on the reverse strand, counting down.
CGTTGGGGCAAATAGACTTGCATGTGGAAACTGCACATAGTAAAGTTGATTAGGGGTTTAAAGGAGTAGATATTCTCTACTAAAATTTATTTGAAGAGGTATCCCAACCCTGTGGACTTTGGTTTAGTATATTTATGTGCAAGTTATCTGGACAATTGAGTAAAAAGACATACTTTCATCCATAGCATTCCAATAATTGGGGCCAATGTGGACTTTACGTTAGTTGTCAAGATAATTTATTTGTGTAAATAAAGATTTGAATGGTGGGGGCTAGTGTCTTAAAAGCCAATATTACACCAACATATGCTGGCAAAATTACGTATTTGAAATTAAATTACAAAATGTGCTTAGAACCTATTTATTTTGAAGAAGCAATTTTTCTTAGAAGGCTACATTTATTTTTTATAATTATAGAAGATGAATTATTTGGTAATAAGTGAACTAGGCAAGCAAGACTGTCATTATTGCTATATCACTGCTTTCTTTATTTTTCTCTTAATTTCTGTTGTTTTTTTCTCATTTGCTGGTCTTTTAATCCCCTGTACCGTATTCCAGTGGTTATGGTGCTTTACCATTTAGCTGTCAAGTTTGGAGCTAACCTCAAAAGTACACTTTGGTTCTGAAAATTTCTTAAGATTGTTAATAATTTCAGGCTTGGATTATTTCCATAAACTAGACATGGTTGTAATTACAGCAAGATGAATTATCAACTTACTTGATATGTATATCTGTTACCTTATACTAGGGGACTTCAAAAATTCATGGAAAGATAAAATTAAAAGATAAAACTCAAAAATATAAACTTTATTTCTCAACATAAACTCCATCAAGTTCAAGACACTTGTAAGACATGATACCAGCCATTTAGTGCATCCCTAAAGAACTGAGAGTCCTGGGAATTGAATCATGTCAATAGTCTTTTTAAAATTTTTTAAATATTATTAACTGAAGAAAAATGGGAGCCCTTTAAAGATATTTTTTTTTTAAATTAGGAAACAAAAAGAAGCCAGAAGGAACAAAATCAGGACTGTAGCATACATGCCTAATAATTTTCTATCAAAATTCTTGCAAAATTGCCTTTGTTAGACGAGAAGAATGAGCAGGAGCATTGTTGTGAAGAACTCTCTGATGAAACTTTTCCAGGCATTTTTCTGCTAAAGCTTTGGCTAACTTTCTCAAAACACTCTCATAATAAGCAGATGTTATAGTTTTTTGGCCCTCCAGAAAGTCAATGAGCAAAATGCCTTGAGAATTCCACAAAAACTGTCTCCATGACCTTTGTTCTTGACTGGTTCACTTTTGCTTTGACTGGACCACTTCCACCTCTTGCTAGCCATTGATTTGATTGTATTTTACCCTCAGGATTGTACTGGTTGAGACATGTTTCATCTCCTGTTACAATTCTTCAAATAAATACTTTGGGATCTTGATCCCCGGTGTTTAAAATATCTATGAAAATGTCTGCTCTTGTCTGCAGTTGATCTGGGTGCAAAGTTTTTGGCACTTTCCAGTGGAAAGTCTGCTCAACTTTAGTTTCTCAGTTAAAATTGTGTGAGCTGAACCAGCTGAGATGTCTATAGTGTTGGCTATTGTGTGTGCTGTTAATCATTGGTCCTATTCAATTAGGGCACAAACAAGACAAATTTTTTCCTCACAAATTGATGTGGGTGGTCTACTGTTGCAGCCTTCATCTTCAACACTGTTTCATCCGTTATTAAAACAAGTTATGCATTTGTAAACTGCCGATTTCTTTGGGCACATTGTGCCCTTAAATTTGTCATAAACCATCAATGATTTCACCGTTCTTCCACCCAAGCTTCACCATAAATTTAGTGTTTCTTCTTACTTCAATTTTAGCAGAATTCATATTCCTCTGATAGGGGCTCTTTCAAACTTATGTCTTATCTTTCTTAGAGCCTCAAACTGGATCCTGTTTGGACAAGTTATAAAAAGTTAGCAAAAGTTTATATCAGTACAAAAAAATTGAAATCTATGCATAATTATTTTCATAATATGCATTTTCTGTGAACTTTTTGAAGACCCTTCATACTATAGTACTGTAGACCTGTTATCTTACTACTAAGAAAATATAGATTTCTTTGCATTTCCAAACACAAACTACTATTCCAGAAAAAAGAGCCATAATATAAGGCAATTAAATAAACATCATATACTCTACAATTTTTTTTCCCCTGCATTGCAGAAAGGCAAATTGCTAAAACTTTAACACTGGAAAACTTTGTTAAATTAGTAACCAAGGACACCATCATCTTAGTAACAGCAAGTCTTGGAAAAGGTAGGTGACCTGGAAGTTGATGTTTCAAACAATATTCTGTTACATTTGAGCTTTTTGATTAAAGCCTTGCCTCAAGAGGATGTATGTTGAGTCTATTGTCAATTTTATGTACCAAGTGTTTTTTTCTTGCCTTGACATTTTCTCATCTTGTCTCAAGTTTTCTTTCTTCAGGATCAGGCACAAAGACTGACTGAATAGCTCCCATTGTCAGGATTTGAAAACCTGGTATCAGAATCTACCACTTTTTGTAAGTCTGCCCAGAGCAGTCTCTTCTTTAGCAACAGGACACTTGCATAATATATGATCATCTTTTCTTCTTCACTTCTCTCTGACCTTGTAAAATACGATAAAAAATATTTCATGATTATTGTCTATTGCATGGGAGATTTTTCAGGAAACACAATATAAGAACTAAAAAGCATTCCTTAAAAGATGTACCCAGGTAAGTGACATGTGGAAGTTTGTGGGTGGTCAACTAAAATTATTGACAAGCTCATCAACAGTCTGAAGGCCCAACACATTGATTTTTGTAATCACAGCAAATTTGACTAAGCTTTCTGTGTGAGTTGGGATTTGAATATATGCCCACAAAGCTAAAGTCAGTTTTGTGAATCTCAATTAAGGTCAATCATAGCTGTTTATTTGGCCATAAAAATCTCTTTTTAAAGGTTCTTAAAGAGATGGTCATTCTGAGTAAAAAATGATTACTAAACCCTATATAAGCTATATACCACAAGAACCTAAGAAATGATATATTGGCTGCAAGTGAACATTTTAATTATAAAAGCAATACAAAAAGATATAAAGAAAAAAAGATTCCTTTCTTTTTTTCTTGTCTCCTCATTCCCATTCCCCAGTGGTAGCCATAATGGTCTTTCAAGTATTTTCATGGATATTTTTATTCGCATGCAAGTGTATCTTCTTTTAAATCATAAAATATGTTTATTATTGGTTTTGGTTTTTGTCTGTTTGTTTTTGGAGATGGAGTCTCACTCTGTCATCCAGGCTGGAGTGCAGTGGTGTCATCATAGCTCCCTGCAACCTTCAAACTCCTAGGCTCAAGCGATCTTCTTGCCTCAGCCTCCTAAGCAGGTGGGACTACAAGTGCACGCCACCAAACCTGGCTAATTTTTCTATTTTTTGTAGAGACGGGGTCTCGCTCTTTCTCAGGCTGGTCTTGAACTCCTGAGCTCAAGTAATCTCCTGCCTCGGCCTCCCAAAATGCTAGTATTATAAGCATGAGCCACTGTACCTGGCCTATATTTACTATTTAAAACTTATTTTTATTCACTTAGCAACGTATTTTGGCTATTGCTCTATGTCTTACACATGGATTTATCTCATTCTTCTAGCAGTTGTAAAGGGTGTTACATAATATGTATTATTATCATATTAACAGATATTTAGGTTATTTTTATTTAATCTCTTTACTTTTCTAAATAATATTTTGGCAAACATATATATATTTTTTATGTACTTTTATAAGTGTATGTGCAGAATTAATTCCTTAAAGTGGAATTACCCGATAAACACATTTATAATCTTTGAAATATATTGCCACATTATTGATATAAGAAGTTGTACCAATTTGCCTTTCACTGACAGTTTTTGAGAGGTAGGGATTTTGACCAGGACTGAGTCGAGTTCTGTGTGTGACACGTCTGCCTGCCATTCCACCCCTTCAAACTTGGCTAAGGTTTAGTGGCACCTGGGAGGGTTAGTGATGCCCTAGTGGAGAGAGAGAATCCTCCTATGGCCTGTGTGCTTGGATAGCACACAGGGGAGAGGCAGCACTGAGATGGGGAAGGAAATTGCTGGGAAGGTATGGCTGCCATCAGTATAGGAATGCGTCTGAGTTTTCATCAAGGCCCTTGGCTATCAGCTTGGCAACTGTGGGGGCTGCAGGGCAAAACTGGAACCATTCACATAGGCTGTCATGAGAGTGGAGAAACTGAATTAGAATGATGTTCTTTTTTTCTCTCTCTCTCAACCTCCATCTCTGCTCAGATTGTAATCCAAGCATGCATTTATCTTTCCTTCCTATCTTGGCCTGGCTTCTAGGGAAGTGCTATTCTCAGTCACCTGTGGCTGATCTTCACGCAGGAGTTCTCTAGGCTTCGCCTCCATTGTACCATGCAGCTTCTCTGTGTGGCATTAACCCAGAAGATTTACCCAACATTGACCCAGTCCCTGGATTTGAAGAGACAGCCTCATCTTTGAAACTTCAACCCCTTATTCAAAACTTTTGTCTTTATGAGTCCTATTTTTATTTTGAAATAGAAACTTGGAAGTGCCTCTTAACCTATACCTAGATCTCGGCCTTTAAGTTAAGGGGTTACTTTAATGTTCTCCAGGTGATAGTTACACTAGAAAGTTTAGTTTGTATGCCACATCAACATGCTGTGTACTATGATCAGCCCTGCAGATGCAAAATGAATGAAACACAGTTAGTGCCTTCCAGAAGCTTAAAAAATAGTGACGACACAGTCATATAGTATTAAAATACAGGTCACTCTTTGATAAGCATGAAAACAGAAGTATCAAAATTCTATGAAATCCCAGCTCTTTAAATTTATCCTACAGCTATACCTGTGTATGTACAAAATGACTTATGGAGAAGTTGTTCACTGCAGCATGTATGTAATGGTAAGGGTTAAGAAATATCCTGTTCGTCTGTTGACAAGGACACTATGTTTAATAAATGCTTTCTATATACTGAGATGGAGTGATCCCGAGGATCTGTTTTTATACAAAAAAAGCAAGCTACAGAGTATGTATAGTGTATGTTGCTTTTTGTATTATATAAGAAATCTAGGAAATAAGAATATGTATTAATGTTTTATATACATAAAAACATTGGAAGACCCTTAAAGAAGCCAATGCAAGTACTGAGAGAGAACATCATGAATTAATGGGGTGGATTGGAAAAGAGGGTAAAATGCAGCTTTTTAACACATACCCCTTTATGTCATTTTAATTTTTGAACTATATGAATGTATTATCTATTTAAAAATTATATTAAATAAATTTAAATTATAAAATGAAATTCTTCCTCCCCAAACTCTGCATTTCCTGAGGTAGTTGGATGTGTTTGGCTACATTTACTTGGGATAAAGAACATTACATGGGTCCGGACAAGGAGGCTCTGAACAGGAGAAAGAAGCCTTCTTAGGGATCACTGGGTTTTTCATAGACCCACTGTCTCATGGAAATGATTCTGAGCAGAGCTAGGAGGGAGAGTATTGTTTTTTTTATAGTTTTCATAGATGGGATTTCTTATAAACAGGACACATGTAAGACACAGAAGCAATTTTAGGAGATTTCATTCTTTAAGCATCTTATAAGCAAGGCTATTCAGAGTGGCCACCTCATGTTTCCCATGATGACTTGTTAGGAAATGCATAATTTGCCTATACCGTGACTCAACCTGCTTAAGCCATGATGTTGAACAATGTGAATATTTTCTTCTGAAAGCTTTAAATGAAGGTGTCATGCTGATTTACAAGTAAGAGAAATTAGCTACCTTGCTACAGAAAGGCTACCTTTCTTTAACAAGGATGTGCTCCATAAATTTTCCAGAACATAACATTAAGTCGATTTAGGGACAGGTAGTGGGATAGAATTAGATGTTGAGAATTCTCTGGTTACTTCCATGACCTGAAATTAGGAGGTTTTCAAAGAAGGTGATAGAGAATAAATAACTTGTGAGAAAAAATGTTGAGGATGATTTCATGATTATAGGTGACAGTGTTAGAAGATTGTTGAAGAGTGATATAATCATCACATAAGTCACACAAGGACACAAAAGGCCACTTTTCAAAGGGAGACTTTACTTCCCTGTACATCTCTGCACTGTCTCCTCGCTACTACTGCCCTGCCTTTTCAGCTTGTTTTAGTCATTTTTGTCCACAAGACCATGACCAGGTGATAAGCCCTGGAAGTTGGTGGCAGGTGGCTAGAAGCATAGAGGTAGGTGAGCATGAAGGTGAGCGACTCTCTGCCTTTCATCCACCAGTTTCTTTCATTGCTTCCCCTTACCCCCCGTAAATGTCATTTAGTCCCTCAGCTGGTATCAAATCAGTCCTGTGGACAAGAGTCTGAAAAATCCTGGTGATTTAGGAACGAGACTTTCAGATATGATAGACTGACCATATAACTTATCTAGCCCACACCTAGTATCAGTTTCTTTTTGAGGTACTACAGAGTCATTATTTTATTTTTATGCGATTACCACAGAAGTGTGAACATGTTAAGCGAGTTATTGCTAGCAATCAGGACCACTTGTTACATAACATCAGTAAGAGAGACTCAGGTGAGAAACAACTCTGATTATAGGTATTTAGCCCAAATGTACATCAGTTATAACTCCTTAAATGTATTCTTTTTTGCAGCTAATTGAAATACTTTATCAGTGAAAGTCTTGACATAACAGTTATACAAACATACGTGTAAGAACATGAGGAAATTAAATGACTTATAACATACACCTTAACAAAATGATGGCTTAATTTGTACTCCTTTTGTAATTTTAACTAAATATTGTGGTGAGTAGTTCTTACTTTAAATCCTAAGTATATGGGCATTTATTACACACAATATGAAAATACTTCAGGAGGCTTGTGATTAACTCTGTGGTATCCAGGCACAGTTTATAGAGACCTTCAATCAAAGACAAAAGGCCCAAGTGGATGATGAATCACATAAAAAAAGATGTATGTATACAACTAAGGACTTAATTCAGACTTGCTCAAATGAGCTCAGTTCTAGTTCTTGGCTTATCGGGCATGTCCCCAAGCAAGTATTCTCTGAGCCTGGCTCAGGTCTGCCTTATGGATTAGCCCCTAGGGTAGGGGGGCTAGATTAAATACAGGATACCCAGTTAAATTTAATTTCAGGTAAAGAATGAATAATTTTTTAGTATAAATATGTCACAAATACCACATGCAACATATTATACTGAAAATTATTTGTTTATTAGAAATTCAAATGTAATTGGGTATCTTGTATTTTTATTTTTTTCTAAATCAAGTAATTCTACCCCACAGGTGCTAAAAGACACCCACATACTTCCTTTTGCTGCCCTCCATGGCTGAACTTGGGCCTTGCAATCATGCAGACAGGTGCCCTGTCTCTCATGTGCTGAGAAAAGATGGCTTGCAAATTTGAAACCCCCAAATCCAGAATTTCAATCTAGCTCCATGGTTTGAATCTCTTATTGGATACTGCCACACTCCCTGTTACTTAGACTTGCTTTCTCCTAATAGAACATTTTGTTTATACAGCATACTTTCAAAGAATTTTGTTAACATTAGTGATTGGAGAGAAACCTCAACTGCTTTGTCACTAATTGTAATACAGAGAAAATTCTAAGACTTACATTCTTCTCTCTCTCTCTGCCTGAACTCGAATGCCAATTTTGATTTTTCGAAAGCATATTCTTAAGGTTTGGTGCCTAGATTTTAAGGGGCAGATGGATGTAAATGAGATAGGAGGGCTTTTTTCAGACTATGTTTGTACCCCTGGATTGGTCTCTTGGAGCTGTGGTCAAGGTAACTATTCAAGAGTTTAATTTAAGATTTTCCAAGTCAAGCCAAATGCCACTACTACTAAAATCTAGCAACTAAAGATATGGAATAGCAATATGGCATAATAAAGAATAAAAAATGAAATCTAGAGTTGGCACATTTGAGATCAAGTCCTGCCTTTTTACCTGAACTGGCTGTAAGATCCGAAGCTATGATCCATGATCCATGGAGATCATTTAGCCTCCATGACCGTCAGTTTCCTCCTCAATAAAACGGGGATAGTAGAGCAACTATAAAGAGAGAGACTGTGTGTAGAAATGATTTGTCAACTTCAATCCAGTTGTTTGTAGTGGTGGTAATGATGATAAAGATCATGGTCATAACCATTATAGAAGACAGTTATTAAAAAGAGATTTTAATTTAGACTCTAAAATTTTTACTACCTTCTCGGTTCAGAAGAACTATATACATAAGAGTATTGTTCTTATATGCATTGAGAAAAGAAAAAAAAGACACCAAAAATGAACCCAATTTCATATACTTTTAGAAAACAGCTTACTAAAGGATTTTGTGTCTAAAAATTGGCAGAGTAGAATATTTTATTTATTTAGGATCACACTGGAAAATGGTTAAAGAGAATAACACTAAGAAACATCTTGTTTAAAGCCTTTAACTTTTTTTTTTTTTTTTTTGAGTCAAGGTCTCGCACTGTCACCCAGGCTGGAGTGCAGTGGCACAATCACAGCTCACTGCAGCCTCAAACTCCCAGGCTCAGATGATCCTCCTGGATCAGCCTGTGGAGTAATTAGGACTACAGGAATGTGCTGTAATACCCAGCTAATTTTTTAATTTTTTTGTAGAGACAGGGTCTTGCTTTGTTGGTCATGCTGATCTTGAACTCAAGTGATCCTCCTGCTTTGGCTTCCCAAAGTGTTAGGATTACAGGTATGAGCTAGCTGCACCTGGGTCCTTTTACTTTTATTTTTGGGTCAACACTCATTTGACATCCAGCCTATTTATTTTATAAAAACATCAGCAAAGTCTTCTCAGACACACTTCTTCTTATTGTTAATATAACAACTTGGAGTTTTCAACTTATAGAGAAGGCTTTGATGAGGTGTTGAGTGTATCCATTTGCTTAGTGATAAAAAATGGAGCAAGAGAAGAGGTTGGACAATATGTCCTCTGGTTCCATTTTGCACTTGCATCTTAAGCTCAAGGAGAAGGAGGGAGACGACTCCCAGGCCAACTGCTGAGAGCTGAGCCCTCGGGGCATTGGGTGTCAACTCTGACTGAAGAGTATTTGTCCTTGTTTAATTTTACTTCATGTTTTATTATATACCCAGCACATATGTGTTATAGAAAACTAGAGAATATAGATAAACACAAAAAAGAGCATAAAAATCACTCCTAACTCTACCCTCCAGAGATTTGGAATGCTCACAAGACGTCAATTTGTGTTGCACTGTGTCCCCACATGTGCTGTGAGCTCTGAGAGAGCAGAGTTCATCACACTCGCAGAATCCCCCAAAGGGACTAATTATGGTGGTCTTCATGGAGGTGTTCTAAACAAATGCATTTTAACCAAGGCATCTAGGTTAGTGCTAAAAGTCTTTGTCACTAAATCCTGAGCTCCATTCTTTACAGGGTCTCAAATTACTCTTCTTTCACTTCTTTCGTTTTAAAAGTAAGTGAGGTAGGGTTCCAGCTCCAGGCTAAAAGTGTCCACCTTTAGAGCTTAGAATCATCTGCCCTTGCCTGAGAGACTGAGGGGAGGAGGATCAAGTGGGACAAGCCTGGCCCAGTTATCGAATTTTACTTGTTAGAGCAGAGTAGTTCCTCTAAGTACCTCAGGGTCACTTTCTTTTGCCCCAGGCCCAGATTCCCATGGATGCAGTTCTGATCCTGGGAGGGAGAAAGGACTATGCATAAAAACGTGAAGACTCACATCACCCAAGCCTCCTAAGACTTTGGAGAGCCAGCTAATATTGCTTTGGGAACATCTGATGCAGAGAGTAAGTGGAAAGAGACATTCTCCTCCACTGAGCAGTGTTGACCCATCTGCCCAGAGTGTCGGTGGCAGTACCCAGTAGAACATGCAGGATGCAGTGGTGGTGCCGAGCAGAGGGGCAGCTGGCCTGGTGCCCATGCAGGAGGCAGCAGTTTCCAGAGAGGCACAGGCATGGTACATCCCTGAAGTGCAGTGGGACATAGTAGTATTCCAGTTTACAGTAGGAACACAGTGGTGCTCAACAAAGCAAAGAAGCATAAAAAAGGTATCTTTCACTAGAATTACACCTAAACACTTATGAGACACGGCCCAAGAGGTGTGTGCGTCTGAGTGTGTGTAGGTAGGAGGGCAAAAACTCTAGGGAAGGTTCCATTTCAGACATTTTACCTCACTTCCTCTTTCCTAAACTAGCCCTGAAAATTGTTACTAAAGTGATAAAATGATGGTCCTTTCCAGTTATTTGACTAAACTCCTGGACTCAAAGCCTTCCTCTGGTGTCGTGTAATACTTGGATTGGATTCAGGCATCTCTGCCTAATAATATCTATCTTGTAGAGTTGTTAGGAGAATTAAACAATGTAATATGTGCTAAGAGCTTAAAACAGCGCTGGACATATAGTAAACCCTGCTCAGTATTAACGTTCTGCAAAGCGTTCAGTGTCTGGGAGGTCGGGGAGGCAACTAAAGAAGCAACCACGATAGATACAGAACTGTAAGGAGATTTAGATGCGCATCTCTCCAACTTGAGTTGGACCAATAGTTAGTTGATAGATTAAGCTAAGAAGTCAGTAAAGTGGAGAGTCGTAAAAGATGTTATTTGCATGCCTTAAATATTCTATTTCAATTTAAAGCAAATTAGGGTTGCCAGGAGACAGGGGATAAGGGAATGAGAAGTGGTTACTTAAAGAGTGCAGGGTGTTCTTCTGGGGTGATGAAAAAGTTTTGAAACTAGAGAGAAGTTGTGGGTGCACAACATAATGAATGCACTACATGCCATTGACTTGTATGTTTTAAAATGGTTAATTGGAATAAGTGGAATCATACCATATGTCATTTTTTGGGAATTTTTTCCCCCATTTGGTATAATTCTGTGGAGATTTATCCAGGTTGTTGTGTGTATCAATAGTTTGTTCTTTTTGGTTGCTGAGTAGTATTCCATGTTATGGATATATCACAGTTTGTTTAGTCATTCACCCATTGAAGGACATCTGGGTTGTTTCCCATTTTTGGTTATAAATAAAGCTGCTATAAATAAAAAACAAATATAAAAATGAATAATTGTATGTTGTGTGAATTTCACATCAGTAAAGAAAATGTAAATGTACATTATTTTGCCAATCTTTTGATGTAGGGCTGAGGATTTTTCTTTAGGTATGTGTCTAATGATTGAAGTCTCAGGTCATCTTTCTGGCACAAACCACACCTATAGCAGATATTTTTTGATTTCCAGTTTCAGTTTTTTTAAATTGGAGCAACAACTTAGATACCTATAAGTCTAAGAGTAGAATCTGTTTAGTTTTTTATATTTTTCCATTTATAGCTTTTTTTTTTGGCTTTTTTTTTTATTTCAGGGTATTATGAGGGTACAGACATTATGGTTACACTTTATATCTTTGCCTCACCCAAGCGAGGTTTAAAGGAATGCCCTTCCCCCCTACAGTGCTCCCAGTGTCATTTAGTTGTGGGTTTACCCCCCCATCCCCCTAATCCCTGGAGAGTATTACTGCCATGTGATCACCCTAGTGTTGATCAGTTAGTACCAATTTGATGACAAGGACAAGTGGAGCCCATTCTTCCAATCTTGTGGTGCCTCACTTTGGATAATGGGCTTAAGTTTAATCCAGGAAAGTATAAGAGGTTCTAGATCACTGTCGTTTCTTATGATTGAGTAATATTCCATTGTAAACATATATCAAATTTTAACAATCCACTCATGGATTGATGGGCGCTTGGGTTGTTTCCACATCCTTGCAATAGTGAATTGTGCTGCCATAAACATTCGGGTGCAGATGTCTTTATCATAGAATGTTTTTTGCTCTTTTGGGTAGATGCCTAATAGTGCTATTGCTGGATCGAATGGTATTTCTATTTTTAGCTCTTTGAGGTATCTCCAAATTCTTTTCCACAGAGGTTGCACTAATTTGCAGTCCCACCAGCAGTGTAAGAGTGTTCCTGTCTCTCCACATCCTCGCCAGCATTTGTTGTTTTGGGATTTTTTGACAGAGGCCAATCTCACTGGGGTTAGGTGATATCTCATTGTGGTTTTGATTTGCATTTCTCTAATGATTAGAGATGTTGAGCATTTTTTTTATATGTTTGCTGGCCATTATTCTGCCTTCTTTTGAAAAGTTTCTGTTCATTTCCTTTGCCCATTTGTTGATGGGGTTGTTTGATTTTTTCTTCTTGATTTTTTTGAGTTCTAGATAGATTCTGGTTATCAGCCCTTTATCAGATGTGTAGAGAGCAACCATTTATAGCTTTATATCCATACATGAGAACAATTATTTTGGCAGCCCACATTTATGTCTTTGTACATTATTTCCCATAGAAACAACTTCTGTACTCATATTTTTATGAATTTATGTAATTTTCATTGAATAGCACAATTATAATAACAAGTAAAACTGGCAAAAAGAAAAATAAGCCTAAAACAAACACATCTGGCTTTTGTTAGGCATACAATTCAATTCACCTAGTGGGAGTAGAAGTAAGATGGGTATACTAGGGAATAGCTTATCAGCTTTGAGCACTAGTGAGGCCAGGACTACAGTCAGTGTGTTTTACAAAGAAAATAATGTGTATCAAGTGAGTTGGTTAAGTACAGGTCATTTTGAGAGCATTTACAATATGATGAATCCCCATAAAAATGAGAGCTAAAGGTGTAGAAGGACCTAACTAGAAGAAAATCCAGGAAATCATGGTTCAGGCAGGGGAAGCAGCCATAGAGAGAACACCTACAATGGAGGAACAGCGAGAGGATTGCTGGGGCGTGGCACGCAGAAGGGATGTGTTGAAGACGAAGCTTGAAGAGGATCTTGTAAGCCATATTAAGAAGTTTAGACTTTATTTTAGGGACAACAGAAAGCCATGGAAAAATTCGAAGTAGGGGACTGACATAATCAGAATCAGACTTTCATTTTAGAAAGATCCCTCCAGCTGCGTTCCAGGGGCTAGATGAGAGGAGGTGGTGCGGCAGTGGAGGGATGAGGGCTACGGAAGTCCAGAGACAGGTGTCAGGTAAGTGGGGGTGACCTGGGGGCAGTGCTGGAGGGATCTGGATGAGTACACAGCAGCTCTGAGAGGAAGGGAAAGGGTAGACTGCACAGGGGCCAGTGACCAAGTGCACTTTGTGGGTGAAAGAGAGAGGGAAGATCAGCCTTGGCAGTGGTGTCATTTGCTGAAATAGAGAACATGGAACAAGAGTAGGTTTGGGGGAAGATAAGTGCGCCTTAGAACATATTGAATTTGAGGTTAAAAGAAGCTGTGGGATATCCATTAAGTTGCTAGACATGTAACTTTAAAACTGGATCTCAGAGATTAAAGTGGCCAGAAAGTCACTAAGGTAAGGAATGGAAAGCGTGCATTGAAGTCTATTAATGAGGAGCTCCCTGGTAACATGGTCAAAGCCATTTTAGAAGGAAGGTGGGCACAGGAGTGTCATGGCCGTGGGTTGAGAAATGTATGGGCATGAGGAAGTGACTGTGTGGTTAACCAGAGAATCGGGGTTTTGAAAGGGAGGGCAGAGTAGGAGAGTGCAGTAGCTGGAAGTGGAGTGGGGGATGAAGAGGAACATATTTGAATGTTGCTGAAATGAGTCAGAAGGAAGGTTAAGGCTGCAAGTGCAAGCAAGGGAGGGAATAAGGCAGGGGTTAAATGGAGAAACTCAAGCTAGTTATGGAACTCTGCTGTGAGGGGATAAATGAGTAAGCCCATATAAGCACCAAGCACAAAGCATGCACGTGGCTTGTCTGTTCCTTCCATTCTCTATGCACTGCCTGGCACCTATCTTGTTTCATTTTGTTCTTATCCATGACCTGATACGGTTACTTTGGCCCGTGCCTTCTTGGCTGCACACCTGTGGTTTTAGGAAGTTATCCACGTAATTCTGGATGGGTGTCTAGGTTTAGAAACTAGTAGAGACTGGCCTATCTTGCTTGTCCCTTCTTCCCATATATGTTCACAATGCCCACCATGAATTTCATTTTGCAACTTCTCACTTTCATTTCACTGTCACACTCAGGTGCTCGGCAGAGGCAATGGGCTCCTAACTACACCTGAGTCATCTCATGTACTCACACAGACTTTATTCCAAGTACCTTAGCTTCCTGTTTCTTTCACTAAGTCAATATGGGAGGCTTCTGTTCATTGTGGAAAGAGGCTCTCTTCTCCCCATAGCCTTGTTACAGTGTTTATATTTAATTGTTAAAAACAATTATTATTTTATTTGTTTAATTAAAACATTTATTTCGGTAGATTTAGGGGGATACAAGTGGCTTTTTGATACATGGATGAATTGTATAGTGGTAAAGTCAGGGCTTTTAGTGTACCTGTCACCTGAATAGTGTACATTTGTACATTGTACCTGCTAGGTAATTTTTATTCCCTCATCCCCTCTTTGTCCCCCATTCTGAGTCAGCAGTGTCCATTATATCACTCTGTATGACCATGCGTACCCATCTTTTAGCTCCCACTTGTAAGTGAGAACAATATTTGTTTTTCCATTCCTGAGATACTTCACTTAGGATAATGGCCTCCAGTTCCATCCAAGTTGCTGCAAAAGACATTATTTCATCCTTTCCCATGGCTGTGTAGTACTCCCTGGTATACATATGTACCACATTTTCTTTATCTACTCATCAGTTAATGGACACTTAGATTGATTCCATATTTTTGCAATTGTGAATTGTGCTGCAATAACATACGGGTACAGGTGTCTTTTTGATATAATGATTTCTTTTCCTTTGGGTAGACACCTAGTGGGATTGCCGGATCGAATAGTAGGTCTATTTTTGTTTTTTTGAGGAATCTCTATACTGTTTTCCATAGAGTTTGTACTAATTTACATTCCCACAAACAGTGTATAAGGATTCCCTTTTCACCTCATTTCTGTCAACATTTATTGTTTTTTGACTTTTTAATAATGATCATTCTGACAGGGGTAATGTGATATCTCCTTGTAGTTTTAATTTGCATTTCCCTGATGATTAATGATGTTGAGGATTTTCTTCTATGTTTGTTGGCCATTTGTGTATAATCTTTTGAAAGATGTCTGTTCATGTCTTTTACACACTATTTGTTTCTTGCTGTATTTTTTGGGTTCCTTGTAGATTCTGGATATTAGTCCTTTGTTGGATATGTAGTTTGCACATAACTTTCTCCCACTCTGTAGGTTGTCTGTTTACTTTGTTGATTACTTCTTTTGCTGTGAAGAAGCTTTTAAGTCTCATTTATTTATTTTTTGTTGTTTTTTGAATCAGTAAAAACAATTATTAATAGGGTTAAACACTTAGTCCATTGCTTGCACACGGTATTCAAAAAATGAGTTTCACTTTTCTTAGTGCTTTTTGACACATCCCATTTCCTTATTGCTCACCTCTAAGCCATTTCTCTGCCATCATTTATGAATTCTCTCCATTTTTTTTTTTAGCATTTGGGTGTATTTCTTTCCAATTTATCTATGCTTTAGAAAAAATATATTGAAACATACTGCATGTTCTTTTTTCACTTGCTATTTTAAAGTATTCCTGTTAAAATTATTAACTATGATTTTTGATAACTGCTGGCAATTCCATTTTACAGATGTATCAAGTTTTCCTTGGGCATTTTCCCATAATTCAGCACTTAAGTACTCACGTGTTTACACATAAATCTTTGTTCATATTGCTGATTATTTCCCTACAGTAGTCTTCTGGAAGTGGGATTACAATGGTAAGCATTTTAATGGAAATAGAAAGCTAGTTTCACATTAAAAATTGGAAATGGTACTGCTGTTTTCTCACCAGCAGAGTATTTTTCACTTCCCATTGATATTATGACAAAAAAATGGCTTTATGAATCTATTTCATTTTTTATATTTTACAAGTAGCATCATCTTCTTCATCCTAAAAAATTAATCATCTAATTATTTATAGTGTTATACACTGTTCAGAGAACTACGTAGATCTGATGCCCAAGCTCCAAAAGTTTACAGTCCAAGGAAGACATACTGATGGGAAGATTCATCAAATGCAGACAAGAACTATTATAACTACTCCATGGATGGTCCTCCAAATGAGTCTAGGGTAATCAAATTTAAAGTATCAGGACAAAAGTACATTCATTACATAGACTGAGGCAGGGAGGAGACCAGTGGAGCCCAGGGAGACACCCATCCTTCACCTGGGCAAATGTAAAGCACAAATGTGCAGTCTGCTCCTTCCCTCTGAAGGCCTCTGCTGTAACTTATTTTCTCCTCTCTTCCAGAGTGTAATAACCAATGGCTGCTCTCAGAAAGGTACTGTAACCATTACCTGCTTGGTTCTCTAAACTTCTCTCCCATTTCCCTCTTGATTCCCCTTTGCTGCATCACCTTCCTGTCCCCCAGCCCTGCCTCAGGTCCCAGACTAATCGTGCCCTTAGTCAGTGGAGGTGGTGAGTGGCAATGGTTTGAAGAGTGTACAGGATCTCCTGTAGCTAGTCAGCCTGGAGTTGTGTTTGGAAACCACGGGCCCTGACTGTTGCTGTCAGACCTCCCAGACACCATCTGCTGCTGTCATCATCATCACCTTCAGGTACTGTCCCCCTTGGGCTGGGCCTCGTCCTCCTACCTCCACTGCAGCTGTCCCACGACAAGAGAGCTCATCTAGATTCCAGGAATAAACCCATCCTTGTCTGATTCATTCCCACTGAAGATAAAAACAACATTAATAACCACAACAGATCCTTAGTGAGTGCTTGCTCTTATTCATTTAATTATTGGCCTTTCCATTCCTGGCCATGACGAGAGATATGCTATAACTTAACTCCTGAAGAGATTCAAGGGCACATGTGGACAAATGTATTGGGCATATTATCCCTGACATCAAAATTAATATCCTCTGACTACCCAGAATAGGCCCATGGGAGAGGGAAAAATGATCACGTACCTGTGCCACTGCTTTGGTGCCAAGTCTAGGAACAGTGCTTATCCTGCTGCATCTGGCAAGGCAGTCACAGAGAAGGAGGTCAGCAGAAGCTGAGGCATTGTCATTTAATGAACATTAGAATGTTCATTAAAAGTAGCAGGATTCATTTCATCCTGAGGCAAATGATCTTCCTGTGGAATATCCATCCCCTTTTCCTAGTTCTTGTTCTTCCAGAGTCTGATCTTTGTTTTGCTGTTTTCCAGCTACCAGATTAGGAGAAGTAAAATTAAAAGAATTCTAAATAGCTTTTTTTCCTGTTACAGTCATGTTAATATGAGCCCGTGGTCAGAAGAGAAGTTTAAAATTTTTTTCTTTGTAAGGCTTCTGCCCTATACATATTAGATTTAAGCTGTTCTTCAAATTTATTTCACTGTTCATACTTCCTGTGCATTAATCATATAATTATGTCCTTTGTCCATTTAACTATTGGGAATATTGTTAGAATTCACATGTGTGTTTGAATACATTTTTATATACTTGGAGATGATAACTCTATTTTCCATTTGTGGTAAAAAAAAATTTTTATTGTTAGTTATTTCTATTGCTTAAAAACTTATGTTCCTGTATTTGAATAATTTATTTAATTTCTAATTTCTCCATTTGCTCCAATTTTAAGAGAATTATCACTTTAAAGTGAGATTAAAAACCCTGGTCTTTTCCTCAGATTTTATTCCCCACCATCCCTCACATATTACTCTGACATTCACTGGGCCTCAAAGTCTGATTGCCATTATTCTTCAATGCATTATTTTCACGAAAGTTGACCACTTGTGTTATGATTTCAACTGTGCAGCTACTTTGAGAGTCTATCATCCACCTGTTTATCCTGTATTTAGAACGATTTCCCATGTTTTCTGTTGTCCAAGGGGGTCTGTGGCTTACATTCAAACCTAAGTTCATTCATTCATTCACTCACTCATTCATTTATTTATTCATTTACTATGTGTGTTACACAAACTCTAGGGTGGTCTCCAGTGATCCCTGCTTCCTGATGTTCACCCTTGAGTGGGAGCAGGACCTGCAACTTGCTTCTAACCAATAGAATATGGTAAAAGTAATGAGATATCCTTCCTGTGGTTGTGTTACATAACATAAGACTCTGTCTTGCTAGCAGACTCATTCAAGGGACTCTTTGTGTTGGTTTGATAAAGTAAGTGGTCATGTTGGGGAAGCCCACAAAATGAGGAACCCTGGGCAGGCTCCAGCCAACAGCCAGAAAGAAGCCTGGATCCTTGGTCTCAGAGCTGTAAGGAAATGAATTCTGCCAAGAACCTGAGCAAGCTTGAAAGGGGCTTCTTCCCCAGTCAAGCCTCCAGATGAGAACGCAGCCCAGGTGACAACTTGACTGCAGCTTTGTGAGACTCTAAGCAGAGGGCTCATATAAGTCATGCCCTCACCTACAGAAACTGAGATAATAAAAATGGTTATTGTTTTAAGCCACTAAGTATATGGTAATTTGTTATGCAGAAATGGAAAACAAATACACTGTGCTGTGCTAAATATCATATATGCATTATTTCACTTTGTGCTTGAAGTAACTCCATGAGCCTGATACTAATATTTTCTTTTACAGATGAAGAAACAGACTCAGGAATTGATCTCTGGAACATTCTGCTCTTAACCACTGTATTATCATGGCATATTTTATTTTAATGTATTTATTTCATTATTTCATGGACTCGAGTTTATCATAGTTTAAAATATAGCTCCTGAAATATATCAAATACACTTAGGAAAAGTTCTACTTGGCACACCTCCTACAAAAGGTAGATTTTTTGATAAATTCAACATTCTATGGACGTTTCCTATCACTGTTTTGTGCTGTACTTTTACCATATATGTCATAGAAATAATATTAGCTACATGCATGGGAAAGTTTCTCTTTTGTGTTAAAGTGATGGACTGTGAGCTAATTAGAAGAGAGAACAATCCTGGCAGGTATGAGCCCCAAATGCTTTGAAATTATGTGGAATGAGAACATTCAGGTAAACACTAGTAAGAATATGCTAGAGCTTGGATTCTGTCTTTAACTGCTGTAAGGCTAAAACATTTCATTTGTGTCCTTTCTCATTTCTCATCAGTATAGAAAAAAATTAGGAAGTGGAGAGATTCAGAAACACTTTTTCTTTTCTTTTCTTTCTTTCTTTCTCTTTCTTTCTTTCTTTCTGTCTGTCTTTCTTTCCTTTCTTTCTTTTTTTTTTACAACTGAAGACCTATTTGGGTCATTGTTCTGAGGAGCCAGGGTGGGATTGTGATCCCAGTAAAATGTGTTCTAATAACAATCCTTTCTAGTCTACATTTATCAGATGTTAATTATTCAAGCTGCATGATTGAGGATTTCAGAGTCACAGATTCACCTGCAATGTTTGGAATACCAGTGGAGGTCTACATCAACAAAGAATTTATACAGCAGCTGGTGTTAGTCAAAGCTAATGATGGAATTTCAGTTTAATAAAAAGACCCCCAACTGAGCAAACTAGCTTAAAAAAAGTATACTTATCAAACGGCTTTCAATCAGTTCAAGAGAGACACCTTAATTGGGAAGAGGAAGAATTTCAGAGTAGTTTGTCATCATGCCAATTCCAGATCAATAACTGCATGTCTGCTCTTTGGTAGACATAGCTTTTGCTTTATATTAAGTAATCACATCTATACCCTCTCTATTTTGGGTAAGGAGATCTTTGTTTCATTTGACAATGTGCAATGATATCCTCTTTCGATTCACCTCTGTATTTTCATAATAAACATGAGTAAAATTTGGACATGTTATTATAAATGTCAATATACTTTTATTTTAAAAATAGGTTTTCTATTTCTTGTAATAGGAAAGCAGTGCTTATGAAATTTTCATATTTTTAAAAGTTGTTGAAATAAAATTATATGAATAAAATTAAATTATGGTGGTTTAACTATAAGAAGAGAATACTGAATACTGATCATCTGATTTATATAAGATTACTTTGTAGAAGGCTGTACAGAGTAATCTACTTACAAGAAACAAAGAAAAGAGGGTTTATTTTTTGCAGGAAGGACTTGGAATACTAAAGAA
Organism: Propithecus coquereli; assembly: GCF_000956105.1. Taxonomy (NCBI): domain Eukaryota; kingdom Metazoa; phylum Chordata; class Mammalia; order Primates; family Indriidae; genus Propithecus; species Propithecus coquereli. The sequence goes on along the minus strand of NW_012135636.1, from coordinate 1,693,024 downwards.
TATGACTCAGTCATAAGTGTTAGTCTCCTTTTGTTAAAAGGAGATAGTTTAAGTCCTTCTTTGTGTTTGATAGGATAAATGATTGACCTCCCTCAATCTAAAGCCTAAATTATAATTTAGTCAAATGACATTAGTTTGGAAAGTTTCTTTTGTTTATATATGACCAGGTTTGCATTTTTATTACACAGCATATTTAGAAATTATTATTTTTTTTATTTCAGCATATTACGGGGGTACAAATGTTTAGGTTACATATATTGCCCTTGCCCCACCCGAGTCAGAGCGTCAAGCATGTCCATCCCCCAGACCATGCGCACCGCACCCATTAGGTGTGTATATACCCATCCCCTCCTCCCTCCTCCCGTCTAGAAATTATTTATACATATACACTACATATAGATCTTTGCATTAATGAATAAATAGGATTATCACACATACGTTGGGGTTTGTTGTGCAGACATTTTTTTCTTTTTCCTTTTGGCAAGCCTCCTCCCTCCCCATCTCCTTTCTTGCTGCCCACATCCCCACCATAACCCATGCTATGCTATAAAACTAGCATGTATCTTTGCATATTTTAAACCCATGTTCATATAATGCTATGTAAGCATATATATGTACATTAAAATCTATATAAATCCCCATGCATAAGGTTTTTTAGGCCATTTTTTAGAAAACCAGGTCATATTACAAACCCCTTTCCCACATTTTTCTTTTTCACTAGGAAATATCTCAGAATCCCTCCAAGTCAACTCCTGCAGTTCTCCTTCATTTTCTACTTCTATGGTGTGGATGCACCATGATTCACATTGTTTCCAGTTTTCTGCTACTTTGAGCAATGCTGTGACTAACTCCCTTGCGTACGTGTCCCCGTGTGCTGAGGCTTTTCTTTTTCTTTTTTTTTATTTCAGCATATTATGGGGGTACAAATGTTTAGGTTATCTATATTACCCTTGCCCCCTCACTCCGAGTCAGAGCTTCAAGGATGTCCATACCCCGGACGGTGCGCATCGCACTCATTATGTATGTATGTACCCATCCCCTCCTTCCTTCTCCCATCTGCCCGACGCCCAATGAATGTTATTCCTATATGTGCACTTAGGTGTTGATTGGTAAAACCAATTTTCTGATGAGTAAATGTGGTGCTTGTTTTTCCATTCTTGGGATACTTTACTTAGTAGAGTGGGTTCCAGCTCTATCCAGGAAAATACAAGAGGTGCTAGATCACCATTGTTTCTTATAGCTGAATAGTACTCCATGGTATGCATATACCACATTTTATTAATCCACTCATGTATTGATGGGCATTTGGGTTGTTTCCACATCTTTGCAATTGTGAATTGTGCTACTATAAACATTCAAGTGCAGATGTCTTTTTTATAGAATGTCTTTTGTTCTTTTGGGTAGATGCCCAGTAATGGGATTGCTGGATCAAATGGTGGATCTACTTGTATCTCCTTAAGGTATATTTTTTGAGATAGATTTCCAGAAGTGTGAATTCTGAGTCAAAGGGATGTGGATATTTAATTTTAATAAATGTTGCTGATTGTTTTCCTAAAAGGATTGCAACAATTCTCTTTTCCACCAGCAATAATGAGAGCACCATTCACCCCCTACATCCATACCAACATGGATATTATTACTCTTTTGTTTTTGGCAGCTTGGTAGATTTAAACCTCATTGTTATTTTATTTTCTGTTTTCATAATTACTAGTGAGTTTAAATGTCTTTTCATAAATTTGTAGGCCATCTGGTTTTGCTCTTCCGTGAGTTGACTATTTTCTTTTTATTTTGGATTGTATAGTCAAAGAGCTCATATATTAATCTTGTATTTTTCATCTATGTTAAAATATTTTTAAATTTCTCATTTGCTTATTTTTTGTTATTGTTTGGAATATATATATTTTAATATAGCTAAACCTATATTTCTTTTATTTTACAGCTTCTAGGTTTATTGTCTTAGTTATGGAGATTTCCCTATACATGTACATTCTTAAAAAATTTCTATTCTTTTCTTTTTATGTCTAAGTATTTAATCCATCTGAAATTATTTTTTTTCTGAGTTCAATTTGATTTTTCTATATGGCTTAAAAACAATCCACCTTTCCCATGAAATTGGACTATCATTTTTATCATGTATTAAATTCTCATATATATTGGGATCTATTTCTGCATTCTAGGTCCCATTCCACTGATTTGTTTATTCCTCTGTGAATACTTATTTGTTTTTAGAATCTTTGTGATATCTTCTGATAGTTGATAAAGCATGTCCCTCCTAACTATTCTTCTTTTCCTTCTATTAAAAAATGGTGTTTTCAGGCATTGGTTTTTTAAAGTAAATCTTAAGGTCAATGAGTGTAAATAGAAGTTACATGTGTTTCTAATGGGCAGAAGCTTTAGGAGTCAAAATGTGATGTGCCTCACCCCCTTTTCCTGTCTTGGCAATGGCAGAAGCACTTGTTGAGATAAAACTTTCAGGTTGGATTTTCGAGTGACGAGGATGAGCAGAGACACCGTGATGATCCATGTTGGACACATGGAATGAGAGAGAAATAAAGTTGGTCATGTTGAGTCAAAGAGACTGTGAGATGCTTTGTTACCGCAGTATCATAGCTCATGCTGATTGATGAGGTTGCTATGAGGCTTATGTTAAATGATACATATAAAAACATGTATCCAAAGTCAGGAATCAAGTTACAGATCAATAAATGTTAGCCAATATCATTAAAATTATTAGAGAATAGCAACAATACTAAAGCTACTCTAGTGTCTTGAGGCAGGACCTTCTGGCCATATGGTTTAATTTCAGGTGGTTGAGAAGATATGTGTACTAGAAGAAATATCTCTTCTGCCTACTGAACATTGCTGCATACTATAGTTAAAAGTTTAGTGCCTATTAAAATGCAAACCATTTCACATTGGTAAGATGACAGTCCATTAATACAAGAAAAGAAACTTAAAACTTATTTGAAGATCATGATATATGTGAAGAATTGCAAACTAGTAGCCTTTGGGCTAAACCTGGGCTATAGATATATTTTATTTTGATCACAGTGTTTTAAAAAATCAGGAAATCACACACACACACACACACACAACACACACACTCACTTCTGGCTTCTCTTGAAAAAACTGGAAGATTTCGCAACTCTAAAATCACAGTTCTGCATGACCAAAATGTCTGGAGCTAAATAACTGCATTGTCTAGTTCACCAGTCTCCACCCCTTGTTGTCTTATGCCTGCTCCACTTCTCCCATTTACATTTCCTTCTGGTCCAGGGTTGCATAGGAATAGGTGACCCCTGGGTATTTATAGTGAATAAAAATTTGAGTATAGTAGTCCCCCCTTACCCTTGGAGGATATGTTCTAAGACCCTCAGTGGATGCATCAAATTGTGGATCATACTGAAGTCTGTATATACTATGGTTTTTGGATTTAATAACTGAGTTGCTTAGTAAGTGACTAACAGGCAGGTAGCTTATACTGCATGGATATGCTGGACAAAGAGATGATCCACACCCTGGGAAGGATGGAGCAGGATAGCATAATATTTCATCATGCTACCTAGAATGGCACACAACTTAAAACTTATGAAATGTTTATTTCTGGACTTTTCCATTTGTTATTTTCAGATCACAGTTTACCATGAGAAACTGAAACTGCCAAAAGCTAACCTGAGGATACAGGGGGACTACCGTAGTTATTCAGCAGTAGGGTATAGCTAGCCTTAGGTACAAATAAGATAAAACACTACAATGGAGGGAAAAATGGGGTACCGATAGTTAAGTCATGTGGTATTTTTTTGATAGAACTGGTTAGTGGAGAAAGAGACATTCTGAGGATCTTTAATACCTCAGAAGCAATTTTCATCATCAAGTCAATTACAGACTACATGGGCTAATTAATTCTCTCAGCCCCCTCATAGGGTGGGAAGTCCAGAAATACCATTAGTCAGAAAATGAACTTAGGAAAACATTTGCGAAATCTCTTATCACCCAGGAAGGATCTAAATACAGTAAGCTACTGAATCGTTATTAAAACCTGCAAACTGAGCCTTCTCCATCTTGTTCATTTAGAAAGGGGATCATAACAGAAAAGGAATTGTATAGAAAAGTCTAGAATCTAGATTGTTCAGTATATAATTCCTATGCAATTGCCTGAGCATTATCTAAAACTCTTCACTTTCATATCCCTTGAAATCCTTCTCATGTTAATCCCATTCACCATTTTGGCTTCATTTTCATTAAAAGAAAAAACATCTTCCTGTCACCTACCTACCTTCCTGTGATCTTCCTACCGCCTTAGGGTCTGCTAATCGACCCAGATTTCAAAGGCAGACTCTCCCAGGACATATATGCTCCTTGTTTCATGTTCAACCAATGAAATAAAAAGAGCCTTTACAATTTAATGTAACCTTACTGAAGATTCCCATGGTATTATACTTATTATTATTTCATTAATGTCTTAAATTAATTCAAGGCATTGGAAATCAAGAGTGAGTACCACATATTGTGCCAAAGTAACGACTGTCTTTTCTGAATTATCTGACACTGATGGGTTTGAGAGTTGGCCATCCTAAGATCTTCAATTAGATACCTATCTGTTTGCTTATATTTTAAAGGTTGTGAAGAGTTGGTTGACAAAGAAGGGGACATTGGAATATCTGGTTTTAGGTCATCCAAAACTCAAATTTATCTCATCAATAAAGTATCACTTTAGTTCTGTTTCTTTGATGGACAGAAAAGAGAAGGAAATTTAAAAAGTCCTGGAGTAAACTTATTGATTTCATTTCTCAAATGAGAAATGAAGACTTTTCCAAATTCATTTTTCAAAGACAGACTTTTAAAATCTCCTTAGAAAATTGTATTATCCCTGATAAATTATTAAAATAACTTTTTCTTTCTCAAACATTAATAAAGATTATTTTTATAGATCTGTTTTATAACTTCAAATGAAACAAATACAATAGATAAGTAAACTTCTTTTTATTTTCTTTCTAGCTATGGTGAAGTTTTGGGGGTCTTTAAAAAAATTCTAGGTTAGTAGTTTCCTTTAAAAAGAAAAACACTCTGGAAACCTTTTATAAATGAAAGGAATGTGTATAGTATGCAAATTCAAAGTGTGCTGTCCTCATTTACCCAGTGGAATTCAAAATAAGCCCCAACTTGTGAACATATTAAAGCAGATTGAAATGGATATTAACGGGATTTGTAAGGAGAAGCACTCCAGTCAGTCAAACATGCTATACACGAGAACTTTGATAATGTTGTTTTACTGATAATTACCTGCCGGCTGTCACCTCAAAGTGGGATTTCATGCAGGTTCCAGTATTTAAATATTATATTCGGAGCCAAGCCTGCAAAGACACCTACACCAATCTGGCCATGTCTATTTTATTTCACAATTATCTGTGTCTTTCTTCATGAGAAGCACTGCAGCCAACTCCCTTTTAATTGTGTTTGAACTGTGTGGGCAAGAGAACCTCAATACCATGCTCCTTCTTCCCTGGTCCTAAGCAGGTTCTGCCTTCTCTCCCTCTGAGACGTTAGCAGCACACCAGTATTACTGGAAATTACTGACTTGCATGAATATTCATCTGACCTCAGAAACTAGTCTCTGGGCAAAGCAAACACCAGGCACTTCCATTAACTAAAGGTGGTTTAAGGAAGGACCAACTTCTGTGGTCCTCCTGAGCTGCTAGTGCCTGCTGGTCTTCCAGCCCTACAGAGAACTTCCTTCTCTGCCGCTGCCACCCTGCCCCACTGTTTTTCTCCCTCATACTGAACTCCTAATTAAATTTAACAGTTTCAAGAGTTTAAACTGTATACCTTTTTAATTGTGTCCTACCTTGTATTGGCTGATGCACAAGTCTGAAAATGGATATTACAGCTTTTTATGATATAATATCACCCTAATTGGTGCTTCATAGGCCGTGGCTGAATTCTTTTCAATTAAGCTCTAACGTACAGTAACTGTTTCTCTCTGCAAATGCTGGAAAGCCATTCATAAGAGAGGACTGGTACTGCACAATTCCAAAGTACCTTAATGTGTCAAAAATGTTTTGTGAGGAAAGCTACACTGTAAATGCAATCACCTACATTGGTGTTCCCATTGTTAACTGGGAGTGAAAGTATTGCTAATTGTCCTGCGTTTTAGCTGGGTTTTTAAAGCATTATGTAGTAAGTACACCGGAGGGTCAATTTGTGAAGTGAAATACTTAGCATGCAAAGCGTAATACAAGATGCTGTGTAATACTTGACCTCTCAGCATAATAAATGTAGCAGTGAAACGCTGTGCATTCAGTATTCACTGAATAGAGCCTTCGCGGTGGAACAAAACCAGAAAATGTTCTCTTCATTCCTTTTTTTTCCACTAAGCGAAATTATTCTTTATAATGGCCATTGCAGCAATTAGCTGGCATTTGGTAGAATAAATGTGCAGAAATAGCAATTTCTTATTTTAAATGAGATTTTGTATGGAGCCTGCAAATTACTTGAGGTATATGAATAATTGTGCCTTAGCTTTATGCTACAGAATAGGGTGTGGGTGGGTATAAAGATTTCCTATTTGCAGTTAAATGTTTAGACATTTTATTATTTTAATTTCACTCACAGTCTGCCTGGATTGACCTGCTTTCCCATTGATCATTTCATGTGCGCCTGGAAGCAAGTGTGCAGATGGCGGGAGACTCCCAATTAGTGCACCATGTTTTTTATGAATGTGACATGTAAGTGCAATCAGGTCTCCTGCGGAGGCAGCAGTGATGTTTAGAGTTTAGGATCCTAAATCAATACAGTTTAATAATCTGCATGGAGTGAACAATTATCAATATTCTCTGTGGTCAATTGGAAACTTCATTAAATTTTTATCCAAAGTTTTTCACCTTATTGAAATGCATTCTTCCAGGCATTCATGATTCATCTAATTAGCCTTAAGTAGGGTATTTTTTTCTCTCTCAAAGTGATTCAGTTAATTATGTCCATATATTCATAATTATAAGGTGGATAAGTTGGGTAAAACTGAAATTATGAAATCTGCAGAGAGATTCTATGAGGTTTAGAATGTAGGATACAAAATAAAAGGATGAATAAAAAATTTAAAGCAAAGAAATAGTTTGTTTTAACCTCCCTCAGCCCACCCCACCTCATCCCAGCTACTTTCTCACAGGGTTTTGTTCATTTATTTCTTCACTTAACATTTGTAATCCAACAACTTACAAAAGTTGATTTTAGGCAAGCACATAGTGAATAATAATTTTAAAAGCCATCACTACCAATACTAAGAACATTTGATGAATGCCTTGAAAGTTATTTTTTAATTTAAAAAATTTAAAGATAATATATAGTCATTTTAAAGTTAACTATTCAAATAGCTTTTTTATAAAAGTTCCTTTTATAAAGGACTACCAGTTCCCATTTCTCCTATCAGATGTAATCACCTTAGCCAGTTTCTTGTGTTTTCTTTCCACATTTTTAAATTCTTTCTTCTTATTCCAGCCTTTCACGTTTCACTTGCATATTCTAATTACGTATATTCTACATAACATCTTAAGTTTCAAATATAGAAAAAAACTTCCCCTAGGCAAATTTTCTAGTCCAAGAACATTTTTTTTTGGTCATAAAACCTATGTTTTTGGGTTGTTTTTCACAAAATTAATTCCAGTCTTCCCTAATTTTCATTTTACCTAAGAGTAAGCACGTACAACTTTTTACTCAAATTAATTTTCTTTCTACCATTGAATGATGCCAAAAATTTCTCTGCCAAATGCTATAAGGAAGGCAACCCAACATCAAATGAAGAAGCTCATCTGTTAAATCTGACCTGTGTTAACAAAATTGGAAAGAACCCCAATTAGTTATTGTTAATCTAATCTGGGTAAAGTGATGTTCTCACATAGCAAGCAGTACCAATCTTTCATTGCTCTACAGACAAGGCTTGTCAGCTATACTCCTTCACATCAAGCCCCAGAGGGGGTGCTGGGTATTGCATTACTGTCTTTGCCTGATGGTCATGCTCAAGATCTCTAGAAAATTGCATAACCATTGGCCAAAAAGAAATGTATACCATTTCTGGCCCATTTTAACTTCTAATGATTTTTTCCAATGGGCCAAATAACATGTCACAATCACAATTTTAATATTTCAAATGATTTATAGTACACCCAGGTAGTTGACTGCAAGAGTAAATTTCATTCTTTAAATTATATATGAAATGCAAGAATGTGAGTTATGACATTTTTCTTTCTAATTATTACTTTGTGAAATGTTTCTCTTGACACTTTCCAAAGGAGGACAATATGGTAGACTAAGGGCAAAATTTCATCCACATCTTTGTGGGGTATATATACGTGCCATACAAATAACTGTATGGGTAAAGATGTTGGCATGTTAAAACACAGACAGAAATGTTAACTGTGTTTTCATCTCGCTGTTATTAAAGAATGATACCCTGGCCATGGTGATCCCTTGAATAATTCTTTTCATAAGATATTTCAGGCCATTGTGATCATCTAACAAATCTTTACCACATCGTGAGATGTAAGCAGGTGATTTTAAGAATAGTTCATTAAAAAAAGATGACACAAATAGTGAAAATCTGTTGTATATTGAGTTAGTATTCTCAGTATCATTGAGAGTTTTGTATCATTGCCATAAAAGCTGATGACAATATTCTCACGTGGGAAATTTACTGGGGTATAACCTTTCTCTTTCAAAAGTTGAGTAGAATACTTATGTAGGGAATGCTTCCTGTTTTAAGTGTCTACTTTAAGAAAGAACCTTGCTTTTCTCGTCTGAAGGAAACTCTAGGCAGGGGCTTCATTGTCATCCATTCAAACTGGATGACTCCCCATTTCCCCCCCCGCTCCTGCTCTCCTCACCCTGCCTTCACTACTCAAGAGGGGTATCCTCTCTGGGACTCTTCTCCTCATTCCTGCTTCTGGTTGTCCAATTCCTTCTCCTCTTTTAAGGCCTAGGTAAATGTTCTTTCCTCCATGAAGCTTTCTCTGCTGTCCTGGTTGGAAGGAATTCCTCCCTCTTCCAAACCAGCAGAGCAATTTACCTTTCTGCCTCTTATATTTATGCACATTTCTTCATCCCTGCTTGACTATAGGCCTCCTGGGAGTAGGATCCATGTCTGAACAAATTCCAGGGCCTTACTCATGGTGAGCATACAATAAATACTTCTTGAATGACTCAATTGGCAAAATTTTTGCTGGCCAGTGATCCGTTATTATATATGGTGAAGAATTCTAAACAACCAAGGAAATATAAACCTTCCAGGAATTATTTTATTTACTCCCTAGAACACAGCATTGAGCTTTGCTAATATTCTCATAAGTTTCCATACAGCAGAAAATTTCTGGTGCTTTGGACTTATCTGGATGAAAGACAAACTAGTTGGCAACTCGGCTGGGATCTTATGCTATCACCAGGGCCGCTGTGCAAAGCAATGTAAAATATAGATTTATTGGTAACTTTTTTCAACCAGCCCTCAATCATGAACATCATACGGATGAAACTTTTTGACCTTGAACAAGCTATATAATCTTGCTAACGCTCAGTTTCCCTATCTATACGTTGGGGACAATAATGCCTTTCTCATATGGTTAAATGAGATTAAATGAGATAAAAGTACCTAATGGATAGAAAAATGGTACCATTGAGGCAAAGTCATGCTCTTGTGTTTATTAGAAAAAGCCATTCCTTTCCCATCTATCAGAAAATTATCCTAATAAATGTACAAATCTGTGATGTTTATAAAGTAAATGGGGCCACCTTAGAATATGGTACCCTTTTACACTCCACGACTGCACACTATAGTCCAGTATCTTAATGATAAAAAATGACAATGAGGATGGTGGAGCTTTCTTATCTTTAGCAGTCTGAGAAAGTCTAGCACATTAGCTGTCTGGCACTATTCCTGTAACCTGAGTAAGTTCTGAGGAATCAGCCTACTTTTGTTAACACATATCTCATTATAATAAACTGACAACACTTCTACCTCCATTACCAAACTGTGCACAACACAAGGACAGGGGCCAAGATTCTATTTATCTTGATATCCGTAGTGCCTGTCTGGGGCCTGGCACGTAGTAAGCACCAATAAAATCTGCTTAAATGAATGAAGAGTTGTGTATGTGTCTCCACTACATTTTGGCTACTTGTTTCTTCTCAACACACACAAGAAGTGGCAGGTTGAGTTTAGTTATCAGAAAAAAGTCACATCCACACATGTGTACACCAAAGTGAGAGCTCATTCACATACAATCAGGAAATAGAACTTACTCTATTTTAGTCTTGGATTATTGAGCGATAGGTCTGTTGATGGAAATTGATCTTCTCTTGAATGGGGTATGCATTAGGATGATTGAAGTATTTTTAAAAATGTTTATCAAACAACCACAGGCTGCTACAAAGGACTGTGAGTTTCTGAGATGCAAAAGAAATTCTGCATAGTGTTCTAAATGGTTGGGATTTGCTACCTTCTTGTCCTAAAGAGACAATGATAATTGTCTTATTAATACTTTTGGCTTTCTGGCCACTTCCCTGAGATGGGATTCCTGGAAAGATATGAGAGTTACCTTTTGGTACATATTACAGATGAAGGATGTGGAGTTAGGCAGAGAAGACTTATCAAATGGTCTCCCCATTTGGACCAGCATTCTATGCTTTGAACTTGTTTCAGAACAGTTTCCTATACTTGATTTCTTTTCTTCTTCCCCCAAATTTTAAAAAGCAATTTTTATATTGAATAACCACAATATAAATTTGAACACTTTTTCAATTCATTACTGGTGTTTGTGTTTTATAGAGCCTGAATTTTCACGTTTAGAGTCTGACAGCTTCAAGGTGCACAAGAAGTTCGTTGTGCTTCTTTTCCTGAGAAATGGCTGGGTTCCAACAGTGCCCCTTTTCCTATGGCAAAAAGTTGGTGTACAACATGGGATGACATTATGGGGTCTCTCATGGTGTCCCTGTGCCTTGTTGAAGGTAGCTAAACCCCAACAAACCCTAACCTCTTTCACAGATATTTGTTTACTATTTTTCATCTGGCAGAAAAAGTCAGTCTATTTAAAAAAATAGTAGAAGCTAACTAACATTTTTTGAGGGTTGTGTGGCAGGAGATGCAGTGAGAACGTCTCAAACATTGTCTCATTTGATCTTCACAACAATCGCACAAGGGAGAGACTATTATTACTCGCACACGATGGTGAGGAAACAGCTCAGAGGCTGGCTGGCTCCCAAGTTTCTCAGTTCTGAGGAAGGGCAGAATCAGGACCCAGGCCTGTTTAAATCCAGATTCTGAGATCTTGATCCTCTCTCCTCCTTCTCTCCAGCTTCACAGTTTTCTTCACCTTCTATCCTCAGTGAACTTCCCATAGAATGATTTGCCTGAGGGGGTGTTTGTGCACCTTTGTGGGAACTGCTTACTGAGAGCAAACCAGACTCCAGGGGCTATGGGCAATGATGCATGGGATGACCAGTAAAACACAGCATTTCCAACCAAAAATAATTGCCAGAAAATGTTATGTCTATCTAATTCTATGTAGTGTGAATTGTGTGTGTGTGTGTTTGTGTGTGTTTGGGAGGGGGCGCAGTTAGGGAACAAAAGGGGGCTGGCCAGCTGGGGGTGGTGGTTCAAGAGCCCATTTTCCAATGTGAGGGAAAGAGTAAAACTAAACAATTCACTCAAAGGATCAAGTCAAACCCCAGCTGATAAACCCGCCACAGTATTCCCTTCAAGTTTTATTTATTTAGCATTTATACCAGTGGTTCTCAAAATTTAGGGAGCAAAATAACCTGGGGAAGTTGTTAAAATATATATACTCAGGTCCTCTAAAATTCTGATTTCATGGGTTTGGAATGAGTTCCTGGACTCTGTGTTTGGACAATAACCAAAGAGATTCTCATGTCCCTCCTCAGATGAGTTAATTCTGAGAAAACAACCTTGAAATTAGGCAAGTGCTTGGAAAGCTGACATTCTGTGGGGTTATTTAGGGTGAAGCCTATTAATAATATTATTCTCCAGGAATGCTCATTTTTTTTTTTTTTTTTGAGACAGAGTCTCACTCTGTTGCCCGGGCTAGAGTGCCGTGGCGTCAGCCTAGCTCACAGCAACCTCAAACTCCTGGGTTCAAGTGATCCTTCTGCCTCAGCCTCCCGAGTAGCTGGGACCACAGGCATGCGCCACCATGCCCGGCTGATTTTTTTTCTATATATTTTTAGCTGTCCAATTAATTTCTTTCTATTTTTTTTTTTTTGGTAGAGACGGGGTCTCGCTCTTGCTCAGGCTGGTCTCGAACTCCTGAGCTCAAACGATCCACCCGCCTCGGCCTCCCTGAGTGCTAGAGGAATGCTCATTTTTGAAGAGCTGACAGTGGTTGACAATATCTATGGTTACAGTCCAAAAGTCTCCCCTACTCCTCAACATCTACTGCTAGAACTCTGAGGCAGGACTGAGGGTGGGTGAGATGGCACTCTGATGTGTTCCCTGCTGGCCTTAGCTGGGCAGGCCTTCTAGGCATACTCTAGAAGTGAGGCAGGTGGAGGTTGCCCCTTTGCTTCAAGGAGGGTTGCCTTGTGAAGGAGAGCTCGAGAATCTTAAGCCTCTAACAAGCCATCACTCATTCATTCGTTCTGCAGTTGTAGAGGACTTCTTTAGTATGCACTATGTTTTAGGCCCTGAGCCTTGATTAAGCTTCTTTCTCTTACCAGAAAATAGCTATCCTCCAGCTTTGCCGAGTTAACTTTACTCTTCCAGACCTGGCCTTCCTAATGAGGTCAATTCCCCCAGGACATGCCCTCATGGCATCATAAACCTGTCAAATGTGATTCCTGAATTAATGCCCATGTGCCCTGCTGGTAAGCTCCATGAGGGCAGAGATCCTGTTTTTTTTAGCACTAAGTCACTTAAAAACAATTTACTGAAATCTAGTTTTCTAAATAACACTTTGCCACATTTAGCAAGGTGCTAGTTTAACAGAGTGGGTTATTTTTCTGTTTATAAATTATATAGCAAATTGTATTGGATAGAATGTTATAACAACTTTTGATGATCTCTGTGAAGGTTTAGTGAATTGGTTTTAATTTTATCTTCATAATGTCATTTTAAGGGTGTTCAATTATTAACAGGTAAGGGTCATAGGATGCTTTAGCCTTTTAGAGTATACATTTAAATTCAGGAAATGGTATTTAGAAATCAGTAATCAAACTTTACTTAAGATTAGTATCCCAATTCTGACATTCATTCCCTCAAGTATGAAATTGCTAAAGAAAGATTCAGAGCAACTAAATCAACATGAGATGTAGAGATTTGGGATACTAATTATTAGTAACATAAAACCAAAGCTGATATGCCATTTGAGATATTGGTGAAAAAGTAAAAGCGTTTAAAGAGAAATTATAAATGATATTCAGAAAAATGGGGGAAAACTCCAAGTCAGTTGAAACCATCTCATCCCATGTGTCATGCTGAAATTTAAAATTTTAATTGCTAGAGGCAAAAATTAAGTTCACTATGCCACTGAGCAATTATAAAAAGAATAGTAATCATGATTAAAATTTGAAAAAATTAGAAAATGACAGAAATTAGAAGTAGCTGCTATAATCCCAGCACTCTGGGAGGCTGAGATGGGAGGATCACTTGAGTCAGGAGGATGAGACCAGCCTGAGCAAAAGTGAAACCCCATCTATACTAAAAAAATAGAAAAACTAGCTTGTCACAATGATGTGTGCCTGTAGTCCCAGCTACTCGGGAGGCTGAGGCAGGAGGATTGCTTGAGCCCAGGAATTTGAGGTTGCTGTGAGCTAGGCTAACATCACTGCACTCTAGCCTGGGCAACAAAGTGAGACTGCCTCAAAAACAAATAAACAAACAAACAAAAAACATAGTATTCTAGTAAATCTAATATTACTCTTAGAAATTAAAATTTTAATTAAAATTGGCAAAAATCATCCTATAAATGCTAAGTAGTTGACAAAACTGTAAATTACTTTAAAAATCTGTATACGGCAGAATATTTCTAAGGATACTATAATTTGGGGTAAAAATATGAAGTATTTCATGAATATAAAATTTATTCCCCTCATAGTAGAGAGAAAAATGGTGGTTACCAGGGTCTGGAAAAGCGGGTACACGGGGAAAAGGGAGATTTTGATAAAAGGGTACAAAATTTCAGCTAGCCAGGAGGAATAAGCTTTCGTGATCTGTTACACAAAATGGTGACTATAATTAATAATAATGCATTGTATATTTCAAAATTTTGTCAAAATTAGATTTTAAAATTCTCACCAAAAAAAATGGTAAGTATATGTGGTGATGGGTATGTTAACTAGCTTGATTTAATAATTCCACACTGTAAACAACATATATTAAAATGTCCCACTATACCACATAAACATATATAATTATTATTTGTCAATTAAAAATAAAAAATCAAAAGAAAATGTATTCATAAGAGTAAACTATCCTTAGCTTTTAACAATGCTACTATAAAGTGCAAATGAAAACTGGTCAACTAAAACAATCCTATACAAATTGTTGCAAATTTTATAAATAGTTAGAAGAAACATGTTTTTGGTAAATCATTGCATCTGATAAATTTGACAAACTAGACCGGGCGCGGTGGCTCACGCCTGTAATCCTAGCTCTCTGGGAGGCCGAGGCGGGCGGATTGTCTGAGCTCAGGAGTTCGAAACCAGCCTGAGCAAGAGCGAGACCCCGCCTCTACTAAAATTAGAAAGAAATTAATCGGACAACTAAAAATATATAGAAAAAATTAGCCGGGCATGGTGGCGCATGCCTGTAGTCCCAGCTACTTGGGAGGCTGGGGCAGTAGGATCACTTGAGCCCAGGAGTTTGAGGTTGCTGTGAGCTAGGCTGACGCCACGGCACTCACTCTAGCCAGGGCAACAGAGTGAGACTCTGTCTCAAAAAAAAAAAAAAATTGACAAACTAGTGATTCAGTAATTTGATCATTTGATAAATTGATTTTGTGGAGTGGATTTTTTGCTAACTGGTCAATTTCTTTTATTTAGGAGGGGGTTGACTTTACCATTGTATCTCCAAAGTCTGCTGCATGCCTGGTACAGTAGAAACTCAATGAATAGTTGATGAAAGAATGAATGAATTGTTCTGAGTGAGGGGAATACAAAAGGAAGCAAGAGCACCAGCATTCCTGGCTTCATGGAGCTTACATTCTAGCATAGAATGAGTTATAGAGTCAAACTATTTTCTGTTACTGATTGTATAAGTATACTATAACTTCTACATGTTGTACTTACTCCTGGATTCAGAGGAACAGGTTAACTTTACTGTTTTACCATATTTAGGAACAATTTAAGTGGAAATATAAGTTCATTCCATAGAGAGATGAAAATACCTTTCCAAATAGGCCCTAGTGAGGCAATATTACACAGGGTTGCTTGACAGTAAAATTTCTAATAAAATGTTTAAAACCCTAATGGTAAGTTCTTGCACATGTGATACGCACAACACTTCATCCCCAAGTGATTTCAAACAGACTTGAGTGAGAGAAGCAAGCAGAGAGGAAGGAAGAGCCGGCCTGGCCCGCTCTGCTTCCGTGGATCATAGAGAAAATGCTCATGCATCATTCCAGGAAGTCACAGTGGGGCTGAAGTTTTTTTTCTTTTCTTTCCTTTTTTTTTTCTTCTACCCCTTCAACTCACCTCCTTACCCATGATCAGAAATGAAAGGAAATGAGGTAAAGGTAAGTCCATCTCGAGCTCACAGAGCCAACAGAAGACAGGTAGCATGTGTAAAGCAGAGAGCCAGGCACCTTGGGCACGGCCTATGTTATTGTGAGCTGGTGTGGAATTGGTACAGTAAGAGCACGAGGCTTTTCCTGTGCAGCGAGTTGGAATTAAACATGCTAATTTGAGGTCTCTTTCAAGCATTTTGTTTAACTCCATTGGCCTTTAATTCCTTTATATTGCATCATTTAATGTAATGTTATTTATATATGAAGCATGTTATGCTTATTAACCAATGTGCAAAAATCTAAAGTACAGATTTTCTGTAATGGGCTAATTACAGGACTTTAAAGCCACCTACTGAGTTCTGCTGAGCCTCACAACAGGTTCACTGAACTGGATAAATTTATTCAAACGTGTGGAAATGAACCCCATTCTATGTGCAATGGTACTGGGAAAACACACAAATTATACCTCAATACCAGTTTAATGGGTCAAACAGTGAACCTGAATACTGAACTTATCTACATCTTAAAATAGTGGGGAAGCAAGTGGTAAAAAGGAGAAGTGCCCATTCAAGGGAGTTTCTCCCTGTTTGTAAACAGTGGCAATAAAACAATAAGCCCGGTCATTATGAGCAAGTTCTCCACTCTCGGAAAACAGAGATGGTTGCCTTTCAATGACCTTTGAAAATACACAACTTTCATAACCGAACCCAAGAGTGGAACGAAGTGACGAAAGCTCAGCAAACACGTATCTCAAGCGCAGCCCTTTAATCTTTCTCTGTTGAGAACAAGAGGTGCGTTTTCTTGTGTCAAGGTTTAGGAGGAATTCAGCACAGAGCATTCAGAGTTAGAAATACAAATAAGGTATATAAGTCTGTGGTGGAATTAAACACTCTCTTCAAACCAATTTTTTACCTGAGCTTGATCAAAACAATAGGAATATGTTGATCATGTTAGTACTGTTTCTGGATTAATCCATTTTCAAATGGTTTTTTTCCGTTGAGAATTCTAGAGGACTTTAGACTTAAGCTCCATAATACCATATTCATGAAAATACAAAGATTGGATGGAAGGAGAAGTGGAAGTAGAGAGAGGTTTGAGAACAAGGTCAGGAACAGAGTTGAAAGACCCTAATTCCTATGTTGCTTCATTGCCAGTGGAAGTTCTGTTTTCCACTTAGATAAATTCTCTCTCCCCACCTCCCTCCTATCACACACATGCACACACACATTCAAATATGATCATTTATATGTCTCCAATGAAGATAGATATTGCTTTTATGCTTCGATTGGGTCCTGCAGCAGTGATCTATTAATTTTACTACGAAAGGGAATAGAATATCATTTCCAAGCCTACAAGAGTTCTGGTCTTGTCCCCAGGGCACCTTATTACAATGTACAATCCACCCCTTGGCTGACAGTAAGTAGGGTGTTGATAACCTAATTCATGCTTTTCACTTCAGGGTGATGCTGGCATGCCTAGCTCTGGAAGCAGCAAAGGCTGGATTTTTAGAGCACTCCCTGTAAGTGCCACATATACCAATAAAAAGAGAGTTCTTCAGGAAATGAGGTGTGACGCAGGCCAGCTTCACCAAGACTCTCGGACCAAGAAATAAGAATTTAAATATGAAATACTAAAATTTAATACATGACTGAAACAAAATAAATGGTGTACCATTGAAAGCATTTGAGGTAATTAATCAATGCTGTGTTTGTACATATCATTAAATATATTATACTCAGTTTAGATTTGATTTCTATGCTCCTTTTATAAAGAGTTAAAAGAAAATACATTTGAATTCATGCTGATACTGAAAACATGCTCCTAGCTTCTAGTTTTTTGGATTTCAAATCGCTTCCATTAACAAACAGCTATTTGCCCTCTAATAAAATATGTCATTATGCTTTATTCACATCGCACAAAAGAATCACTGAAAAATCGCCCCAATGATGGCCAATAATTACACATTTTGCTCCTGTGCTAGCGATGAAGAAATCTGTTCATTGGAGAAAGCAGGTGCCGGGGCATCAAGCTAATAGTCAATGTGTGCTGCGGTAATTAGCCGCTGCGATTGCTAAAATTAACAATTAGCTAACATGCAATTCTCTTTTTTGCAGGCTGCAGTTTACTTTGTAGAATCCTTGCATGTTCTTAGTAATTATTCTGACAGCTTATTATTTTTATTTTTTCTGGTTTGAACACAGCTTTAACATTTGCAACGAGCGACCCAAATGTTCAACAGGCAGAAGGGAAACAACTGCTTGACTAGGCATTTTTGTGAGGCACACATTTGGTTGTTTTCTGACTTTTCATTGTTAGGGAGGGGAGTGGTATGGGTAAGATCTATGATTCTTTTTCATAGCTATTGTCTTCTCCCCTAGGGCCTTCGTCCAGGGCAGCACACTCAGGCATCCTGAAGCTTTTAGAAGGAAAACTGCCCAGTCAGCGGCAATTTAGAGTCTAGGGAACAACTCCAGGGATGAAGTGCCACAGTCAAGCTGGTCAAAACATCTTCCTTTCATTCTTCTTCCCTGGAGTGTGTCTTTGGTTAATGCATTCACTGCCCCTGCACAATGCACCTCCACTCCGCACCCTCCCTTACTGAGAGAGAAAATGCAGCATCCTGTGTGGATTGTTCTCGTCAGGGGCTATATGCTGAGATAATATTGCTAGAGCTTTGTAGTGCATGGAATAAGATGTCAGCCTACACATGAAGGAAAAAAAATTAAAAGGCAAAGGAGTAATTTGTTTCCAGAAAACCACTGGGAGAGAGAAAGGTAATGAAAGCTCTCAAAGAATTCAAGTAAGATACATCGTGGCAACAAATTTAGCAAACTGCAGTTCCAAACTGTATTGTTTTCCCATGGTGGCCAATAAAATTACTTCAAATTTAGTGGCATAAACAATATACATTTATTATGTTACAGTTCTGGAGGTCAGAAGTGGGTCTCACTGGGCTAAAATCAAAGTATCACCAGGGCTGCAATCCCTTTTGGGGACTCTATGGGGGAATTCTGTTTTCTTGCCTTGGCCAGCTTCTGGGGGCTGCCTGCACTCCTTGGCTCTAAGGAGCCAAGCAACATTGTATCTCCAAAGCCAGCATCATGGTATCTCCAAAGCCAGCAACATTGTATCTCTCTCACTGTTCTGTAGTCACATCTCCCTCTGGCCATAGCTGGGAAAGATTCTCTAATTTTAAGGACCTATGTGTTTACTTTGGGCCCACTTGGATAGTCCAGGGTCATCTCCCCATCTCAAGGTCCTTCATTTAATCACGTTCCTTTTGTCATGTAAGGTTACATATTCACAGGTTCCAGGGATTAGGATATGGTCATCTTTAGAGGGCCACTGTTCTGCCTATCACACAAACCAATGACAGATGTTCACATGGTAAGTCTGTGCTTCCCTATACTCCTAAGTCATTGAACATTTAACGTCAGGGAATTGGATTATTTAGGTGTAGTGGGGTTGGGGTAGTGGATGTCCATGGTTTCCGTAGACAATAACTCTTTACGGCCCTCCCATGTCAGGTCCCTAATTGATGCATGGAGCCAGTATGGGCCATGCTTTGTCCTGCTGCTCCCAGGCTTCTGAGTTTGGAGGGCCTTTTCACCCTCTTGATGAAAGTGCCACCTTTTAGAATGCAGGCTTGGCCTCGCTAAGAGCTATCATGTGTTCTGTGCTTTATTGTGGTGTTGGGCTGCAGCCCTCCAGCTTAGTGTGAGAATGAGCGACATAGGCTGCTGTCCACAGAAACCCCGAACTACACAAAGAAACACCAGCCACTGCAGCCCTGACTTCTTAAAATGTAGTGACAGAGAGGCAGAGCAGAATTCCCGAGAAGTGCTGCGACCTTGTTTAGGTGTGAGCTGAATATCAGGGCTCAGCAGGGATTTGGCAGATGCTTCTCAGCAAGGCCTGGAGAATCTGGGCCTTGGGACCTGCTGCAGAGGCTGAGGAGGGCCTGGCTCCGCAGGAGAGTTCAGGGAAGTGGGCTATGACAGAGGCTGCGGTGGGAAAACATAGCAACGCATTCTGTTTGTTTAAGTGGGAGGGAACTGGAACGGGCAGAGTCTGCCCAGAAGAGTTAGGCAGGTAGGAGTCAAACATCCTGAGAGCTAATCACTCCCAAGTTTAAACAGGGTGAGACCACACAGTCTCAGATGTTCCTTGCCAAATGGCAAAAAGAGAGGAGTATTGAGGTGTGCCTTGTTTTAAGAAAATCCACTCTTCAAAACAGAAATGTGTTGGATTGTTTGCTCTAGAAAATAATTTATCAAACAGATTGTTGATATAGTGAGCTCCTGTGATGTGCTTAAAATAGAATTCTGTCCACAAAAATCGTCCACCCCCAATAACACATCTGTTATGTAAAGCGAGCCATCCATACAAGCTAACGTTCTTGAAAAACAGGGGACCAAGAAAATTTTGGGGAAGAATAGAGCCAAAACTTAAAAATGCTTTGCTAAAACCTCAGGGTATGTGCTTCAACTCAAAAGGCTGGCCAAGATGTGGGAATAAAGTTTGGGAGAGGCCAAACCTCTCCAGCAGTGAGGCAAGGTCACTAGAATGATGGCTCTGTAGCTGGGCAACATGTCTAAGGAAAAATGCATTCCAATATAAAGATGTCTTGCCAGAGGACTTTTCTCATTTCACGTAAGAACAGCTGTGGTTTACATGGAGGGACTATATTGGCTTAGAGCATGCAGACAACCTTTCTAATTCTCTGAGATCCAGCAGTATTTCTTCATTGGTGACACCTCACCAGTATTCCAGGCTGTTTTCTGATTTACAGGTGGAGACACAAAGACACAGTGGGTTAGAAAATAGTTTAGGTTCCCAGAAGCCTGGTGGAGCCAGAAATAGAGCCTAGAATTCCTGAATTATACTCTGATATTCTCTTTGGGCTGCATGTTCACAATCTAGGGGTGAGGCATGGAAGGTGGGGAGTGGCAGGGGAGAGGGAGGGGCAGGTATTTAGGAAACAGTGAGCATGCTGCTTCTGAGGCAAAGGGCCATGCAACCCCGGGTCTTGGGCATCATAGAAGACTCCCAAAGACAGGTTTCAAAGGATAAAAATGATTACACTATCTACTAAATGCTACCTTGTGGTCACAGTTAGCTGAGGAGAGAGAAACTATCAATTCGCTATAAAGTTGTACACCAAAAATACAGACAATTTTTATTTGTCAATTAAAAATAAAAATTAAAAAAATAAACGGTTTCATCAAGAAGGGGAAAGTCACCATAAAGGAAATGGAAGGACAAAGGGCTACAGTGAAGGGACTACCCTCCTCACTCTAGGTAGTTTTTCTAAGTGGGTACAATAAAAAGAGTCGAGTTTATTCATGCTCAAATTACTTAACTTGTCCACCTGTCAAGTGCAGCTCAGGACAGAGGTATAATTCCTTAAGTTCCCCACCATAAGAAACTTCATTACCAGTCTAGAGCAGTTTGTTGGGGAACACCAGGCCTCACAGGTATGCACCCGAACCACTCCCGCCTTTGCCCCTGCCTCCCAGCTGCTCCACCATCATGCCTCAGCCTCATGATCTCGGCCCTCTGAACTCCTAGAACACGCCAAGTGGAATCAGGTGCACCCCTTGAGGGAAAGATGGCAGTGTAGATGCATTGATGGGTCTATTTGGGTCAACAGTATCCAGCCCTGCAGAAAATATCAAATAGAAAGAATAAGAATTTGGAGGAAGTGTGTGTGTGCGTGCGTGTGCGTGCGTGCGTGTGCGTGCGTGCGTGTGCGTGCGTGCATGTGTGTGTGTTTTAAGGACCCTCAGGAATGCTTACTCTCTTCATTTTTTTCATTTGGTGTCAACTGCAGTTTTTACTGGAGCTTAGTTTCCTCTGCTTCCATTTAGAAGACCGATTGGTAAGGCTGCATTTGCTCCTTCATTTAAGCCAGAATGACAGATAAATGTTTTATCCATGTATCCCACTTTTCCAAGGCACTTTGCCACCTTCCCAGCTTCCTCCTAATTATTACTGTCAAAACAAGATATCCAGCATTGTCATATTGTTAGGAAGGTTCTCTGCATCTAGACATTACCTGGATGTGAATGAGGGTCAATGAGGTCATTGGGTTCCTACCTGTCCCATGGTTTGTTGCTCTGTGACTGACAGGATTCTTCTAGCATACAGACTGTTCAAATAGTGTTCAAGAACCCTGGGTTCAAATGAGGACACATTCACTTCACAATAAAGCCTTATTGGAAGGGACACCACTGTAGAATTTGACCACTGTGGAAACAGATAATTAGATCAGGAAAAGAAGATTTTGGCATTAGGAATTTAGTGCTGGATGCACTAACTCCGTATGCCCTCACTCAAATACTATATACGTAGTGTTTATCTAAGTTAATCTTTGCAATAGCTCAGTGTGAGGCCCGGAATCCAGTCACACAATAAAATCCTATTGATTTTACATCTCCCTTTTAAAACTTTAGGCTGTCAGGGTATTTTATTGAGACTTCTAAATGTAGAAATCTAATTTTAAATCTTACCATTAAGTGTCTCCATATTAGTGTTTTGGATGATTTAATGAGTGGCACCATTTATAGGACACGAGGTTATAATCTGAATTTATGAACTGTAAAGAAAGTACCAGTATGCTGACTAACTAATGAGCTTTTTAATGATGAGAAATAGATAAAGCTTTAAAATGCAGAATGCTTATCAAGGACCTCAGACAATAGCAGAGTGGAGCAATTTAGAAGTACTTACCAGTGCGACTGCTGTGACAGTGAGAAGTGAACTATTTTCTTTCATTTTAAAGCACCGCTTTTCATACATGGGAGTAATTTCTATATTTTCTTAACTAAAATTAAATGCCCTTGTATAATCCTCTTTTCAATAGAGTTCAAAATATAAATAACCTATTGATACCACTTGTGCTAAAGCAAGAGAAAATACCTCTACAAAGGGGGAAACTAGCAGAATATCAACGTGGGATGATGCAGTCTGGGGTTTAGATGAGGTCTGGTGGTTGAGACTTCACTCAGGGAAGCTTTTCCTTGGAGCAGCTTGAAACACAGGCATGCCCCCTCATGGAGACGGCGGGGCTCTGGCTGGGCTGCCCCAGCATCACCATCTTAGACGTTTTATAGAAAGTGTGGACTTCCAGAGAGAGTATCTAAAGTTTGGGGTGGTTGCCTTTGTGCCTGTGCTCTGGGGCTTAAAAAGAAATGATAAAATAACACTTTCCCTTGCTATGAAGGGATCTTTATCTTGGGGGCTCTAGAACGTGCTGTTCCAGACATCTCTATAATGTAGCACTAGATTGGGAGAGATGAGCAATTTCCAAGCACACACAGATCTACCACCAGCTGCTGGGATCTGAACCTGCCCTCCTCAACGTTCAAACTCCAAGTCTAAATGCACATGACCCAAGGATCAATGAAAGGCTGGGACATGCTGGCATGTGGTGGCTTTGCTGGGTTGCTGTTGGTGTTGTTAATAAAGAACTAGATTGAGTTTGTCTTTTCTCCTCAGGAAGTGAGCTTTCCAGCTGATTAATTTCTCTCCTTTGGACAATAGAAAGGCCTCTGGATGGTGGGGCTTTCATAGCTTCTGACATACAGCCCACACTTACTGGCCCTGACAGTTTCCATCCTCCATAGTAAACAGGAGAGGTGGCAGGGGAAGGAGTAGGGATAATAAATCCTGGGTATGGGGGCAAGCGTGTCAGCCCTGGATTTGAGTCCCAGCTCTGCACCTTCCCAGCTGGGCAACTTCAGACAAGTTATTTAATCTCCCTGTGCTTAGGTTTCTTTATCTCTTGTGAGGATTAAGCAGAAACCCAAGCAACATTTCAAAGGAGTCAGGGCAGAGTGGTGGTCAAGAGAGAGGATGAAGTCAACGAGTAAGGTCCCGCCAACAGCTGTCATGCCCAGGAGTGCTGCTGGTCAGGACCCCTTTCCATGCTTGTCTCCAGCTATCTCCCCTCCTGCCTTTGGACTCATTTCATCCCTTCTCTTCATCTCTTAACTCCTTCTCATCTCTTCACTTGCTACTTCTGAGTTTAGTTCAAATTATTTGACTGACAAGACAAAACTTCTCTCATGTCAATTATAATCTACACTTGGATTTACTTGCCTTATACACTATGTTAATTTAGGATTTCCAGATAAAATACAGACCAGTTAAATTTGAACTTCAGATAAACAAGAAATGGTTTTTAGTATAAGTATGTCCTATGCAATGTTTGTATTTTTATTTACTAAATCTGGCAGCTCTAGTTAACCAAATGTGAACCAAGTTCTCCTTGATAACATCTTTACTTTGTCACTGTCACAGTTTATCAATCCCCAGAATGATTTTATTTATCGAATTGTATGTCTTCTTGTAAACTTGTGTGAGTCTTGCAGACGCCTATAATGCAAAGAAGCACAATTTATTGCTTGTTTTGTTTAGCTTTTGCCGGGCTTTCCTCTCTCCATGTATCATGGAACATGGCCTTGACTTACATACACGTAAGTTTTATAAATGAGAGGACACTGGGAGGAGCGAAATCCTGGGAAGATTTGATGGAAATCTCTACTCCATAAAATTCAAGATATTCACAATATGTGGTGGGGTCAGGTCCAGGGCACTCCAATCAGGCATCTACAGTGCTCCTGTCTGCTCACTTTCCCCTCCCTAGTGCATGATGACAGGCTACTCGTCACCTGGTAGAGCCCTGGAAGAGGCTAGTACAGCAGGAGACAGAATCCTGTGGGTTTGACAAAACTTAGGAGGTCCACGAATTTGAACGGGAAAAAAATTATCTTTATTTTCCTAACCTCTTTCAATTATGGATGCAGGCAACAAAAACCATCAATATCAGTACCTGTGACTGTGTCACCAAGAGAAATCACGGGGGTTTTTTCATAACAAATTAAAGTTATTACAGATATTCAAAATTTAATTACTCATTATTACTTTGAAATTACAGGAGTTGCTAGACCCATCCGTCGTTCTTGTTATTTAAAGGAATAAATTCATTAATAAAAAATAATAAAGAACATCCTGAATATAAATTTGTTTTTCAATATTTTAATAACTTTATTTCAATGCAATGGTTTTCTTTATATCCTGAGAATTTCATTTTATGCATTTAAAACATTCTGAGAAGGGGTATACAGGCTTTACTAGATTACCAAAGGATTCCATGGCACACACACAAAAAATGTTAAGACCTCGGACGAAAGGAAGACTTGAGCTCGTGTATAAATAATTTATTTTCCAAAACCAACTATCTTCAAAGCAAAATGGATATAACTGTCCTCATTTTCTCTACTAAAGGCATACTTCAAACTGCAGGCTGCCCTGCCATGACTTCCAAGTTACCTTTAGTACTTCTTTTAACCTAAATTTTACCTGGTTAGAATTTTTTTTGAGGGGGGCTGGATTTCTAGAGGAGAAGTACAAAGGCTTTAGGAAGACCACAAGAGTAAAAGTGGGAAAAGGAAAAGAATTAAGACCAGAGCCCGAGTTCATCTTCACTGATTGGCTTCATTTTCAAATGCTTGGCAATCAGCATCACTATAAAATCTAGCACAGATTGAGCATCCCTAATCGGTAATCTGAAATGCTCCAGAATTCAAAACCTTTTTTTCAAAACTTTTTGAGCACCTACGGAATGCCACAAGTGGAAAAGTCCACATGTAAGTACTTAACACAAACTTTGTTTCGTGCACAAAATTATTAAAATACTGGATAGAATTACTTTCAGGCTATGTGTATAAGGCGTACATGAAACATAAATGAAGTTCGTGCTTAGACTTGAGTCCCAGCCCCCAATATATCTCATTATGTATATGCAAATATTCCAAAATCCAAAAAAATCTGAAACACAGATCCCAAGGATACTCAACTGGTGTAGTACAAAAGCTGTATTAAAGAAAGATATTAAATATATAAATATGTTGAGTAGTATATCAAACTTGTTTATTTGATAAGTTTAGAAGCAATCCCTGGGTGTTTACTACTTTGCAACTTAGCAGGAAAAAGCTCCTCTTTACAACCTTGTTGGTGAGATTGGGAGCTCAGGAAAAGATGGGCTCAGCCCTAGGAAGAGGTAACTGCTGCAGAGAAAGGGAATCTTTTACTGCCCACACTCCTTTGTTATTTGTGAGCTTCCAAGGGCTTTGGGAAAGTCGTGGGGCAGTGCAGGGCCTAGAGACGGGGGACTGCGTGCTGGAAAATGGGTCGCTAGGAAGTGGGGGTGCCTGATCCTGGCATGGGAGGGTGGGCGGGGGCACTTGAATGAATGCCTGGGGGTTGGGCTGGGAGAATAAAGCCATGAAGGGACCAGTCTCATTAAAGAATCCATTTCCCATTTTCAGCAGTTTGCTACATTAACAAGCTGAGCCGTGAAAGGATTAGATCCCCTAAGTGAGTGCCCGTTCTGTGCACCATTGCAAAACACATTTCAGAAAGCAGTGGATTCGCCTTAAATGAGTATCTGCTGGAGGAGCAAAGCCCTAGGAAAACAAAAGGGCACGACAGGGTAAGCTAATAATTCCTGCTGTGCTTTGAGGGCAATGAAATGACTGCAACCCTGAGAACTTTTTCTCCCTCCCCTACAGTTAGTATAAACATAAGAGCCATTTTGATGATCATATCGACACCTCAGCAACAAGTGCTTCCCAGGTGCCAACAAAATGTCACTTTCCAAAGGGTTAAATGAACCAAAAGGCCCCAACCTCAAATATTCTTTTTCTGTGCCCATTTAGTATGCATACCTATTAAGCAAAACAATGGGCATAGATTCATATCCTGTCTACAGATAATCAAATGATACAAGAACAAATCTACCACCAGCTGCTTCGTCCCATGCTATGCTTTGACTGGGAGGGGAAAGCCAAGTTTCGAGCTGGGTCTAGCCTGACTCAGGCCTTAACTTGTGAGTCCTGCTATTCTAACCCTTTCTCTTGATCTGCTTTTCAGCCTGTCTCAGAGCACACAGCTCAGAGCAGCAGGGAAGTTGCTTAGCAAAGGGCCACCCACTTGCCTATTATTCCTTCCTCGCCTGTGACATGACACAAGAACAAAGTAGACATTAACCGCTACATTAAACCCAGAAAGAAAGTAATCAGTAACCTGTTATTCCCTTAATAAAGGGAAACACATGCAGTGTGAAATTCAGAAGACTAATCAATAGCCGCAGACAATGCAATGTGCCAAACAAATTGCAAATCAATTAGAATCCTTGTTTTCTTTGAAATGGTTCACTATATCTAAAGCAATTACTCCTTCATTAGACCTAATTTAACAGCATGACTGCCCTGGCTACAACTGGCAGCGTCTGGCTATCAAATAGGAGAATGGCAGCTTATTTCTGTCTGTCTCTGAGTCTAGCACCAATCAAAAAAAATGGAATTCCTTTATATGAGAGAAACTTTTAATGAATGGGTAGATATTTGTTTGAATCAAAATATCAGTATCAGAATGAGAGTTCCCTGCTCCCCCCAGGGAAATTAAAAGTGAAAAGAACTAAAGAATTATTGAATAAAAATGTGTAATTTTAGAAAATGTATTTTTTTCTTCTTTCTATGCTAGATTCAAATATATTAAAATGGCATTTAAGTACATAAAGTTCTTTCAGCTCTTCAAATCTAACACACCACTTGATATTAGCTTTTGGATTTTGAAGAGAATCCTGTTTTTTAATAGAATTTGGAGTATTCTTGCAAATGAACATCAAAAAAGTTATTAGTTCACTTATTATTAAAGCAATTTAAAAGTGGTTTTGTTGAGGTATCATTTATATACAATAAAATTCACCCATTTTAAGCATATATTTGATAAATTTTTGCAAATATATACCATCATGTAACCACCTCAATCGCAATATAGAATATTTCTGTCACCCCAATAAGTTCCCCTGGTCCCTTTGCATTTGGTCCCCTCCCCCATCCCTGGCCTCAGGAAACCATGGATCTGCTTTCTGTCAGGACATTGCACTCATAAGAACAGTCTCCCATCCTGTGGAGGTATGGCACTGGAGAAATAATTGAAATAAAGTTTTTCCACCAATTTGGGGAAAATGTTGAGGCAACAAGCAAAGAATTGAAGATTGCAAACTTTTCTGAAAGTGGAGATGTTTAAAGAGTAAACCATTTCTGTAAGCTGAAGTAAATTTTCCTAAACGCAATAAAAACATTTTAATAGCCATGACTTGTTTTACTTCACTAAACCTCCTATTTGATATGTCTACTTCCTTTTCATTGCAGATAGTCACAGCACCAAGAGTTGTTTTATTAAATTTAACTTTTCTGCGTTATTTTTTTTTCTGACTGTGAAAGCAATGCATTTCGATTATATACAATTCCAACATTACAGAATCACAATAAGTAGTCAGGAAGGTTCTTCTCTTTCCATTCCCCCAGTAATATTCAAAAGTACACCAAGCTATAACATAGACAAGGATGTTATTTACGGCATGGTGGCAATAGCAAAAAATGGGAAATGCAAGAAAAAAAAAAAAAGGGAAATGCTAGGAGTTTGAGCTTTAAATTAAGTCACACAGAGCCTGATTCCCTTCTTCCTCCCTTTGCTTCCCTTGAACAGCCCTTGCTCCCCTTCCCCTCCCCCTAATCCTCCCTCTTCACCTAACATCAAATGGCTTTTTATTCTCCGTATCCTTCGCCTTTCTTCTTTTTTTCTTTAGAGCTCAGTACAGAAAAGTCTTGCACTGAGGGTACCCGTATCTTTTGCAGGCCAACTGACCCATTTTCCATTTCTTACTCCTCCAAAGAAAATATTCTCCCAAAGCTTTCACATTCTTCACATAAATTTGTTCTACCCCACACGGCACCCCATCTTGCCCTCTTTAACCTTTCACTATTAACACTGTCACTCAGTCAAATCATTTTTTGTTTCTATTGGTTGGGCTAACACCCATAATTTACCCTAGTCAATCAATCAATTAATCAACGAGCATTCATTGAAGGCCTGCTTCCCTGTAAAACCTGATTGGCTGGTTTGGGGAGCGGATTTATAACTTTAATGAAATGTATTTGTGATGATGGGGGCTGGGCGAGGAAGTTATGAAGTTTAATCACTTTCTAAAAGTGATTTAGTTTGTCGCTCAGGTTGAGCGAAAGCTGAGGAGAAGGTAAGCGATGAACTCTCTCTATGCTGGCCTGAGAGCGGAGAACAGCATTATCATGGATGCTGCAGCTGCTCCAAGCCCAGGGCTTGGCTAAAATGGAATGATCTTGGGAAGATGCTGTAACAGTTGAAGAGTATTTCTTTTAGCCTAGGTAAAAATCTTCCTTAACCCATTGCTATTTATGCTCTTCACGTGTGTGTGTAGAGGAAGTTTGTGTAAAGACACTGTTGTCTCAGCTACTCATGTACACCTCCTCCCAGCTGTCAGTAGGTGAACACTTAGGCCAGGCCCAGGGTACCACATGGTAGTTAAGGAAGAGATAAGGGTCGGTGTCCCAACCACCAAACACAGTGACCACCACATAATTAAATACTGGGTAAATCGATGTGAGCTCTTCTAAGGAGAGGAATGGCAAATTCTGTATTTCATGAGGCAAGGAGACAAGGATCTTTTAGTTTTCAGGCAGTTTCCTAACAAAGGTAAACACATTGGATTTTAAAAGTTCCCATTAGGGAATCTTGATAGAAAACTCTTCACTCATAATTTTACATCCTGCTATATTCATTAGTTAAGTCACTGCCAGCAACGTTTGAATTGTCAGCAGTCATTTAAATGTTTTTTGCAAAGCAATGTCCTACTATAGGACTTCACATCATGACTGCACATGGTGTGGAGACCTGGTTCTTACTAATGCACAGATAAAAGCCATAACAGAATCGTGACAGAACAAACGAAGCCTGTCCTTTAAAGTAAGCACTGCCCTTTTGTTTGTCCTGCTATAGAAAAAGTGAATAGACTGGTCTTTTGCAAACTTTCAGGGTACCAACTTTTTACCCCCACCCCCATTCCTGGGAATAATCATTTTGATTATTGAATTTTTTTCCTTTCGTCTCTTATTGGCTATCAATACGAGTATTTTACCCGCCATGGGTGAATGCTTAACTAATACAGTTCTTCATACAAATGCAAACCTCCTATTTACCAACCTCCAGTGACTCAAGTCTTGCACCGGAGTGGTATCATTCAGCTTCAGTTGCTATAGCATTTTCAAGAACCTCTCTGTTCTTGTCATAAATTATCTTTAAGTGAAAAAAACTCAAAGGAGGTCTGCAGCAAACTGTATCAAATAATGAATTTGTAAGCAGTGGAAGAAAGCACTTATCTTTCTTCTGCTCTTCTCCCATCGATTGTTCCGTGACCCTTCTTTGGGATACAGATGAGCATAACCCTGAAAAATGTTTGTGTTGTCTTTCTTTAACTGGCAGCCTGAGGGCTGCATGATCTAATAAATATTGGCAGGGCCAAATGAAATAATATAGAAGAGCTTCTCTTCTTTAAAGTCCACAGACCAAGAGACTCTTGTCACTTGTTAATATCTCCATCAAACACTGAAGTGTTAACATATGTGATACGACCACGCAATCAAGTAAGGACCGATTTGTTGACTAATTAAACCAACACAACAAGCTCTTTAGCACCTACAAGTGACAAGTTTAGAGCAGGCAAGTGGAAACTCTCAATTGAGCCCCCTTTTATGAGACTATCATGCCAAATTCAATTCTGACTGAGTAGTATTTGAATGTACTTGACTTCCACCATGTGCTGACATGCTTACAATAATTCATCATGGGTGACAATAGCCCAATATTAGAGATTTATGATATATACAAAACAGTTACAAATGAAATGTAGCCCTCACATGGGTCTGCTTTCCTTACCCACTGCCTATTGATATTATAATTAATGGTCAATTACTTAGGGAAAAGAAAATAGAAAATAGTCATTACTGGTTTCAGTCATCATTGGATTTTTTTTTTTTTTTTTTGGCAAATTCTGGAGGTAAATTAAACCATTTCTACAGTGCTTGGCAGTTGCTTCAAAACAATAAATGGACATAGAAGCCTGTTGTTCATGACTCATTTTGGCAAGAAGAATGAACAAATAACAATATTTTAAAGGAAACTGAGGGTAAATTAAGTTTCCTGAGAAATGGGAAAGCATTCTAAGAAGTATCTTTGTGTGAGTGGATAATACATACATGTCATGTCTGTGTGCATATATGTACTTTCCCCCACCAACCACATAGATGTTTTAGATTCAGTTTCCTTGTTTATAAAATGAAGGAGCTCCACTAGTTTATTTCTAATGTCCTTCCGATACCTAAACTTTTATGGCCTCTGATCTCACCTCTCCATATCCAGGTTAATGAAAAGGAAGCAGCAGAACCCTTTCTGTTGTTTTTGGCGTGCAGTTAATCCCACTCTTCTTCCTCAATACACTCACTATTTTGTCCTTTATATGCATACATTCAGATTTTCCATATCCAGCCCCAACCCTCTTCTGACTGACCCTATCTTTGCAAGCTGGACAATTCCACTTATGAGTAACCAAGAATTGACTCTGTCCATGTAAACATAACACATATCCCTATAGGTATATGAGTCACATCTTTCAATCTCTTCACACCTATAAACAAGTGAAGCACATTAGAAGTAGTAGATCCCCCAGGGCTGTTGAATTAGAGTAAGAAGCACGGGTCATACCCACTTAATCTGGAACTGGCCTGTAGCTTGGGCCCAGCTACAGGTGCTTTGTTTTAGACACACCCCAGGTTCCATGCATCCTAGAGCTGCAGGTCAGTAGCTTATACCCCAGGTGCTAAATGCCTTTTTGGACCCTCTAGTGGAGGAGTAGCTCTGGGCCCAAACACCTGGCTGGGTACAAGGGTCAAAATCTGGTAAGATACTAAACAGATTCTCAGCATACTGTGAGGTTGACCTCCAGTGTGGCCACATTCTGTCCATCAGAAGAGATCTCTGGTAATTCCCCTACCTTGTGATGAAAATGACTTGTGATGGAAATGCTATTCCGCCTGGAAGTCTTCCTGTCTCCTGGCCTCCCATGCTTGGATTTCTGAGAGCAATGCATATGGCAATCCCCATAACAGAGACAATTTTCTTATTTTTCCCCTAATCTTTGGCAGAATTTTATTTATTTTTAGTAGACATATAGTCACGTAGTTAAAAAATCAAAATGATACAAAACACATTCATTTAGAAAATTTGCTCGTAGCTCATAGCTATGCCTCTGTCCACTTCATTTCCCATCCTCACTTTTGGTAAATCCTTTTATTAGTTTCTTGTATATTCTTAAAGAACATTTAGTTTCTTTATGGAAATGTAAGCAAATACATGCATATATACATACATGCATGCATGCATACACACATATATATTAATATTTATTGTTTTTCCTCCTCCTTTTCTTAATCAAAATTAGCATACTATGTGTTGTTCTGAGCCTAGTTTTTCTTCCTTAACAATGTACACTGGAGATATTTCCAAATCAGTAGGTAGATATCTGGATCAAAGATAAAAACTTCACTCCTGAACAGGGTTCCTGTCAGGAATCCTAGTCTTTTCTCTTTCTCAGAGGAACTGGTGGAAGCATACTCGAGAAAAACTAGAGTCTCTCCATTAAGCCCAGAACAAACCTTTAAAATTCCAGCTCCCAGCTCTCCAGACTGTCCTTGCTGCCCAAGACAATCTCCTTTAAGAGACCATGGGACTCCTGAGAGGTCACTGCAGGAGGGGATGGTATATGTTACGGTACCGTAGATGGCATGAGGCGAGCTGCAGTGGGATCCAGGTCTTTAAAGTAGTCTGACATTCTAAAGAATTCTTCTAGGAATTATAAACGATTCTTCTGAAGACATTTTTTTCCTCAATAAATTTGACTAAGTTCAGGGACAGGGCTCACTTAGTCCTGAGTTTTCTCTATCTGGTTCCTGAAATCTGGACTAGTTTTCAGCCAGCAGGACTTTAGTCTCTCCAAACCTACTCGCACTCAAATTTTTTAAAAAAAATAATACTTATTGCTTGTTTAGTTTTGTCCTCCTGATTTTAGGATTAATGTATTTATCATTTAGAAATTAGGAGAATGTAGAAATGCATAAAGAAGAAAATTATCATTCATAATCCTGGAAGAGAAAAACCACTACTAATATTTTAGAATATAGGCTTTTGGCTTTAGAAATAGGGATGGTACAAAACATACTGCTTTGCAACTTTATTAATTCATTTATTTATAGTTCACATAGTTTTAAAAAGTTAATAGAGTTTATTTTTAGAGCAATTTTAGGTTTATAGGAAGATAAATAGAAAGGACAGAGAGTTCCCACATTCCCCATGGCCTTTATATATTACTTACTATGTTACGAACATTTTTGTAAGTCACGTAACTTGATTTTTTAAATATCTCCATAATATGCCATCACATGTATGTATAACACTTTAATTAATCTCCTATAGTTCAGATTGTTTCTCACATTCCTTATGGTCATTATTATAAACAATACCACAATCAACATACTTGTAAATTAATATTTGTCTAACTCTCTGATTATTTCCTAGAATAGAGTCTTAAAAGTAGAATTGGTAGGTCAAAAGACATGCATTTTTAAGGCTTTTGATAAAATATATTGTCAAGTTGGTTTGGATCTATTTTTAAAAAAATACAAGGTAATTACAGAGACTTGGAAAAGTAGGCAACTCCTGTTTTCTACATAGAGCCCAAATCACAATAAGAACGGGAGACACTTGCAGTAAGTGGGAATCCCTATCCTGAGCAGAGAGAAGCAGCAGGGGCAGAGAGCTGCTGCTGGTGTGCAGAGCCTGCTCTGGGAATGCTGGGATACGTGGTCCTTCATACCAAGATCTCAGCATGGGCCTTTACCCTAGGAGACTGCAGACTGAATCACAACCCCCAGTTAACAGTGGAAGGTGTAGGACAAGGCTTACTCCACATATGCCACCTACAAACAAGAAGACTCATGTGACCCTTTTAAAAAGGCAAAGAGAGGCCGGCCATGTTTGCTCATACCTGTAGTCCTAGCACTTTGGGAGGCCGAGATGGGAGGATTGCTTGAGGGCAGGAGCTGGAGACCAGCTTGGGCAACAGGCGGGATCTATCTCAAAAAAAAAAAAAAAAATTAAAATTAGCTGGGTGTGGTGGTGCACATCTGTAATCCCAGCTACTCAGGAGGCTGAGGCAGGAGGATGGCTTGAGCCCAGGAATTTGAGCTTGACACCACTGCACTCTAGCCTGGGCAACAGAGCAAGACCCTGTCTCAAAACAAAACAAAAGGCAAAGAGATATAGAAATACCTTCTTAATGCCAACATTTTCCAAACTAGGATATATGTTCCACTGGTTCCTTAGAGTATATGCATCAAAATATTTACTGTAATGGTTAATAACTTTATTTTATTTTGTTTCAGAAAAATTAATGATCAACACAATTAAACATATAATTTTATGGGTATTATTTCTTAGGATGAATCTAAATTAAAAAACAACAAAAGTGACTTGGTTTAAGTTCTTTTTAAAGAAAACCACACATAAATAATGAACAACTGATGTGTAGATGTGGAAAAAATGTGTTATGCAAAAGTCTGATGTTTGGGAAATGTTGCATTTATAATATGCATTTATAAAAAGTAAAACATGTTTTCAAAATTAAATTGATTTAAAACTTTTAAAGAAGTTCACTAATTTAAAAAACTTCATAATGAATCTCTTTGTAACTTGAATTATCACTATAATATAGTCACTGTTTATAGTAAATGTCTCAAAATTTTACCTTTTGACTTCAAATTTCTTTAAGAGAAGGACATACGCTTCCCAGTTTAGAGTACTAACATAGGGTTAGAGGGATACCTAATGAGCTTCTGCACATTGTAAGTGTGGAAGGCACATTATAATTCCTTTTCTAAAAAGCATGCACTTCATTTATTAAAGAAAAATATATGCAATGCAGGGAACTTTGGTTTTTTTGGCTGGTGGGATATTTCAATGAAAATTTTAGTACATTTGAAAAAATGGTAATTCTCTTTAGTAAATAGAGAAATCAAAAAGTTCAGCACAAGATAAGAGTGAAGTATTAGGTTTTTCATATGTACAGACACGCACAATTTCACTTTTGTTTTTAGATGCAAATTACTGGGAGGAGGGATCTTTCCATGCTTGAAAAACTAAGAGCTTAGATTTTTAAAAAAATCCATTAATTTTAGTTTCTTTCAAGGTCTAGAGAATTTTTACAGACTGCTGTTGAGATCAGATGGTCTCTAAAGAAATCAATCCAATTTCAATAGAAGAGCTATGCTGTGTTGGGATTTTTCATATAATCCAATTGCTAAATGATGTCAGGGCTATTTTGATTTAAAAGAAGAAACACAGACATCACTGTTCTCAAACCTCTCTATTCTCACAAGATCAGCTGACCAAAAATCATTCCCTAATGAGAAAGAGTGCATTTTCTGTGATCAAGGAAAATCAACATTAATAAAATAATAACTGTACTGATAGAGAATATTATTCATTTGATAATATCAAACATAATGCTAATGCCCTAAGTGGATAAAGCTTTGAAACTTATTTCTGCGTTATTCCTGAAATGTCACTCAACTTCTGAGACCTCAAGGTGCTTCCTTAGCCTCTTAACTCAGGAACCCGTAGCTGTACTCTCTCAATTTGGCAGAGAGCAAGAGAATAAGGTCGTAAATAAAGAGGGCCTCAGTAAATCTAAATCTAAAACTGTGCTTCCATTGCAAAAGAGAGAGGGAAGTTAATTCTTTTTATTACAAACTTTCCTGAATAAAAATTATTATTACAAAACCTCCTAAATGAAAGTTTTTAACAGTTTAATCTGGCAGATGCAACCAAATCTCTTTTATTAACCTGTCATAGCACTGATTTGTAAGATACAAGATAAGAACAAAAAAGACAAGGGTTTCTATTTCCCAGGTTGCTCAATTATAATTTCCATTAACAATTCTTCACTTCCGTCACCTCTGTCACCCCCTCCCTCCCCACCACAATGTATTTAATCAGTCTTGTTGCAGGAAGGCTCTTTCTAGAAGGGTTTTGAGAGCTGTGATTTGTAATTTTGAAAATGTCTAGATCAGGTTTCACAAATTGAATTTCTTAGAACCCCAGTCCTTGGTGACATTAATAGGGGTTTCATGAAAAATGATTCAATGTGAGATGCAGGGTGGCCAAAAGGCACCCCTCAGGCCCCTGTCAGACGAGGTAGTTGAAGGAAACACTTGGGAGGGTCTCAGTTGCCTTTTGCTGACACCCATCTTGTCCAATGAGCCAAAGTTAGAATGTCTGGTATAAAAAGTAACTTTATCATATTTATGTCTTTTTCTTTAATTCTTGCATCAAGTAGTAAAGATTATACAAACAACACATGCTCATTATACACAAATATAAAATAAAGATACATTTTTAGAATAAAGCCCTTATATTTCACCACTTGGAAATAACTATTATTAAAAATTTTGTCTATGTTCTTCCATTTTTTCGTAAGCGCATATGAGTATATTCACAAACACACACACACACACACTCACACTCACACACACATTTTTAAAAATGTAATCATATCATGTCTTGCAGTTTAAATTTGTTCACTCAAGAAATGTTTTACATTATCATCTTTAATGGCTATATAGTATTCCAGTTACGGATGTTCCATAATATATCAATTAATCACCTATTGCTGTATATTTATGACCTTTGGAAGTTTTAGTAGCTTGAAAAATAATTTCATCAGGTTAATGACTCTGAAAACAATTTATAGAAAAGTTCAAAATCAAAAGCAAGAAAACTGTTTTCTCCCTCTTTCCCCCCCTGAGATAACAAAACTATATAACAACTAAAAAAAGATAAGATATATTGTACATTGTTATTTATAACTTATGCTCTGTCTAGGTCCAAAAAGAATTACAATAAAAGATCTGTATCTTCTATTATTAATTTTGACTAACAGTAATCAATTTAAGTTAAAAGGTTTCTTTATGAAATGTTCTCATGGCAGGACATGTACTAGTATTATCTAATCTTTCCACAGAGGATTTCTTTCATTCACTTCCCTCAACAACATACACATTGCCTATGGATGCCATATTTTGAAAACTCCTATGTACCAACAAACATCATTTAGTAAGTGTTGGCGCAATTTTCACTTCAACATTGAGTCAAGTTTTCATCAATAACCAACGGTTATCAGGGTTATACAATAATATTATAAAATCACTAATCTACAACGTGAAAAGAAATGAAATTAATGCTTGGGAAATGCTCTGCAGTGACTGCCGGCCTTGAGATCTGAGATCAGAGCCAGGTGTCCCAATCCCATCCCAGAAATGCCTATGAACCCAGCAATATTCAAGCCCAGCTTCTTATCAACATGCTCTAACCAGAGTTTCTCTAAGGAAAAGGGGATACATAATTCTAGCCAAAAGCAAAAACGCCTAATATTTTACACTTTCTGAAATACTGCATATTGCTCACAGACAGAATATTGCTCACAAGCTTGGCGAGGCATCCCTCTCCTGTGCTCCTTAAGCGAGATAGCTGTAATAATTTTATATATTATAATAATCTATAACCATCTGCCTTTTCCACTAAAATGTGAACCCTTTAGATTAGGTACTTTTTTATTGACTTCCATATCCCCAGTGCTTATCCACAGTCTGGCACAGGATAAGCACTCAAAAACTATAATCTCTTTACTAAATCTCTACCACTGGGTTTGGTTTCTGTAATACAGTGCTTCACTGGCTCACCTTGTTTTTTATTTTCAAATTATGGTTAGGTCTAAAATAGTTGGATAAGAAGGATTTTAAAAAATCAATAGATTTGATTTTAAAGAATGGCAATGAAAAAACACCAATTTGATAATTTTTTAGAATCGTTGGCAAATTTTTGAAAGCTTATGAAAGTTATAGGCAAATGTACCTGGAAACCTATAACAGGTGGATATGTCCCTCAGGAAAATGCCAACGGTAAATACAAACTCTACTGTGTTTATAGGAATCTACTAAAAAATATATTTGCATAGCATGTCATACTGTTGTAGACACTCATAATAACCTGATGAAATGGCCACTGCCTACTCAACATCACTGCTTGTACTGCTATCAGACATCTCAGATGCAGCATGTCCAAAACGAAGCTCCCAATATCCTTCCCAAACCTGTTCCTCTTATAGTCTTCACCACTGCAATGATTGGCAATTCCATTCTTTCAACTACTTTCTCTTTCTTCTTGACTTTTTTCTTTTTCTTTCTTTCACGTACCATATCAGCAAATTCTATTATTTATACCTTTAATATATTAACATATCCAGAATCAGATCACTCCTCATCACCTCTACCACTGCTACCTAGGCCAAGTCACCGCCTTCTCTTGTCTTTTCCTGTATCATTGCAATGGTCTCCTAACCGATCTCCCGTCACTCTTGACCCATTTAGTCTATTCAAACACAACAGTTAGAGTGATCCTTTTCCACTATGTCGCTCCTTTGCTCAAAACTCCCCAGTGGCCCCTCCTTTAACTCAAAGGCAGATGCCTCTAAAAGGCCCAGCTCCCTATTGTCACCTTGAGCTCATCCGCTCCTACTCTCTACCTTGCTCATTCCACCACACTGGCCTCCTTTCTTTGCTTCCTGCATTTTTTCCTGCTTCCACTTCAGGGTCTTTATACTTATTCCCTCTGCTTGGAATGTTCTTCCCCCAAATACATGCATAGCTCAGGCCTTTACACAAATATCTTCTTTCCAATGAGGTCTTCTCTGGCCATCCAACCCATGGTGGATTGAAAAACACTGCTTTTTTGCAGCTCTTCTCATTAAGAGGCGGAATCTACTTCTCCACTTCTTGAAATCTGAGTTGGCCTTATGATTAGTTTGGACCAACAGAAGGTGATGAAAATTATGCTTGTGAGTTTCAGGCCTTAGACCTCAAGAGACTTTGCAGCATCTGCCTTTACTCTCTTGGGATGCTCCTGCAGCTAAGCAAGACTAGGCTAAACACTGAAGGATGAGAGCCCACATCAAGGGAGAGGCTGGGCAGACAGCCTGCATCAAGGACCTAGATACTCAAGGGAGACCATCTTAGACTCTCCAGTCCCAGTCAAGCCGCCAGATGACTTACTGTCACAAGGTCAGCAAAAGAGCCCCCTAGCTAAGCTCAGTCCTAATCATTGACCCACAGAATTAGAAGAATTTCAAATGCTTGTTGTTTTAAGCCACTAAGTTTGGGGAGGTTTGTTATATAGTAATAGATAATTGGAGCACTATTTAAAATGTCAACCCTTCCATAATACTTCTTTAATTATTTGTGTGTCTGCCTCTACTAACTAGAATGTAAGGTCTGTGAGGGCAAGATTTTTTTTTCTATTTTGTTGACTTCTGTATCTATCCTATTGACTGGCACTATACAAGCATAGTATAGTACATAGTACAAGTGCCAGTCAAGAGACTCTCAATAAATATTTATTACATGAATGAATGAATAAAGGAATAGATAAATGAATGAATAACTGCAGATTTGTAAAAGGTCTCACACATCCTTCAGTATAGCCTTTTTTTTTTTTTCAAATGAAAAAACTGAAACTGAGTGAGACTAAGTGGCAATATCAGGAATGGAACCTGGATCTTCTCACCCCAGTACAAAAGAAGCTCAGTTTTACGCATTTATACCATTTTTCTGT
The DNA here is from genome assembly GCF_000956105.1 of Propithecus coquereli. NCBI lineage: Eukaryota > Metazoa > Chordata > Mammalia > Primates > Indriidae > Propithecus > Propithecus coquereli. The sequence continues at coordinate 1,653,641 of NW_012135636.1, read as the reverse complement.
ATTGAGGTCCTTTGTCTATTAAGTCCAACTTTTAGGATTTCTAATGACAGAAACCTAGCTCAATCTAGCTTAATAAAAAAAGGGGAGGAGTAGAATCCATGGATTCACTAAGCTAGCAAGTCCAGAGGTGCATCGAGCTTTAGCTATGGCTGGATCCAGGGGCTCAAATGACATCACTGAAGCTCTGTCACTCTCCCTCCATTTCTTGGACAGACCCTATCCACTACCAGATTAATAACTTCAGAGAACAGAGCTGATCTTCCCTGATGGCAATTCCAGACAACTCCCAGGGTCCTGTCCAATGCCCATTCCTGACCTAATCAGTGTGGCCTGGGGTCATGGCTATCCTACTGTTCAGGCCTGTTTTATGGGCCTATACCTCTGGATGGAATTAGAGAGCAGGATTAACCCCATCTTTATCATATAGAATGGGTTCCCCTGGGAAAAGAGGGTTTTGTTACCAGGAGAGTGAAGGTAAGGTGTTCCGGATACACTCAAACTCTAGATACCTACTTACAGTCTGTTTGTAGCACTATCCATACAGTTTGTTTAACTATAGATAAACCCTCTCAGATAACAGGGAAGATATAGATATCATTGCTATGAAGAAGGACTAGTAACAAAGCAGGGGACATTTCATGTTTGGTGGAAAAGCAGGCAGAAGTGATTGCCAAGCTTGCTTCTGGTTCTTGCTTGGTGCCAACCAGTATCCTACATGGCAGGTTTAGAATTTAAAAATGGGGCTGAGGAGGAGTCCATGGTGTTAGTAATCCATGTCCCATAAGTAGCACAGCAACATCCAACCTGGAATAAAAGTCAAAGTGTTTCAGAAAAGCCTGCCTTGAGGAGAGAGATGGGGGGAAATGCACTACATTTTATTAGAAAAAAATCACCATGTTTAACAAAGATTTTGAGAACAACCTAGAATGAGAATATACATTGACCATTATAGAGCAGAACTGAGATGAGAGAAGGGAATCAATATGCCTCAGCAATACTTAAGAGATGTTTTTCATCTGGAAAATGATCTTGGGACCACTTTTGCTATTTTGAAATCCAGCCCAAGCACTTGTGAGAAGATGATCTTTGATATATTGCATTTTGCAGAGAACTATATATAGTGGGATACAATATCTTGACCTAGAGGGGAAAATGAAATAGAAAGAAAAATGGTGCTTCCGATTTTCACCCAAAAAGCAGTTCGCGGCAGAAGAGAGAGTGTGGAGTCTGCAGACTTGGCCCAGTCAAGCATGCTGGCTGAAATGTCATTATCTGAAGGATTCTAGACATCTGCATTATTTTGCATGCACTACCATCAGCAAGTGACTTAGGGCAGTGTACAGAAACATTGTTTTTTTTTCATTTCTTAAAACCATCTTGTCCTGATTCTCGGCTTCCCATGCTTTGGAGAGGAGGGGTATTGCTGAAGAGAAAAGGTCGCTGATTTCCAAAAGGTTAGAGGTTCTTTTTTTTTCTTTTAAAGAATAACATTTCAGCTTGATATTATTTTAGTATTTACCACTCTGTATTGTCTTAGACCTAATCTTGGCAAAGGGCTCCTAAACAACTGCCACTTTTAGCATTGCTGCCAAAAGGCACCCTTTCACAATAAAGCATGCTGTGCTTTGGCAGGAAATCAATAAAGTGAAAATGTGTTCTCATCATCCATACATTTACCATCACAATCAACAATCAAAGGCAAGACCTGGGTTCTTTATCCACAGGCTCCAGCCTCCCAATTTTCTGCTATGAAAGGCAGCATAAATTAGAACCCTTGGTTCCTGTTAGCTGGGCTTAATGGGTATGATTTATGAACCATTAAATGAGGTTATGTAAATTGATCCTTAGCAGAATGCTAGCGCCCAGGTGACAGGTGCAGCACGCTCGTCCACAAGGGTTCTGCACAAATCAGATTTCAGTGACATTCAGTTTGAGGAAAGAGAAATATGTTGTCAACAAGGAAGTGATTTAAATAGTGCCCTGGGTTTGTCAGCAATTATGCCTTTCTTCTTAATTGCTGCAAACTATATAAATTCTAATAGGAAATAAATTAGTAATTTACCAGTTAATGACAAGGGGTATAAAGGAGAAGGACTTAAATATTTTAAAAGCCATATTACCAGTGAGGCCATACACTTGGGTGATTTTACTTATGCTGTTAAAGTTGAAGAGATGCTTTAAAGCAGGAGTATAAACTTTGACACATGGCAACTAAAATTACATTCATTGCAACAGAAAAGAAAACTGGTTCCACATAGAAAATGCCCTTGCAGCATTGCTTCGTGTGTTCCACAGAAATGGAGGTGTCACTGGGGTTTCTGTTTTTCATCATTAACATCCTAGGCTTAAAACAAATGGTCTTTTTAACCCAGGTGCAAATAACTTGCTTAATCTTTCAAAAGTTTTCTTAAACCTTTTCTTAAATCAGATTGGCCTCTGATCAGTCAAGTAAGCCATGTGATTGTAAATATATTATGAGAGTGAAGGTGGCTGACGTGGCTAATGTTGCGGAGCTTTTCAGCTTGCCTGCCTCGCTTAGACAATAGAGGACAAACAGCACACTTCCTGCTATACTCTTCATGGCAAAATGAACAGGCTTTGTGTGTGACGAGGAGCCCCTGACTTTGAGTGTCCAAACTAAAGGCTCAGTTAAAAAAAATAAAAAGAGCTCTGGGGGAGCATTTATGAATTAATTTCACCAGCTTTGAAATGAAAGAAAAAAAAAATCTCAAATCCATTCCTTCCCTTGAGCTCACTGCCCCTAATCAAGAGTGTGGTGGCTTTCTGAGAAAGGTTTCTCCTGGGAAAGTCAGTTCAATATCATCCCCGGCTTTTGTCTGAAGCTATTATTGTGCCTGTTTCCACGAGGCTGACCCCGGTAAGAGGACACATATGGATGTGATAGTAATGTTCCCTGGTCCCTGGCCGAGCCTATTAGAACTCCCAACAGGGGGTCGCTACCACTCTTTTTAATAGTCATTTCTGCTTCACAAGTGCAGTTGTTTATGGACAGGGGAGATGATTTGACCCACTGTGGTGCTACACGAAAGAGTGACGATAGGGCAAAGGTCATACGTGTAAAGAGGTTTGTGATTGTGGCCCACTAGAAGAGCCTCTCCCTAGGAAAGGAAAGTATTAAAATGTGATGTGTGAACTTAAAAGGGGTGTCCCGAGGGGCCACGAGTGAAGAATTATATAACCGTTGACATCTACAAGGGCTGTCTGGAAAGAATCCAGCCATAATTTCCGTAATTTTTCTTATTACATGGCTGGATATTTTCCGGACAGCCCTTTGTATGCATTATTTTAATGGTAGTGGGTAAAAATAAGTTGGAGGTAAAGAAGGGTTGTGAAAAGTAGTTCTAGAAGGAGTATAGGAGGAAACACCTGGGGATGCACGACGCAGTAAGGGCCCCCTGGCTGCTTCACATACAAGCACCACTATTTATTAAGCATGTGGCTGGGGGCAAGTTATTTTACCCTGTAAGGTCTGGATAACATCCTTATCTCCTAGGACTCTGTTGTGAAGATTAAGTAAGATAATGCATGAAAGTACTGACATATAGCAATTGCTCAGTATACGATAGTTTAAGGTATTGAAAAAATATGTATATATGTTTTATATATACTATACAATCATGTGATGCTTAACACTAGGAATATAAGGGCTGTCCAGAAAGTATCCAGCCATTGTTAATGTAATGAGAACAGTTTACGTGGCTGGATACTTTCCGGACAGCTCTTGTACGTTCTGAGAAATGCATTATTAAATGATTTTGTCCTTGTGTGAATATCATAGATTATACTTACACAAACCTAGATGATATAGCCTACTATACACCTAAGCTATATGGTATAGCCTATTGCTCATAGGCTGCAAACCTATGTTTGTGTATCTAAACATAGAAAAGGTAATACATTGCACTATAACATTATGACAGCTAAGAAGTCGCCAGGCAATAGGAATTTTTTGGCTCCAATATAATCTTATGGGACCACCATTGTATATATGGTCCATCCTTTTGTGATGCATGACTTTATGTATATTTGGAGAGAGAGAGAGAGAGAGAGAGAGAGAATCTCAGTGTGTCCTGCTTAGAATCCTGAGCTCTCTGCTCTCTAGATGTCTCTGTCCATGTAAAGATGCCCTTTTATGCCAGGTCTACATGTTCGTCTTCACCCAAGCCAGCCAAGCACCATCTCCATCTTCCCCGCACTTTGGCCCTCCCTTATCTCGCATCTGCACCTTTGCAGAATTGGCATGGTTATTAAGAGCATGATTCTGAGCCACATTGTTGGGATTTACATTCAAACTTCCCTACTTGCTTGCTTTGTGACCTTGGGCAAGTAATTTCGCCAAATCTGTCCCTCCCTGTAAAATGGGGATTAAAAAATAGTACCTACTGCATGGAGTTGTTCTGAAGATTAAATGAGTTAATGTATGTGAAGTGCCAAGAAAATAACCTGGCACATAGTATTATGTATCATTATTACTGATATTACTTTTATTATGACCATGCCCCTTACCTTTCTTGTCTCTATGTTCAAATATTCAATTGCCTGCCTGAAAGACGGCACTAACATAGATTGAGCCCAAACCACACACCAGGTACTTTTCACACATCGCTGATATCTAAAACATGAATTTTATCCTCACTCAGGAAATGAAGTGGAGGTTCAGTAAGACTAAATAATTTGCCTAAATTACAAAGTTTCTCTTATACAAGATAAGTTCTAGAGATTTGATGTACAACATTGTACCTATAGTTACAATACAATATTGTGCACTTTAAAATATTCTAAGAAGAAAGATCACATGTTGTATTCTTATCAAACAAACAAAACTACACACTAACACACACATACACACACAAGAAACAACAAAATTTTTGTAGGTGATGAATACATTAGTACCTTGGTTGTGGTGATGATGTCACAGGTACATGCATTTGTCTGAACTTATCAAGACGCGTACATCAAATGTATACAATTTTTATATCAATTTAGACCGCAATAAAGTTAAAAAAAAGAAAAATTACCGTGAAATATAAAGAAATAATGTGCCTGAGAACACAAGGTAAATACATGCAGAACCAGCATTCAGACCCAGGTTTGACTGATCCCCAATCCCACACTCTGTTCACTGCGCCATGCGGCCTCCCACATCCAGGACAGAACACCCACAGGCATGGAGGAGAAGTGGACGGGAATCCCTCTAGCAGGACTTCACCTTGATATGGTGGAAAGAGCACTTGGCTTTGACTCCCACACTGTTTGAATTTTGTTTCCTCACCTACAAAAACTGAGGTGCTAGACTAGAAGCTTCCAAACCATGCTTCCCCAGGCCTTTGGGTTTCTTCAAGATTGTGCAGGGTCCACTGCAGAGGGAAGCCCCCACAGGTAGAACTCAGACCCTCGGTGAGATGCACGTCCCACGTAAGTAGAGTAAGCACTGGGACTCTGGGTAAGATGTTTGACAATATCAAGATCCTGTTCAGCTCTAATACTCTGAGTATCTTTTTCAAATTGTAGAACAAAGATATGACCCCAAACTATACTGAAATAATTTTCAATTTAACAAATAGTTCTCTGGTTCTATTACATACAAGACATGTTGGGTGTTGAACAAACAACTCCCCCCAAAATTATGCTATGAAAACTCCCTGCTCTTCGGTGAGTGCACTCTCAAGATGCATTTCTTTCAGGAATTGTGTTTTCAATTTACTTAAAAGCCAGAACGTGAAATTTTCCTCTAAAGCTCTTAACCTTTGTACTGCAGACCCCCCGTTCCCTGAAGAATATTTTTATCCCTTCCCTATCTCCATGTCTTATCTGTGTACTTTATCTTGTGAACACAGCTCTGTGTCCTACAGATCCTAACACAGCAGTAATTTTTCAATAAATAAGATTGAAGTGAACAGCCACTGATTATTGGGTGGCAGACTCTAAGCGTTTTAAATATTTTCTCTGTTTGCAGTGTGGGCACCAGTCTTTGGGGGCTCCATACTCCCTAAGTAGTCCAAAAAGTTCATTCGAGAAGGCATCACTTGCTAATTGAATTAGCCTCCCTCGCCGTGTTTCGCTTCGGTGGAGGTTACCTCAGGGAAGTCAGCGGCTCCTCTGTGACTTTGTTCCTGGGAGGCTGATTCTTCTTCTCTCACAGACTCCAGAAACTATTCTCCTTCCCACTTCTTATTTCTTGGAAGAGGGACCAACAAGGAATGTGGATTTCAGAGAATACCGCAGGGTAGAGGATGGAATGCAAAGAAAAATTGGCTTTAAAATGAGGAATGCAAGAAAAAGAGTTTCTAGTTATCCCAAGGACAGTGAGTGAGGGCTCGTCTACTCTTAGGAAAACTGCTTTGTAAGAATGTCATGGTATTTGGGAATCATACTATACTGCAATAGTACTCAGGTTTAAGAAAACCCTGGAGACTGATCTTACTATGGGTTGAAGAATTTAAAGATTCTGAGAGCCTGGTATTCCCAGAATATCTGTGAACAAACACTTCTGTTTGCAAGAAAAAATGGGGAAGTTTGGCTGACTATCTCAGAAATTTGTGTGTGTGTGCACGCGCGTGTTTGCATGTACAAACACACAGGTATTTTTGTGGGAGACTATTTCAGCTTCACAGTCTAAGATGGTGGCTCCCAATTCCAGCTGTGTGCCAGAGTCATCTGGGGGACCTAAAAAGATGACATAGACATAGATAAATTTAAGCTCCATCCTTGGAGATTCAGATTTAGGCAAGGGCCTTTCATCCCCTTTCTCTGAAAAGCTCCCCAGGACATTAGAATGCCCAATGGGGGCTGAGAATCACTAGTCTAAGCAAAAACGGGGACTGGAGCCCTCATCATAACATTTTTGGCTCCACTTGTGGTTTCGTGCCCTGCTGAGTGTCAATCAGCTGCATGCCACAGTGTAGTGACAAGACTACACACAGGTTGATTGCATATGTGGAATATAGTCACTGCTTTCCTGGATCTGTAAAATCACTGCTCGGGGCTTATTTCTAAAATAATGCTACTTTTGACCAAAATACTGCCAACTCCAGCAAAAGTAGAACTCTCTCAACCAATGCAGTTGAGTTTTTGGTGAAGTCATTTATCTCCTCTGGATAAACGTCCTGTTTTGGCAGGGTTACAGAGTACTAGCAGGCATCTTTAGCAAACTTCAGGTCCTGTAAAAACATTTTTTTATTTGACATAACGGGTGACACTGAGCAGCCACAATTTCAGCATTGTTGGTTTTTTTCCTACCATGAACTATTTCTTGAAGCAAGAGATGAAGAGACTGCATCATTTTTTTTTTAACTTGAAAAGTTCATGCCTACTAAAATAGACCAGAAAGCTTAATCCTGTGGTTTAGTCCCAAATCACCAAACTTGCTTTAGGGTCAGGTGGACAACAGTGCTCCTGGGCTTGCAGAGACACCCCCTGAGCTGGTGCTCTTCCCCCACCTCTGCCCCCAAGACACATAGTTTCTGTCCCCTTCAACCCCCTTGGACACAGTTATTACAATAGTCTACTTTAAACCCCCTTGCATAATGTCATTTCTCTCTCAAGAACTTCCAGAGGCTTCCTAGCATCAGTCATACCAAATCTAAACTCATGTAGCCAGGCTGGCCTTCTAGCTCCCACAGTGACTGCTGTTTTTATTGCTCCTCAATGTAGACCTCTCCCACACCAAAACCACCCTGCTTAGACCTTGATTCCCTTCCCATTTCTGCCTTGAACTTGGAGGGTGTGACCAGCAGAGCTGGAACTGTAGTTCCAGAGCCCATTTTGACTCCATTCCAGAAACATCTGCTCTGTGCCATGGCTCCCATCTGAATCCCCCTCCAATGCATGATGGCTTGCAATTCACGCCCTCAAGGAAACCTCCCTACGATTAACTCCATTTCCCATTGCAGGCATGGGTTAGCCTGCCTGTACTGTTTTCATTAACTTTACATGGCCCTGGATTGTTGTCTGTGCTCTATTCCACATCACTAGCTAGACTGCAACTTCTGCAGGGCAAGCGTTTAGTGTTATGCTACTTCTGCATCCCTCTACAGTTTGATTGTACAATTTTTTTTTTTTCTTTTTTAAAGAGAAGGAATCTCACTTTTGCTGAGGCTGGTCTCAAACTCCTGAGCTCAAGCGGTCCTCCCACCTTGGCCTACCAGAGTGCTAGGATTACAGGCCTGAGCCACCGCGCCCGGCCCCTCTACAGTTTGGTGAAAATTAGCTGAAACAGCAGATGCTCTTTTGAGGGAAGTGGTCTGCAGCCCTGACTGCGATGAGGCCCCATCAGCTTTTGGAGGCTCCTGGCAGCTGTGAGAATGTAGGAGCCCTGTACGGTGCTCTGAACTAAAACAGATAGACGCAGCATAGCAGCCAGATGGAGGTGGTGGTAGGAAAGCCTCCAATAGGACAGCTCTAGCTGTCCCCCTACACAGGCCTCACTTTAGGGGAGGCTCCCATCCACTCACTCCCCTCCTCTACTTCCTTACAGCCTCTTCCTGTTACTTAGCCAAATTTACTAACCATGCTTGGAGAAAGAAAGAAAAGCGGATTGTTTTTTGTTATATCTAGGGGCATACAATAAAGTGAGTCTCAGACTTTGTGTCCAAGCTCGTCTGACTTGTCATACTTCTGAATTTGAAGCTGAAAGATTCAAGCTTCTCTGATTCAGCAAAGGTTTCATAATAGCTTTTTTCCTAGTAGGCCCCAGTCCAAAACCCATCTGGGTTGGCTTGGGTACCCTGTTCACACCAATCAATTCTTAATACTACCAGTCAATTAGGGAAACTGAGAGGCTTTTTAAGGAAAGTATCAATAGCTTTCAACAGGTTGCAAAAACTTTGATCTGAACATTTCTCAAACTTGGCATACTTCCTCCACCAACTCTCCACTAACTTCCCCTCCTAACCCCCTTTTTCCAATGTGTAGACTGACATTATTAATGGGAAAAGTAAGGACACGGAGCAGGGCTTGGGGGAAATGCCTGTATTCTCAGCTAGTTAGACAAAGCTTCCCTAGGCTGGGGATTAAAGTCCCTCAAACGAAGTTCATGAAAGTCCAAAGCCCTTTTAGCTCATTGAACCAAATCGTGCAATCTAAGACAATTACTCTAAGACCTAGATGCTTGCCTCTTGGTTCTTGACATTGGTAAGGAAGGGGATATGAAAGAGGAGTGACACCTTTCTTTTTTCCTTTCCTGCACTTAAGAGTAACAGCTTTCCTCACTTTCCTTTGTTTTGCTTGTATTCAATATTGCTATTTAATACTATTCACGTCAGTCAGTGTTCTTAAACACATTTTTAATACCCTCCAGCAATCTTCCATTGCTTCTAGCAGCACCTGTTTCCATGGCCATGAGGACTCTAACTTCCTGGGCCACGCAAAACCTGACTACAGGTTTCCTTAACCCAACATACAGTCCTGAACACAGTCCCCAGCACGTGAGAAACGGACCAATCTCAGTAGTGACTGCTTCTCATTTCAAGTACATATGTTTCTTCTTTCAGGGTAACTAGTGAGAAGGTACTGGTGTACCCTTACAAAGAACAAGTCTCTGTAATATTAATGGAAAAAAAGAAAAGAAGTATCTGGAAAATGCAGTGACAAAAAAATCAGAACAAATACTTAATTTAAAAATCTTGTACACTGGAGGGGATGGCTTCAGTAGAGAAAACGAAGGTTTTTGTGAAAGGAGAAAAAAAATCCCTTCCACCTAGTGGCTTCCTAGGAAATTACCATCACGGTGCCTTTAAACCTGGCCACAATTTTGAGCTTTTACTTGTTGGGAAATATAGCCGGTGATGCCACAAGGTAGGCAGCACTGAAGGCATTTGTTCTGCAGAGAGTCCATGCCCACCTGTCAGGAATTGTGAGCTTTGGGTTTTGTCTGGAGAATCAAACTCCTTGACTAATATCATCTCATTTCTTTTACCCTTAACAGGGAATGTCATTCAGGCAATTGAGAGTATTATCAAAATATTGTAAGTATTAAATTCATTGACCGCATTTATTAGATATAAAAGAATTTAAAAGAATATTTACTCTGGATGAACCAAATGCTGATAGTAGAATCAGCTAGGGTCTACTCTTAGATGTTTACAAACAAAATTAGGCAAAAGATGTGGATAAATTTTAGAAAGAGGATTTTTTAAAGGGTGGGCATAGGGTGAAAATAATAACAAACCTCTATAGTATACATATAAAAACTGTAATCTGCCAATAGCAGTGAAACTGAAGACATTGAAACAATGTGATGCCTCATTCAAAGCTTGATCTTACTTTTCTACCTTTTGTTATCTCTTTGCCTCTACTTATTTATTTTACTTTTAATCTCATTGCATACGTACACATATACCATCTCAAATTCTTTCTTATTACAAGTAAGGTATACCTAAAATAAACAGCATTCATGCTATTGATGACTCTAGAACCAGTGTAATAAGATTAACATTTCAGTAGGAAAATCTCTTATAAGCCACCTCTGGAATTTAACATCGAAGTGATTTCCTACTGGAGTGAAGGGAAGTAGGCGTCTCAGATCTTGTGAGTAACCTAAGGCAGCTGTTACATCATACTCTCATTTTATCCTTTCTGTATATTCTATATATTAATAGAAAAGTGTCAGGCATGAGGTACTTTTTGAATAATAAATGGTTAATTTGCATTTGCATTACTTCATGGCACTTCTGCTCAGAACCATAAACATTTTTTTTATTATTTTAAGGTTTGTCTCAAGCAATCTAAAGCCAGGTGGATTTAAAAAAAAAAAAGACATAGGCATGCAAATGTGCTGTCACAGTTCTGAAAACCAATTGCTTTAGGAAAGAACTGGCTGCATACAAACTTTAGTAAAAGGAAATTAATATATAGCATTATTTTATCTCATTGTAGCAGGATTTTAAGCAGCTAAAATCTGTCTTCCTAGCCTTTGGATTCTATCCACGGGAGGTTGCTGTCAAACGTGAATGTCAGAATTCTTTTTTTCTGTACTTAGCTTGCAAATGTGATCTTAGGAGCCTAGGTTCACTTCTCATGCTTCCACTGCTTGCAACCTCCAAATAGACTTTGCCAATGTTAGGGTACTCTAGCCATACTATTATTCTATCCAGGGTCTACTTAAGGAGGGTGTTCTTCTGCTACATCTGTAATCACCTTGGATAAGAACCTAGATAGAGCCGCGGTTCTGAATATTGTAATGGCAAGGTACAGTGTACTTCATCCATGCATTTGAAAAGGGTTTTAGAGATAATGAGTCTATCATAGAGCAGTCTGAGATCCTCAGCCAAAGAATAGTTGCTGAATATAGTGCTGACCACACCAGGAGCAGTCATAGTAAGGCACCATGAACTTCCTTCCCAGAGATCTGAAGTAAGTGCATGACTGGAATTAGACACACAGTAGCTTTGAAAGGCCTTGTCAGAGGAAGTGACGTTTAAGCTGAGACTTCAAAGGTGAGGAAGGCTAGATCAAGTGAAGGAGAGGGGAAGCATGTTTAGTCAGCAGGACAGAGGAGGTAAATATTGAACACAGAAAAGCATGGTGTGTTCACGGAACCAAAAGGACGTCATTGCAGGGTGAGAAGAGTGGGAACAGATAAGGCTGGGGAAGTGGAGAGGGGCCTGAGTAGGAAGGTTCTTGTAAATTAAATGAAGATATCTGAACACTTAAGGACAAAGAGAAACCATGAAGCTCTTTAAGGGACTTAATTACATTTCTTAATATATTGTAGAAAGGACATATGTTTACCTAGATGGGGTACCTTATTCTCATTTCCACACATTTGCTGTATGTATGGGGGCAAGGGGGGTACTGACCCTGGAGAACGACTGGACTACACTGGCCTTCTTTTTAGATTCACAAATGCTCTTTGCCTCCCGAGTCCTTTGTATCTGCCCAGAATGTGCTTTCTCTTCTCTTGGTTGGCTCACTCGCACTCTTGCAGTCTCAACTTGAAATTCACATCCTCAGAGAGGCCCTTCCTGACCACCTCATAAATACACCCCTCCTCCATATTCTCTACTTTAGCTCTTTGCTTATTTTCTATATAGCACTCAACCCAATTTGCAAATTGGGGCTTTCTTGAGGACCATTTTTGTCTTTCTCCCACAAGTATAAAAAAGCTCCATGCCTTGCCTATGTTACTGACACACCCACTAGCGCCTTCATGACAGACTGAGTGTAGGGAGACCAGTAAGGGAATTGTCACAAGCATTCAGTGAGAGATACTGGTGGTCTGGACTACGATAACAGCAGTGGGCTAATTCTAGAGACATTTATGAAATAGACAAAACAGACCTTAATAATTGATTGGATAGTGGGAGGAAGAGAGAGAAAGGTCAAGAATCTCTAGGTTTCAGGGACTCTCAGAGTTCTAGGTGTCCAAAAGGATCTGAAAAAAAAAATCAATTGCTACTTATGGAAATCATATAATAAACAGTCTCAGAAAAATTGTTCCATAGTTATATAAGGGTTTTAAAGCTATCATTAACAGTAAAATTGAAACAGTAGGCAGTAAGCAGAAAAGGCACTGATATATAGCCTGCAGAAGGATTTAAAAGTGCTGCAATAAAAGGCAAGTGATAAATGGTTTTTAGCAGTATAGCAATTCCTTATTTGACTGAGATTAACTGAGATTGTGCAACTTACAGGATAATTTTTCAGTTACAAAATAGTGTAAAAGTAGGTTGAAGATTTTTTTTTTTGGTTAGACAAATTCTAAAAGAGTTGTAACTGGTTTAAGATATAAGTAACACCAAATCAGTAGACTTGAGTAAGAATTTAGAATAATGCTAATGAATATGCTATATATATACGTATATGTATAGTTATAGATACCAATAAAAATATCCTCTGTGATCCTTGCGATGTTTGGAAAAAGGAAATAGTAACAATAACCTTACAGATATTTATGACAATGATCCTTTTACAAGGCACTTTCTACATATGTTATTTTCATTATTGCTCTATTTCATTATTGCTAATCCTCTTTGTGAAGTGGGTTTTATTGACTTTATTTTAAAATTATGGAAACTGGCCTCATTGAGGCCAAGTGACTTGCCCAAGGTCATACAGTTAGTTAATCATCGAGCAGGACCTCAGGCAGCGAAGATACTAAATGCTCCATTTTACAGATGAGATAAAAGTGTTCCAGAAACACTTTCTTGAGACCACAGGGATTGTAATTGGTGGAGGCAGAATGAGGAAAGGCTTTCCCCTTCAGCCTGTTCTTTCCTGTATGGGTCAGTACAGTACAATAAAGGAAGACCTGTCACGTTTGGGTTTGGGAGGCTCTTTGGAGGCACATCAGAGATGAGCATTGCCTCTATGGGGGTTACTCTGCTGCTCAATTCTCCTGTTGCCCTGCTTTCTCTCCGTGCTTCTCCTTGGGCCCTCCCAGTACCACTGCTGGTGTCTCTGTGGACTGGTGGGACAATGATGGAGAGGAGCCCAGACCACATGCTACCTGAGTGACTCTGCTGGTCTCCCCATCTCTCTCATGGCCCATTCACTTAGATTCTGAGTTAGGACATTTTCCTCAGCAATGGCAACTTCTGACAAATGACTCATTCAATTTGTGTTTCTTAATATAAATTCTTGAGAGAGAGAGAAAGAGATCTAATGGGCCCAGTTCACCTTTTTAAGCTAGCACACATCAGATCACTGGCCTACGGTGGGCTACCCTTGCTCCAGGTGCCACTCCTGATCTGCAGGTTGTGAGGCTGTCACAGGATCCATGAAGGGCTGATTTCCCTAGGCCGGGGCTATGGAGAGGGCAGCTTCCTCCAAAGTGGGATGTGGGCATGGAAGGTGTTCTGAGTATTGGTCTATATAGATCTGTCCAAAGGGGAGACACAGTAATTATCACCTGAGTTTACAGGGACAAGGGGTTGCTTTGTGGAGGGTGGACAGGGGACTTTACAGAGACAAAGGAGTTTGAATTGGATCTTGAGGTATAGATTTTTGGTGGGCCCAGTGTTATTCCAGAGAATCAATTTATTATAAGATTTGGCTCATGTGATTGGAACCAGGAAAGCTGGTGGTGTAATTCAGATCAAGTACGAAGGCCTGAGAACCGCGGGAGCTAATGGTGTAATTCCCAGTTCAAGTCCAAAGATCTGAGAATGGGGGTTTGGTGGTGCTGCTGGTGTAAATCCCAGAGCCTGAAAACCTGAGAACTAGGAGCTCTGATGTCCGAGGGCAGGAGAAGATGGATGTCCCAGCTCAAGAAGAGACAGAACGTATCCTTTCTCTGTTTTTTACTCTGCTTTTTATTCTATTTGGGCTCTCAATGGATTGGATGAGGCTCACCCACACAGGTGAGGGTGATCTTCTTTACTCAGTCTACTGATTCAAATGCTAATCTCTTCTAGAGACACCCTCACGACATACCCAGAAATAATGTTTTACCAACTATCTGGGCATCCCTTAGCACAGTCAAGTTGGCACATAAAATTAGACATCACCCTCAGTAAGGGGAGGGCTGAGACAAGGGTATTCCAGACATAGGAAACAGCATGTCCAAAGGCACAGAGGCTTGGCTTGATAGAGCACCACATGCACAGGAAGAGCAAATAATTCAGTATGGCTGTAATGTCAAGTTGGTGGAGGAATGTAGTGGGAGATGAAGCTAAAAGGCAGGCACAGCTAGTCTTGTGATTTTCAGCTAGAGGCAGTATCACCTCACAAAGAGCGTTAGGAAATGTGAAGGGTCTTTTTGGTTTGTTTCCCAGTTTGGTTTGATGAGTAGGGATTGTTACTGGCATTTAGTGGGTCGGAGTAGAAAGAAGTATAATCCTGCACGGAGAAGAATTTTTGTGCCTCAGTTGTCAACAGGGTCTTCCTTGGAAACACTGGGCTAAACCCTAAAGACCCTTCAATGTCATGCCAAGGAATTTGGATTTTAGTTCCAAGAAAACTGGTGAGTGAGAATAAGAAGTCTGGAGTGGCTTCCAGATTTTGATTTGGGTAGTTGCGTGGAAGGTGGATGCAATCATTGAGGTTGAGATCATTGGGAGAGGGGAATAGAGGTAGAAAAATGTCCAGAAAGAACTCACATTGCATATGTCAACATGTAAGTGAAGTTGCCCAAGAGTCTGCTCGGATGTGCTGCATTGTTCAGGACAGAAGTTAGAGGAGAGATGTTGATTGAGAAATCTTCAGAGCATCAGGGATACGTAAAATTATGGACATGGATGAGATCACCAGATTCAGTGTGAATTGTGGATTATCCAAGGTCAATTTTTAATCTCAGGCAGGCTTGTCTGTTTCCTACTCAATGTGTTCACAGGAAATACCAATTAAAATTAATTTCAACATAAGTAAAACATAATTAGGAAGATAAATTTGCTGCCAAAAATATAAAGAACTCCAGAATGAAATGTAAAATGTTTTTAACTCGTCTGATACTTTTATATTATGATTTATCTTTCTTGATTCTACAAAGCCTAGTGAGTTAGAACAGAAAATATTTTAGAGATTTCAAGGAGATTAGTAACAGAAAATGAAATAAAAGTTAGGAGTTTCTCCTCTTTCTTAAGTGTTCTTTCCCATTTTGCTTTTATGATTTGGGCTATGTTTTTCCCTGATGGTTTTCTGGCACACTGCAGAGGGAAGTCTTCAGCTGGTTAGAAGTGTGGAATATACCAGAATACAAACTTTATTTCTCTTTCCTTTTGTTATGGAAATTATATTTTCCCATTATCATTAATCTGAAGCATGCCTGCCCAGATAGAAGGGGAAATTTATTGTATAGTTTTCTATGATCTAGTGATTTAAATCTTAAGTTTGAGTGGAGAAAACTGAGAAGCCTGAATTATTGGCACATTAACCTATAGACAGTAGTCACTGGTTAAGATAGTTATTTTCAATAACAATAACAGTGTGTTCCTCGCACTTCTAGAAGCACTAAGAAGTTCTTAGGAAAAATTCCAATACTGTAGTTCAGACCAGCTTAGATTTTCAGATTTTTTTTCTATTGAGTTGATTCAGATTGTATCACTGGGTTTAAGTAGACTGGAGTCATGACTGTTTCCTAACACAAGACTTGGCCTGCCTTTGGGTTCTCCCTGGGAAGTGTATGGGCACAAAGATTGATTAGGAGCCTTTACTTTCCATAGATCACCTGCCATTTGCTTTGAACATCAAAGCAAAGAGTCCATTTGTAATTGACAGCACAGCATATTTGCACTCTAAGTCTTACCAGAGAGAATAACTTGAAATACTCTGTGCACAGATTCTTATCAAGAACTTAACTGTGAGAAACAATATCCACATTGGGTTTTCTGAAGACATGCTGTCCATAATTTTCCTAGATGATTGTTTCCCAAGGTATCATCTTTAAATTTGCTTGCAATGTAAATATTAAAAGGTATTATATGTTAAAAGCATCACATTGTTTTGGTAAAACTCTAGGTTAGACAAAGTTTCTTTACCGAAGGACTTCTTAGAGCATTTAAAATATGTTAATGTACATGTAAATACCCCAAAAAGAAGGATCTGAGTACACAGGATTTCTCAACTGTACTTGACCACAGAACTCTTTGTTTTAGATGATATTACGAGGGATACTCAAGTGCCTCAGGACACACCTTGTTCTAGGTATTCTAAATTTTATGCTTGGATCAAGCCAGCTCATCAGCATTCTGGGCACTTGGTTACTTTACATTGGTCTCCCGTTCATAGAATTACTTTAAATTTATAGTATGTAATTAACCTATATTAAAGGACATTATAAAAAATAGCCCTATGGCATCCAATGTTATGTCTATTATAGAGATGCCCTGATAACCATTGCCTATGGTCCGGTCAGTAACTCTGTGAGAACCCATGAGACATTTCTCTTACATTAACACAGTAATAGTTGTACTTCCTTGAGTAACTTTTCTTTTTAAATCCTACAAACATTATAAATTTTACAACTGATTTTTTTCTTTGCTTTGGTAGGAAGTTCAGAGAGAAATTTGCAGCCCACCTCTAATAATATTACACGACTGTATGGTATGCACTTTATACAAATTTTATCTTGGTTTACACACAATTACTTTCCCATATTTTCCATTTGTTTTCCAAATTTTAAAATCCTGTTCATTTTTAATAAATATTTACTTAACACCTTCTATGGGACAAGCACTTGTTTAAATGTTGGAAAGACAATGGTGAAAAAGATATACATGTTTTTTGCCCTCCAGATTTTAAAATATAGAGGTGGATAGAGACTAGTAAATATACAATACACCGTACCCAGTGTGATAAAGGACTTGACAGAGAAGTACCAGAGGGATATCTATCCTCTGTATAGAGATTGGGGAACACTGTTAAAGCTGCTATGTGAAACCATTAGAAGTAAGCTTCTTCAAACACACTGGCCTCCTGTCTACTTTGGACCCTTCCTTTATCCTATGGTCAAGCACCTTGGTGCCCATCCCCTATCCTAAGCTGCATTCAGCATGGCACCTCAGTCCTGCATTGCTGTGTTGGTTTTCTCTGCCTTGGTACTTGGGCCAATGCCTGCTGTCATTTCCTGACAGGAGATTCTACAAAGTCTCACAGCTAAACATACCTGGCCTTGGATAGCCTGTGTGTCCAACAGTCCATTGTCTGGAGGGGAGGAAGAAGAAGTGCATGAGGACTCCCACTGTGGACATACTTGCATTTAGAGGGAAGAAGGAAGCATACCCAAAGAAGGATCCAGAGAAGGAGCTGTCAGAAAGACAGGAAGCTTAGGGTGGCTTGGGGTCATTGAAGCCTTGGGAGGAGAGAATTTTTAAAGGTATCCAATGCTACAGAGAAGTCATCAAAGTTAAAGATTGTTATGTGGCCATTGCATTTGGTGATGTGACAGGTGATAATAACTTCCAAAGAGCAATTTTAGTTGAGTGATGAGGATGGAAAGAGTTAAGGATTATATAATCCAATGTGATTGTGGGTGGTGAGGCAGTGGAAACAGCAAGTATAAACTCGCCACTTGACAATTTGGGGAGCAGAGGGAAAGCAAGAGGTAGGGTGGCACCTTAAGGCAATAGCAGAGTCAAAGAAAGGTTGGTGCTTTTCTGAATGACCAAATGTTTCACCCGTATACATCTCTCATCACAAAAGACTGATGAAATGTAGCTATGCCACGGTTGCTGGGCACTGGGATAATGCATACAGTCAACATTCTGAAATGCTTCTTAAAAGAGCACTTGAATCATAACCTAAATTTTTAGGAGGGGCAGTGATTTCTTATCCACCGTATCTTGATCAAACTTCAGATAGCCCTAACCTAATATTTGAAAAGTGAATAGTTTAAACTCATTTGTTGAGTTGTTCCTTTGCAGTGGAGTAATAGCCAAACAGTGACAACCGAACAGAGAATTTTGCAAGCAGAGCACCTCTGCTGGCAACAGCAGCCCAGCGTGGCAGCTGTTCTGGGTGAAAGGCATGGGCTTGACACTGAAGAGAGTAGAGAGAAAGCTCAAGGGGTGAGGATGGGCCCCAAAGTCTTCTTAAATTGTAAGTACAGAATATAGGACAGTACTTTAGGTAATAGGGCAATGGGGCAAAGAACTCCCTGGTGACTTCAGAACACACACACACACACACAGACACACATACACGCACACAGACACACACACACATGCACACACACACCTGTACATACTACTGGTCTACCTCCTTGTGAACCTGCTGAGGTTGGAGCTTGCGGACACTCTGAAGTCATTCTGTTTCCAGTAAGAAGCAGACAAGAAGTCCTGAAGTTTCCCCAGATTCTTTTCTTGGCTACCTGTGGGCCTGAGCCCTGCTGCCCTTCCGTCAGCTTCCTCTAATCCCCACTATAGATGCCTGCCTTACAGGGGCTCACTTCCTTTGCTGCTCATCCTTAGGGTCCTCTCCCCATTCTGCCACCTCCCCTGTCACCCTTACCCTGCCTGTCTCTCCAAGGACCAGTGCTGACTGACCAGGTCAGGGAAAAGCTAATAATAATGTCAGCTAACTTTAGAGAGTGCTCACTATGTGCCAGGTGCTGTTCTAACTGCTTTATAGGAATTATTTCAGTTTATCATCTTAACAGCTCTTTGAGGCAATGGATTTACAGATGAGAAAAAAGGACAAACAATTTAAGCAACTTGTCCAAGGCCACACATTTAGGAAGTTCAGAGCTGAGAGTCCGGCTTTCTGAAGCCATGTTCTTAGTTCCTATATTATCTCCTGTACAAGTTTTGATGAAAAAGACAAGAAGCACAGGTAATTCATCTACACTACTAGGAGTCAGAAGCCCAGGAAGATGCAGGGTATTAGAAGAGTCAGAATCAAAGTCTAGAACCTGAGCAACGGGCCCAAGGCCTCAGTATACAGAGGGGAGCTCCCCTCCATTCTGGGCCAACAGGGGGCTTCCTTTGGGAGAGCCCATCCATGGGGTTACTGGGGAAGGCTAGAGAATGAAGAAACACCTGGAAGGGTATGAGAGGGGGGAGATTAAGGATATATCTGCCCAATCCAGTTGTTCTCATTGTTTTCCGTGGACTCACATTAGAAGCCCTGTTATGGATTGAATTATGTCCCTCCCAAAAGATGTTAAAGTCCTAGTCCCCAGAACCTGTGAATGTGACCTTATTTGGAAATAAGGTCTTTGCATATGATCAAGTTCAAATGAAGTGATTAGTGTTGGGCCTAATCCAATACAATTGCGTCATTATTGGGGGGAATTAAGGCAAAGAAACAAACACACACGCAGGGAAAACACCATGTGAAGATGAAGGCAGAGATTGGAGCGATGCATCTACAAGCCAAGGAATGCCAAAGATTCCCAGCAAACCATGAGAAGCTGGGAGAGAGTTATGGAACAGTTTCTCCTTCACAGCTCTCAGAAGGAATCAACACTGCTAACACTTTGAATTTGGACTTCTAGCCTCCAGAATTGTGAAACAATAGATTCCTGTTGTTTAAGCTACCCCATTTGTGGCACTTAGTTGCAGCAGCCCTAGGAAACTAAATCCTAATGTCAAGATTCCAACTCCATGCCCAGCTCAGGTATGGCTAAAAGGTTTTGGTCTGTGGTTCACATTCGCAAGTCTTAAGGCTCTCTCAGTGACCCCTCTTTTTCATGGTAGAGATCCGGGAACAAGCAAGAAGGAAAGAGAAAGGAAGGGATATCTATGAGGAACTGCAGCCTGTCAGAAGGTACATGCATATTAAGGCAGTATTTGCAGATTTAACACAAACTCAACTGGTACTGCGCCAGCCATTAGCTGGTAGATCTTGTCGTCTGTCTCCAGCAACACAAATTTGCAACTCCCTCAAAAAAATAAACACATTGTTTACAAATCAGCACATATTATCGTCCCATATTGCAGAGCAGGTGGACTACTTGCGATGAGCTACATGTCATTCTAGAGAAGATACCTGATCCTCATACCCACCTGCACCTTGCAAACTAGGCTTTTTGAGATATATGGAGAACTGGGAACTTAGCGGTTATGGAAAAGTCCTGTGAAATAAAAGTAAGAAATTTGCTCTCAAGGTTGGTGCTTTATTTTGAAGATCTCTATACCACTTGCAAGGCTACAATTTAGAGATGGGAGCTTTTTCATAAGTGCATCCTGACCTTTCAAGTTGTCTTTTTCACTGTTCTAGAATATTGGAGTATATAGAGCCAGGTCTGTAGGGTTAGCCTTAACAGAAATATAATCATAGAAGAATGATAGATTCTTAGTAGAAGAATGTATTCAAGCCATTAATTTGTGAATGTCTGTCATTATGTGGGAATCTGAAGAAAATGGGACGTAGGAATCTTCAAAAGATTGATATCTATCAGGAGTTTTAGAAGTCTCACCTGGTGCTACTGTAATAACCATACTCTAAGATCTGCAAGGATTCTGGGCACAGGGGTACGAAAGCCAGGAATGCTGAAATTCCCAGCCTGTGTGATCACATGTCAATGAGCTTCATCAGAGTTAAGTTTAAGTAATCAGATGTGCCTGAGAGTCAAATCAAATTTGGGTTCACACTGTCTCAAATTGAGTTTTCTCTGAGTCATAAAAAACAATCCCAAACCTGGTCTAGTCAAAAGGTATCTAGGCCTTCCTTTTATCAACCAATAAGAATTTTCCACTAATGTGTACATGTAATATTAATCACCAGTGCAATTATTTCTTCCAGTGGAAAGAAGACAGTCAGGAACCCGGGAGGCTGCAGAATGTAGGATCCTGAGCAATTCAAACTCTTTCCTCATTTGTAAAAGACGAACTTGTGCCCAATAGTCTCAAAGGTAACCTATAATCCTAAAATTTCACAATTTTGTCTTTAATTCCCAAATATTCATATGATTGAACAAATAAAGTAATTTTTCAGCATATTCTCATATTCTCAAGTAATAATTTTAGAAATCAGAAAAAACAAAATTATTGCTGTCATAGTGGAAAACACTCACTCCACTTTTTCCTATTATCAATTTGTGACCTAATTTAGCACCTTATTATAAATTATTCTGACTACTAATACTGAAAAAAACTAATAATAGTAATACAATAATGCAATATTTTTCAATACCCATAATAATCAATAGATGTCAGTTTGGTGGCTATCAGTGTATGTGAATTCGGAGTAGGGTGAGAGAAGAGGGCATAATTACCCAGCTTGGGGCCAATTCTTTGTTTCAGCTGTTCTTGTAGCTTTAATGGGATTTTTGCAACATTCCTGCCATGAACTTGTGTGTAATTTTCTTTGGTATTGGCAAAATGGCTACCTTGCTCCATTCTAGAAGAAAATGTTTCACCAAAGAACAAAACCTCCATTTTTATCTACAAAGTTCATGGCAGCATTTTCTCTATTATTGTTACTATTATTGAAACTTAAAGGCACAGTATTAATATTTTCCTGGTGGAAGCTGTAGAACTTTTGCTTTTTTACAAGGGGGGGGGCACACAATGTGGTTCTGATTAACCGCCGATTGCGTGGGATAGCCAAGGCTTTCAGTGAAAGGACTTTCTGCTGACAAGCTCTTAAAAGGTTGTGTGCTTGGCCCTTAGCCCTTGAACATGGCGAACATTTGCCATGGATAGAAGCCTTGAAAACCCTATGGCCCATAACAAAAGAAGAATTTTCCCCTTTTTACAGGGTCAAACATGTGCTGCATACTTCCCTGTTAGCCCTGGCACCACAGAAGAGCTCCTTTCATAGTGCAGCATACATAAAGCCTGTAATTATCAGCCACAGGTAGTGGCCACCTGCTAATGGAATACAAAGAAATGGAAAAAATGTGGAAGAATCTGCAGTAAGAATGCTCCTTTTGAATTGGCCCTGAGAGGCCCTGCCTCTGAGGCTTTAGAATAGATACAACTTTTAATCAGCCTCCTTTTGTTTACTGAACTGGCAATTTCAAATTCAGAAGGTAATCATACACAGACAATTATGGCTTCAAGAACTTTTCTAACTTATTTAGCCAGGACACCACTCAACCCAATTTCATACTACTGTATTCTCTGGGCTAAGTGCATGCTGCTTTTGCAACCATGATATATTGGTTTGGTATTCATTTTGGTGTTTGATTATGTAGTGGATGCTGTTGTGTGCTGCCCAGATCCCCTGTGAGGACCAAGCTACCAGTTTATTATCGCAGCTACCAGGAATATTGCTTGCTAAAGATCAGCAGCTGAGTCTATCTCTAGGAATTGCTTTCAGCCAAGGGACCTGACTCACACAAGCTTATATCCACTTTCTGTGATAGCCCATATGCAATGATTGATCTATGCAGGAGTACAAGGCCCACTCCCTTAGCCCAATTCTGAAAGCTCTGAAAGGTCATCCCAGGTTCAAAGGTCCCCAGGGCATCAGCTGAAGTCTCCCTTGTGACTGAATTCAACTTCTCCTTCTGCCCAATCCTGCCTCCCTTACTCCCTTCATAGGTATTGTTACTGACAGCATTCCCCAAATAAACCGTCTGCATGCAACCTAATATATATTTAAAAGAATTATTTTATGTTTAAAGTTTTAGTTTTTTAAAAAACCATAAAAATTCTAATCGGTGATTAGACATTTCAATGACTGTCTCAGATTTAGGTTCCTGGAATGAAAGATTCCAACTAGCCATTGTCGATTTCCCATGTGATCCTCATCTGGAATGGCTGGGACTCAATGAATTCATTAGACTTTGTCTATAACTCTTAGGATTAGGAAAAGCTGAAAGTCAGCTTTCTACTTACATTGCTCCCATTGTTTTTAGTCATTTCAAGATTTCTAAAATAAGGCTTAAAATAATATCCGCCCAACATCTCCCTTTGATGTTGGTCAAAGGACACAAATTTCAGTTAGGAAATCAGTATAATTTACTAATAAGTTCAAGGGATCTATTGTACAGTATGGTGACTATAGGTAATAACAATGTAGTGTTTTCTTGAAAATTGCTAAGAGAGTAGATTTTAAGTGCTCTTACCACTAAAAAGATGGTATGTGAGGTAACGCATATGTTAATTTTGCTCAATTTAGCCATTCCATAATGTAACATATTTCAAAAAAATATGCTGTACATGATATATATAATTTGTGTTTGTCAATTAAAATTTTTTTAAAAAGAAGAGGCTGAGGTGTCCATGTGCTCTTCCAGTTTTATGCAAATTGTACTGATGGTGTAAAACAAAAGCAGTAGGAGTTTTACCTTTCGCCTTAAGCTCAGGGAAAAAAAAATACTGCCTGGATGAAATCCTATCTGCTACAAGAGTGATGACAGAAAGAGGCTGCCATTTATACTGTTCGCAGGATGCCAGGAAGATGGATCTAAATGTAGAGAAGGGCTGTAGTCACGTCCAGTCTGTTCCAATCTCAGGGTGGCGTCAACCCTAGGTCATCTCCAAGCCAAAGAAGACTGAGAAGTTCAGTCAGTTTTGGGGATGGCTTTGGGGATTTATTCTATTCTCAGATGTGGTCAAGAGTATTTGGAGGTAAGAAACAAGCTAGCAAAGTTCTCAGGTTAGAACTGATCCTAGCTTCCTCAAGTCAATTGTAGTGGGAACTACACGGGACTGGGCTAGAGCAGAGTTAACTATTCTCCAAGACTAGGGTTAGGAATGTGAATGAGGGCACAGTTGCCTACTCAACTGCCCTATTTTATGGTACTAAGTAGAGATTGAGTTGATGTCAACTCATTTGTGCCCCAAAAGTTTCTGTTGTTTTATAGCACTCAACAAATCACACTGAAATGGCTTCTTGTTCCTCTTAATGTCAAAGGGCAATCTTTGACTCTGGGGCAAAGGGCAAACTCTGTGGTAATCTTTTCCTATTACTACTAAACATTTACTGAGTTCTAGTTGTGTGAGAGGGAAGCCCCTGACCCCAAGGCATGTGCAGCGCAAGAAATAGAACACATACAGCTGCATCAGTACTTTCCGTGACCAACTGATTGCTTTCAGACCATTGCCCAAATTACCCATAATGCTGGATGGTTTGGATTACCAGATTTATGTGAAATACTCACTGACCTGAACATTCTTCTAGAACAAGTTCTTTGTCTTCTCAGGACTGTTTTTTTAATTTATTATTTTTCATTATTTTTATCAACTATTATAACAAAACACCCTCTCCTGCCCATTGGGAAAGTTATTTACATTTCTTTGGGGAAAAAAATCAATCATCTGTTTTTAAAATTGGCACTATATTCGTATGGTCCAAACATCAAAAATTATAAAAGATATACCATGAAATCTCCTCCTGCCACTATTCCTCATCTGCTCAGTAAAAAGCATCATCTCACCTTGAAACTACCAAAACCAGGTAGTTTTTCTATTCTTTTTACATAGCTGGCTAGCATATCATATACACCTCTCTGCACTTTGCCTTTTTCACTTAGTAGTATGACATAGAGATCTTTTCTTAATTATTTAACTTTCAGTAAAAATTGTTCTTCTTTAAGAATCATAAGTACTGGGGGCTGTTAAGAACTCCTGGGAACTTTCCAAGATGGTATAATAAGGGAAAATTGGGAAGTTTTTGGGGGGCTGGGCTGGATTGGATGGAGCAAGAAATATTTCCCAGGAGGGATTAAATAACTGTTAGAGATACTGAAGAAGAAGAAAAAAGATGAGAGCAAATAAGCCAAGGTCATAGCATTTTTATAACAGGAAAAAGAAGAATTCAGAGCCGGCAATGGCGATGGCTATGGCAAGGGCTACGGTGGATGCCACACCCTGGGGGGCAGTGGGGAGACACAGCTTATTGGGAGCAAGACAGTTGACCAGGGCATAGGTGGACTGTAGGGCAAGGGCAAGGTTATTTCCTCTGAGTGGCCTTGGATCAACAAAAGGTAGAAAAGGGGAAGGGAATCTTCAGATTGCACCTGTAGCAAAGATGTAATGCTGGGTCCATATTCAGGGAGAGAGGGGTCAAAGAACCCACAGGCTTTGGAGGCAGAGCTGTGTTCAAATCCATAAGGCAAATTACTTAATTTTCCTTAAACTAAATTTTCTTATCTGTGAAATGGGAATAATAATAACAGCCATCTACAGGGCTGTTCTAGAGATTAAAGAAGATAACATATAAAAAGTGCTGTGTACGGTGCCTGGCACACAGTAGCAGATCAGTAAATTTGCAGTTGCATTGTAATTAATTAGATTTTAATTAAATCTAATTCATTACATTTAATATAGTAATTATATACAAATTTAATATAATAATTTAACAATTATATATTAAATAACCAACTTAATGTATAATTATATAAAAATCTAATTAATTATATTTATTATAATTAATAAGAGAAGAAGATTCCCTAGAGGTCAGAGAGAGGGAGACACCAGCCATAAGGTGAGAAAAGTTTCTGTCTCAGCTGAAGTGGTGACCTCCAGGGCCTTGGATGAGGAGACCTTCTTCCCTGGAGGCTAGGAGCCACGATGCACCAAGAGGTGATAAAGGTGAGCACAGCCTGAGGGCCAAGCAGGAAGGACTTCATTTGACCATGAGACAGAGGTCACTAGCAAGAAATGACCAGTTCCTCCTTGGACTGGAGAGGTACAGGGTGACTAAAAATGGTATGCCTGGAAGAGCCACAATTTTGCTTACATTAGGTTGCATAAACTGTTTGGAAAATCTAATATAAGTACTAATAACTGGAAATGCTGATGTAATAGAGGAAAAATGTTATTTTAACACATTTACCCACCACTTCTAAAGGCATGCGTCTACTATGGGCTCCGATAGGTGCGGGAGTTTGCAAGTTTAGTAAATTTGGAGAAAGAGGCTGGGCAAGGGCTGAGTTGCTCATTTAGGAAAGGGAAGAAGCATGTGAGGTTGAAGCACAATGGAGAAGAAAGTACCACAGGGAACAAATGTGTCTAATCAGGATTTTAATTGAATCACCCTCCCCTAATAACACTAAAAATCTTTAGTGAAACCCACGTTGCTCACTAATTCTTGTGTTGCGAACAAACCCTTTCTAGGGGAACGTAAATAATGCTGAGCTTTGCATTAATATTGCTGAAAGGTGAAAACAGACTGCATGTGGGGAGAAAGCTGCCATTAAATTCCCTGACATTTTTTTATGTTGTGACTGTATGTCCATCCCTCAGAACAGGCCACCTTGAGAGTTTGCT
Organism: Propithecus coquereli; assembly: GCF_000956105.1. NCBI lineage: Eukaryota > Metazoa > Chordata > Mammalia > Primates > Indriidae > Propithecus > Propithecus coquereli. The sequence continues at coordinate 1,627,080 of NW_012135636.1, read as the reverse complement.
TTTTTCAGTGAAGGTGTGTTGGGTAGAAGGGTTAGGGGAAGTGATGCTCCTGAGGCTATTCATTCAAGCAACTAATGAAATGAGCACCTGTCGTGTGCTGGATGCTATACTATGAACTAAGGACGTAACAATAACAGAGACATGGTCTATGTTGCCCAGAAACTCTCAGTCTAATTAGGAAGGAGGATGAGAAATGGTGTGATAAATGACGTGATGGGGGAACATGGAGGGTGCTATGGGAGCACATGAGGAGGTGCCAGGAAAGACATTAGGACAAAGGGGAAGCCTGGTGCTGATGAGCGCATCACATACGAGTGAAACATTTCATTGGAAAACATTAGTATTGCCTTGTGAGTTGACAATCCAAGATGAAGCAATTGAGATACAGCCATTCTGGGAAGTAGTATTTGAATATTGTTCTTTCAACCTCTTAGCTTCTCTATTTTCTTTTTTTTTTTTTTACCCATCTCTTCCCCTCATGGTATCTGTATTTTGTTTCCAGAGGAGGCTGCACCCAGAGAGAAACCTTGAAAAACACTATAGAACTAGAGAATTTTCAAAAGGGGGTCCAAAGGAAAGAGGTGGTTAATTAAAAAGCAAGGCATAGACTCTGAGATGATAGGTTAGTTCTAGCTAAGTACAATGAAGCATTTAGCCAAACTGACTTCATAATGAGCTTGCTTTTGCATAATTCATTCTGAACAATAAGTATAAACCCAGACCAGAAGGATTTTAGAATTAAAAAGATGTATGTATTTGGGTGCATTGTTTTCATATATGACACTGTTATTCAGTAAGAACAGGGGGATGAGGTGACTATATTAATGAGACATTTTATAATTAACATGGGAAAATTTATATATTTCAGATGAATAATGTCTTTGACATATAGGTTTAGAAAGATATACATTTATTTCAGCATTTCTGAAATTGATCAGAACATTTGTGAGATTTTTCTTTAGAGATATTTGGAGTTTAAATAAAGAAACCAGTAACTTGATTTTATACTACTGAGAGGCAGGTAATATAGTTGAAAGAATCAGAAAGACCTATGTTTCAATCTTGGCCCTGCCATTTGCTAATTGTGTAACCTTGGAAAAGCTTAGCCTCTCTATGTCTCAATTCCTTCCTCTCTAAGATGGCAATAATAATGTCAAAATTGTCAGAATTACCAGTAGTAATGAGATAATTCAAGTCTCTATCACTGTTATTGACAAATAGTAGCTGCTCAATAAATCTTTGTCTCCCCACTTAAAACTTTGGTCAAGTTTTATTTTGACCAAAAATACTTTCAAACAATTTACTTATTATTCTTAAATGTTAAAGCTTTGCCTGCATTGAGAATCTTTAAAGAATATGCTAGCAATTTAACTTCTAGAAATTTATTTCCTAGAAATACTCAATACAAATGAATATGTATAGGGATATTAATCACAGCATTGTTCGTAAGACTGAAAAATTATAAAAACAATGCAGGGTTCATCAGTAGACTGTAGTATGGTGCATTTATGTAGTGAGTGACTATGCAGTCATTTAAAGGAATGCTATGTCTTTATCAATACAGAAATTTACTGCATGTAAGATATCTATTGAGCTATTCCTTTAGGGAGCTGTAATACTGTGTACAGAGTGGTCCCATTTCTGTCTAAAAAATACATGTAAACATATCCATATGTAAAACCCTGGAAGCATCTTCTCTACACTGTTAACTGTGTTTTAGGGGGATGACTCTGAAAGACTTTCATTTTTAAAATTGAAATAATGAATTGTCTACCATGAGTATGTACTTGTATTACTTTTGCAATTAGAAAGCAAGAGAAAATGAGAAGGGGAAGACTATCTCCAGACTCTGAAGGAAATGTCAATAAAAGGGAATTACAAAATGTTTTAAGCAATGGCCACATTCAGAACTAGTTTCTCTACACTGGAGTCTAATACTCACTTGGAGAGTATATGGATCCTAGCACATTATGAGAAAATAAGGCATGTTAGTTTAGAGTCATACCTAAAGTTATGACCACTACACATAATCCAGTTTCACATTTTAACTCTATTATACAATATGGGCATACCTTGGAGACATTGCTGGTTTGGTTCCAAACCACTGCAATAAAGAAAATATGGCAATAACGTGAGTCACATGAACTTTTTTTTCCCATTCCATATAAAAGTTATGTTTATACCATACTGTAGTCTCTTAAGGGTGCAATAGCATTATGTCTAAAAATGCATATACCTTAATTTAAAAATACTTTATTGTTTAAAAATGCTAATGATCATCTGAGCCTTCAGCAAATTATAATTTTTTTTTGCTGGTGAAAGGTCTTGCCTTGATATTTTTTTTTTTTTTTTTTTTTGAGACAGAGTCTCACTTTGTTGCCCTGGCTAGAGTGAGTGCCGTGGCGTCAGCCTAGCTCACAGCAACCTCAGACTCCTGGGCTCAAGCAATCCTACTGCCTCAGCCTCCCGAGTAGCTGGGACTACAGGCATGCGCCACCATGCCCAGCTAATTTTTTCTATATATTTTTAGCTGTCCAATTAATTTCTTTCTATTTTTGGTAGAAACGGGGTCTCGCTCTTGCTCAGGCTGGTCTTGAACTCCTGAGCTCAAACAATCCGCCCGCCTCGGCCTCCCAGAGTGCTAGGATTACAGGCGTGAGCCACCGCGCCCGGCCTTGCCTTGATATTAATGGCTGCTGACTGATCAGGCTGGTGGTTGCTAAAGGTTGGGGTATCTGTCGCAATTTCTTAAAATAAGACAACATTGAAGTTTGGTTTATTGATTTCCTCTTCCTTTCACAAAGATTTCTCTGTAACATGTGATACCTTTTGATAGCATTTTACTCACAGTAGAACTTCTCTCAAAATTGAAATCAATCCTCTCAAATCCTGCTGATGCTTTATCAACTAAGTTCATGAAATATTCTAAAACCTTTGTTATTTCAACAATGTTCACAGCATCTTCACTAGGAGTAGATCCCATCTCAAGAAATCACTTTCTTTGCTCATCCATAAGAAGCAACTCCTCATCCACTAAGTTTTATCACGAGATTGCACATCTTCAGGCTCCACTTCCAATTCCAGTTCTCTTGCTATTTCTGCCACATCTGCAGTTACTTCCTCCACTGAAGTCTTTCATAAGAGTTGGAATCAACCTCTTCCAAACTCCTGTTAATGTTGATATCTTGAGCTCCTCCCATGAATCATGAATGTTCTTAATGGTATCTAGAATGGGGAGTCCTTTCCAGAAGGTTTCAATTTACTTCACCCAGACAGGAATCACTATCTTTGGCAGTGATAGCCATACAGAATGTATTTCTTAAATAATAAGACTTAAAAGTTGAAGTTACTCCTTGATCTATGGCCTGTAGAATAGATGTTAGCAGGCATGAAAACAACAGTCATTTCCTTGTACATCTCCATCAGAGCTCTAGGGACCAGGTGCATTGTCAATGAGTAGGAATATTTTGAGAGGAAACTTCTTTTCTGAGCAGTAGGTCTCAGCAGTGGGCTTAAAATATTCAGTAAACCATGCTGTAAACAGATGTGCTGTCACCCAGGCTTTGTAGTTCCATCGATAGAGCACAGGCACAGTAGATTTCAAATAATTCTTAAGGCCCCTAGGGTTTTTGGAATAGTCAATGAGCATTGGCTTCAACTTAAAGTCACCAGCTGCCTTAGCCCCTAATAAGAGAGTCAGCCTGTCCTTTGAGGCTTGAAGCCAGGCACTGACTTTTCCTCTCTAGTTGTGAAAGTCCTAGATGGCATCTTCTTTCAATAGAAGGCTATTTCATCTACATGGAAAATCTGTTCTTTAGTGTAGCCACCTTTTTGGCTAGATCTTCTGGATAACTTGCTAGAGCTTCAACATTCGCACGTGCTGCTTCACTTTCATATTGTAGAGATAGCTTCTTTCCTTAAACCTCATGAATCAACCTCTGCTGGCTTCCAACTTTTCTTCTGCAGCTTCCTCACCTCTCTGAGCCTTCATAGAATTGAAGAGAGTTAGAGCTTTGTTCGGGATTAGGTTTTGACTTAAGGGAATGTTGTGGCTGGCTTGATTTTCTATCCAGACCACTGAAACTTTCTCCATATCAGCAATGTGGCTGTTTTGCTATCTTATCATTCGTACGTTCACTGGAATAGCACTTTTAATTTCCTTTGAGAACTTTTCCTTGGCATTCACAACTTGGGTAACTGGTTGAAGAGGCCTAGCTTTTGGTCTATCTTAGCTTTTGATAGGTCTTCCTAGCTAAATTTAATCATTTCTAGCTTTTGATTTAAAGCAAGAGATGTGGGATTCTTCCTTTCACTTGAACACTTAGAGGTCATTATAGGGTTATTAATCAGCCTAATTTTAACATTGTTGTGTCTCAAAGAATAGAGAGGCCTAAAGAGAAGAAGAGAGACTGGGGAATAGCCAGTTGGTAAAGCAGTCAGAACACACACAACATTTATCGATTAAATGTCTTATACAGGTATGGTTCATGGTGCTCCAAACTAATTGCAATAGTGACATCAAAGATCACTGATTGCAGATCAGCACAACAGATATAATAATAATGAAAACTTCGAAATCTTGTGAGAATTACCCTAATGTTACACAAAGACATGAAGTGAGCACATACTGTTGGATATATGGCACCAACAGACTTGCTCCACACAGGGTTGCCACAAACCTTCAATTTTTTAAAAAACAAAATATATCTGCAAAGTCCAATAAAATGAGGTATGCCTGTACATACCTATTATACACATACCATAGCTACACCTTCCAGGTAAGACATTGCCAGTGTTGAATAACTTAAAGGTCCTTGGGAAGGCCTCCCTACCATCAGCTCCCTTCCTGGCTTATTAGAATATAAGAAATTCCATCATTAAGGAGTTTAATTTCTTCAGGTTAACAGATTATTTGATATGAAAATGCTACGTTGAGGGCCCCTCTTATGTGTTCTACAACATGTTGTTTACCTCTGTCAGAGGGCTTATATGAATTTTAATTTGTTTTCTATTTTCCCCATAAGACTTCAGTTCCCAGAAGGAAATATGTCTTGATGGCTCTGTTCCCCAGTGCATCCTTCAAGGCCAGGCACAGAGAAGGCTCTCAGTACATATTCATTAATTGAATGAATGCTCCTAGGAAGGACATCACATGAAGACTGTACCTGGTTTTTCTATTCCAACTATTGAGGAGTTGAATTGAGGAAATATATGTGAAGGCATTTTGTAAGCTATTAACCACTGACTGTACAAATACATATTATTATCATTGCAATGCAAATTATTTTCTCAGATAATTTCCAAGGAATAGATTTCCATGGGTTAGTGGGATGGTATTCTGGGTCTTCTCTACCTGATAATGATAAAAATCTTTGATCTGTTCTCTAGCTGCTTGCATTCTAAAGAATCCAACTTCTTACAGGAAGAAGGACTGCTGGGAAATGAAATTAACGAGGAAATGTTTTACGTCTGTAAAAAGAGGCATGCGTGAATGGGCCAGGATTATATGGGAGCAACGTATAGGAAAATACATAAAGCATGTCCTGAAAGCCTCTAATAGTACTTTTCATCTATTCCAGTCTTTGGTCAATGACACTTCTTTATATGAGATGGAGTTCTTTGGCACAGGGCTTTTGTCCTTGTGAAAGGCATGGCTTCTCTCTCTAGGTTGCAAAGAAATTGTTTTAAAACTGGAATTTTTGTCATTAGTTTCCCAGGAAACCATTTTGGTTCTGATGCTAATTTGTGTACCTGACTGTTTTCATTGAAAATGGGGCCTGTCACTCCAGGGTAGCAGAAGCAGAAGGAAAGACTGCTTTGGGTTACTGCCCACCCAGAGGGTGCCAGGCGGGGACTGCCAAGTCTACTCTTGGTTCCACCCTAGGCTTGGTGCCAGTTGGCACCAGGCTTCTCAGTTGAGGTCAACAGAGTGTGGGGCCAAAAGACTGAGAATCATTTTCTTTTTTTAGTCTGACCCCAAGAGAGTAGAGGTTAGGCCCAGCAAACACTCAACTGCAGTCTGAGTTAGATGGAGCCAGCAGACAGGCCTGAGCAAGACAAATAGTTCATGTCTTGGAATGGTTCTAAGTTTCCTGCTTAAGAAATTTTCTTTATCTCCTCCCTTAGATGGAATGATGTCCCTAGAGGGTGTGGATACACCCTTACCAAGGCATCTACAAATGAACTGTATTTACATTTCTGTGGCTTTTTCTTTTGGTGGGTGGAACTTCAGTGATGATGGCATTGGAGAGTGTGGCTTTGCATGCCAAAGAATGTAGCTTAATGCCTTTAATGTCCCCTGGAGAGGTAGTTTATTTGTGCATTTCAGCTCCAACTGCTTGGTTGAGAAGTAGGTTTTGCTAGCTACTAACAGTTGTGTGGACTTTCTGTTGGCTGTGCACAGCTCACACACAGGACTCTTCATGGTCTGACCTACCCTCGCCTCTGTGTAGCACACAAAGGAAACCAAGGTTAACACAGTCTTGACAAAAACCATTCAAGTGCCTTGTAACCCTCAATGAAACTACTGCTTTCTTTACAGGCAAAGATTCTCACGTATACCTCAACAGTGTCCTCTCTGGTCTAGAACTGTGATGTCCAATATGTTAACCACTAGCCACAGCAGGCCCCTGAGCACTTGAAATGTGGCCAGTCTGGTTTGAATGTGCTGTTCAGCATGAAATACATGCTGGAATTCTGAAGACTTAGTATGAAAAAAGAATGTAAAATAGGTTGATACTTTTTTCTATGAGTTACCTGTTGAAATGATGATATTTTGGATAGATTGGGTTAAATAAAAATATATAATTAGGATTAATGTCACTTGTTTCTTTTTACTTTTTTTAATGTAGCTACTAAAAATTTTAAAATTTACACACATTACTCACATTAGACTTTGATCGGACAGAGCTGATCTAGAGCGAGTATTATAGCGCTCGTTCACTCCCTCAGCCAATGTTTATTGAGTGCCTAATGTGCTGGAATAAGTAAGAACCAGGCTGTGTTCTCGAAGAGCTCCCAGTCTAGGGGAGAGACAGACATTTACAGAGCAATTGCCTGGGATTGGGGCAGCAACATAGTAACACACAGAATAGCAGGGTGAGTGCTGTGGGAGCCCCAAGGAAAGAAAGACTGGTGAAGAATATGATCAGGGAAAGCTTCAAAAAAGACAGGAGTTTTAGGACACACAGGGACTTTAGCACCCAGAGGAAAGGAAGGCAGTAATGTGTGAAGAGGCGCAGATATGGAGACGTGCCTGGTGTGTTTCAACAAAACACAAGTAGTTCAGCTTTTAGTACAAACGGGGGAGTGAGTAGTGGAGATGAAGTCAAGAAGACAGGCCAAGGTTCCAGATTCTGAAGGGCCTCTTGTGCCATGAAAGGGAGTTTTTACTTAGAATTAAAAGAAGTTAGAGTTGTCTAACTGTAATCACTTGCGAAGATTTTTAAAATGCCACACATCCAGAGACTTTGATCCTGATGCATTAGGCCTTTGAATTTGCATTTTTTGATCAGCTTCCCAGATGCAGTCCCACTTTGGAAAATGATACTGCAGGTAAGGGGTGTTTAGTTAGTTAAGCAGTGACATATTCATGCCTGCATTTACAAAAGATACTCTGAGAACATAAGGAGGGTGGATGGGGAGTGGTCTCCTGAGGCTATAGAGAGTATCAGCTATTTCAGTTATCAATGGAAAAAATGATGGTCTGTCTTAGACAGTTTGTTCTGCTATAACACAATACCATAGACTGGGTGGCTTAAACAGCAGAAATTTATTCCTCACAGTTCTGAAGACTGGAAAGTCCAAGATCAATGTGCTGGCTGATTCAGTGTCTGGTGAGAGCTCTTCTTTGTAGTTTGCAGGGGTGTGTGTGTGTGGAGGGGGAGAGAGAGAGAGAATTTCTCTTACGCCTCTACGTGTAAAGGCAGTAGTCCCATTCTTGAGGGCTCTATCCTCATGACCTAATTACCCTCCAAAGGTCTCACCTTCAAATACCATCACATTGGTGGTTGGGGCTTCAACATATGAATTGGGGGTGGGGGACACAAATATTTAGTCCATAGCAAGGTCTGAAGTAGGGCAATGAAATCTCCAGTGATGATTGCCAGAGATATTTAGGTAAAATTGTCAGGCCTTGTTGTCCAACTTCACAATGATCTGGCTATCTTATTAGCCAACTCTGTGCTTGGTTCTCAATGGTATGTATGGGATCCATGCATTGCCCCTGACATTTCTGGAAATCTCCATTTTTCTTCACATGACTCTAGAAGTTTTAGCTTCACAGAAACCTTAAAAGTCAAACTAAAACACTGCTAACAGAGAGAGAAGGAGAAGACTCTTTTCCTCTCTTCTGTGAGGTTAATCACTTAGAAGATGGCTTTAAAAAAAACAGAAAGTGAGTCTCATAACTGAGAAAGCAATCTTGAATTAAAAGGTAAGCATATGTATTTTCTGAAACAGAAAAAGAGAAAGAAAAAGAGATTGTATGCATTGTATGCATTTTCTAATATTTCTTGCCACACATTAAATCATGGGAATTATTGAGATTCCCTCAAATTTAACAGACATATTCCTCCAAAATTTATTTTGATCCGTAATGAAGACTCATTCAAGTTTCACTCATGGGCATGGTATTGTGCTAGGGGTTGTACTGAGCAAGTTAAGCAAGTGTGAATGCAGCTACAATGAGAACCCAAGGTTAATAATGCAGTCAGCGAAAATGCCTGCTCTTTCTCATTTGCTCACACTAGACCTACCTCAAGCCTAGCGTCTAGACTAGCACTGAACTTTAGCCCTGCCGCACATCAGCAGCTGGCCCCACTGCCATCCTCACCAAGTCTGTAGATAGTGACAGGTGATCTCCACAGGCTTTTAACAGGCTATTAGGTCAGACACAGTACTTTACTCAGAAAAACTCACTTATGTATCTCATCAGTGATCAAGTTCAAGTACTTCATATTTATAGTTTAAAAGCCCAAAATGGGTTAGTTTATCATAGCCCAGCTTCATGACACTGATGCATGTGCTTGTACCGAGTGGCTATGAGCTTGGTGCTCTTTGATTTAAGTGCAGGAAGCTTTTATTTTTGAATTTCTACCTACTCACGGCAATACATCAAACAATCAGTTTTAATATCTTTAGGGTTAAGTGCACTCATGTAATTTAGGATTAAATGATTTTTATTAAGCACTTTTGCAGACTATCTACATGCTATACAACTCCACTGATTAAGGATCATGGTGACTGGTAAAACAGCAGCCCCCGTGAATTAGGGAAGCATTAGTGAAATGCATTTTCTGAATACATCACAGAATGTATTCAGTACTAAGTAACTCAAATGTCATGGGAGTTCAAATGAAAATTTCCCCCGACACAGAAAACACACAGATGAACCCTGTAGGCTATATTAGATTCTAATAGTGACATATTCCTCAGTTTGTGGTATTTCTGCTTGCCTGGTCTATAATATCCCCTACTCCACTCTCACCTCAGCCCCACCAGGAACTCAACTTCTAAGTCTAGCGGGGTTATTTCTCTTTCAGGCTTCTAGGAAGTGGAGTTGGGAGAGAAGTCAAACTACCCCGGCTCAGATTCCCTTGTAAAAAATGTGCAGTAGAGCTGCTCACCAGTAGAGGGCAGCATAAATCTGTTGCCTTGCACATGCTCAGAGAGGCTTTGGGCGTCACCCCTATTTAAAGGCAGACTGGAAACTGGGGATGTGTCTGGCAAGTGCCCTTGTCACAAACACCATGTGATTGTGCATGCTATTGAACCAGATCATATCTCCAGCTCATGGCTACTTGATTGAAACTAATGAAAACTTCCCTTTGACTATTGTTTCAGCTAAGCATGGTCGCAGAGGCCATGGGGAGATAATCTGAGTTTACTCTAGAATTATTTGGAGAATCACAGAGGTTCATTTTTGACTCAGAGGTATTTGTTTTGAATGTTCATGTTTGTTTTTTATTTTGTTTGTTTGTTTGTGTTGTTTTATTTTTTAAGCACTGCCCCCTTCCCCCAAAAAGGCAAATCAAACCTAAATACTTGAAAGAGAAATTATTCAACTGTGGTTGTATGAACTGGGAAACCTTTCTCTTCACCTCCATCAGAAGGATATCTAGTGTCCAGAGGATCTTATTGGAGCTACTCCATGTGAACTGGTATCCATTCTTCCAACTAGCTCAACTGGCTGCTTTTGTAAAGCTGTCAGGCCACAGTTGTGGGAGGAAAATGTTTTCCAGGCTAATGATGGCAAGGGTTGATGGTAGTGGTGTTCTCTAAAGCTCAAGGCCAAAACCAGGCTAATAGAAATGTTCTTTCCTTTATGGTGAATTAGTCTAATAAGATGAATGATTGTTGTTACAAGTGTCACTTACTTCACTGGTGACAGATCTCTCATCAGTGGGGAGCCTATAACTGTCTTTAGATTTTCTTCAGGGAATGAAAGTAGTTCTCTGGATGCTACAAAGACTGAGTGTGTAACTTCAACTCAAACCTTAAACCTTGCTTGAGTTTGCAAGTATAGGAAGGAGCCAGAGGAAGAATCTTCTTCCTGAGGAGTGAGGTAGGGTTGCTCCCAGAGAGAGCAGTGGGTCACCTAACTGGGAGACTTGAAGAAAGATCTGGGATGGAAGATGGGGTGGGGAGACCAGAAGGAGGAGAGAGACCTCAGGTGAGGAGGGCACTTCTGGCAAAAATGGGCAGGTTAGAGGTATAGTCTTTGATATTCCTAATTCTGGAAGCTCCTGTCCTTTGGTTGGTACAATGGAAGATCTAAGTTCAACTTTCATTTCTCCCTGTCATATCACTTAGAGATCTGCCTAACTATTCAGTAAAAAACTTAATTTTTCTGTACTATAGTCTAGAGCTCTTGGTTTCGTGGAGGCTGATAGACTTGGGGCGGCAGGAGGACTACTTCCTCGAGGACTTTCAGGGAAAAGGCTGGTTGAGACTGGCTTTTTTCTGTGGATTTCCTTAGATTATCAGAATCACAGAGACTGTGACCCAGAGAGGTGCCAAGACTAATCTTTCTAAATTCTCTGCCACTCACTGTTTGTAACTTCTTTGGGATCATTGAAAGTTCTGAAGCAAAAAACATGTGATTTCGTTTCTGATTTTCCTTCCAACCCAACAATTTCTGCCCCGAGGATTTGGTGTTTTTGGTTAAGTGCCCCTCCTCTGTACTTCCACTCTCTGTGCTTACATCTGCCGTAGTATATTTCTCAACAGTATTAAAATTTCCTTTCTAGACTGTGAGCTTTACAAGGGCAGAGATATTGTCAATTTTTCCATGGTTCTAGCCCTAGTGCATATTATAATGTCTGTACAAAATAGTTGAACAAGAAATACTTGCCTGAGCACATTTAATTCTTACAATTTCTATTGTTACCTCCCATTTAACAGATAAGAAAGCCAAGACTTACACAGTGACAAAAGGTTTTCAAGATTCCAGGGCTAGTACATAATTCAGGAGAAGGAGATGGTATTTGAATGGGCCCTTGAAGGATAAGTAGAATTTCAACAGGTAAAGATGAAAAAAAAAAAAAAAGCCTTCCAAGTATAATAGAAGTAAGCACAAGAATATAAGCCTAGAAATAGCAAAGCATACAGTATATTTAGGGACTGGTTCACTTTAGTGGTTGTAAAAAGGTTTGTGCAGTAGGTATAGTGGAAGAGAAGGCCTGAAATTGAGGTTAGAGTAACAATGGAGTAACAAGAGTAAATAACATTTATTGAGCATTTAATACATGCCAATGCTATTCTAAGCACTCAAACATAAAAAAAATACATTTACAAATGGCTAATATATGCCCATGGCATATATAAGCTTTTGCTCCATGAAACTTTTTCTTTTTGCCATGGGCAAAAGTAAGATTCCCTCTCATGTCTATACGTTTCTTTATCTCATTTCCCCTTTCCAGAGGCAACCACTGCTATATTTTTTGTAGATCCTTCTAGAGATATATATTCTGTGCATATGCAATCATGTATGTATATATCTTTTTACAAAGGTGGCCATGTACTAGTAAACTGTTATGCTCCTTGATTTTTGATTTTCGATGTGTTAGAAATTGGTTCATATTGATATTATGTAGCTGACTCATTTTTTTTTAACTGCCTCTTAAGCAGTTAGCTTAAGAGTAAGCAGGGCGTCAGTATCCCATTATACAGATGTGCTATAATCTGTTTAACCAGTTCCCTCCTAATAGACATTTAGGATGCGGCAAATCTTTTGCTGTTACAATCAGCAGTATTAACTAGCCTTATGTGTTTTGCTTTGAATTCATGTGTGAGTATATAGGAAAGCTAATTCTAGAAGTGGAATTAATGAGTTAAAAGGAATGTGCTTTTAAACTTTTCACAGATATTATAAAATTGCTCTCCAAGGAGGTTAGATTACTCTATACTCTTACCTGTAATGCACTATCTGTAAACTGTGTTCATTTTCTGTTTTTAAAACGTTGCTTTGTTGGTCTTATTAATTTGTATGACTTCTTTATATATTAGCTCCTTAAGTGCTATTGTATATACCTTACAAATTTTTTTCCTTAATTTGTTATTATTCTTCTGATATTATCTGTGGGACTTTAACTTTTATTTTTAATGCTTTATTCAGAAACTTTCAACATATACCAAAATAGAAAAACTAGCTTAATAGAGACTAACCTAATGCAGGGCTCCCTCTCCTGACTGTCACACCGTGCCTCTGCCCTATGTGCCTTTAACAGCCAGGCTAAGCAAGACTGAGACCTCAAGTTGGCACTCAAGTTCATTCATGGCTGCTGAACAGTGAAATCATGCAGAAGCAGTCTGTTGCATGGTGGCTGCCTTTTAAGGCAGTTCACTTTGGAGGAGGAGGGAGTCAGGCACAGATTCCCTTTAGAATTGCATGAAAGCTCCTAGACTCTGTCCCTAGGAAGTAGACGTATTTACACACATAGACACAAACGTACACATGCACCCCCCTCCACACACACACAGTCACACACAAGCCTTCAGGGACTTGCTTATCTTCATTCTGTCATCTCTGTATTATGCAAGGAAACAGGCTTCCAGTTACCATGAACCTAGATTGGATACTTATCAGTTTTTTTTTTTTTTTGCCGTTCAGTTCTCTAGAGAACAGTGCTGTTTGATTATATTTGTATTTGTAGGCAGGTAAGGATGACCTACTTAATCAATACATCTAAAGGCTAAGAGGTAAGCTATATCATTCAGGTTCTATAACAAAGCTTATGCTAATCTAACCTGACATGTAGCATGTTAGGTTAATATGATTTGGATTACGTGTATCATTTTTAGAAATTGATGTTTTTGTTGCTGGTTTCTCCTGACATTTTTGAACTATAATATGGAATGCAATACTTCTCCAACAAAGAAGGTAATTCTCACTAGTGAAGATAATTAATGGTTTTTTGATCATATTACAGCATAGAAATGATGTTTTTGCCACACAATAGGTTTCCTAATTGGTGATCCAAGGATGACCATGTTCATTTTCTGCCCATAGAGATTTCCTACTGTGCATGGCATTATCTCTTAATATTGTGATAGCAGCAAATGATGGTTATAGCCAGTAAGAAAATTAATTTACAATGCTTCGACAATCATTATAAAAGACCTAATAATGCTAATTTAGGTGTAGAATGAGTCATCTAATTAGTTAATTAAATAGGACCTTACTGCCAGTCTCCTACAACAGAGCACAGTGTTGTAGGTGTTTGACAGGATGAACAATGCCGAGGGAAGGTAAATGAATACACACTGATCCCCACAAATGCGTGTGATGTTTGCAGTTATAAAAGCACAAACAAAAGCAATCATTTTATTCAAAATAAGAACTAAATAGCTAAATTTTAAATAATTGTTTTTTGCTCCTATTTTATGAAGAAAATATGTTTTAGTCTCTTTGCTAGCTTTATACCTCCCAAAAGTGTCTTTAAATCTTGATTTAATTTCTGAAGTTCAAAATGCTCTCACAAATTTTTTAGCCTTTGATTTTTTTAAAGAAAATAAAATCACTGCCATCTGGTTGAAAATTGCCAATATCTCCATCTATTTAACTTTTCTCTTAGTTGTAGTAATTATATCTAATTTATAAAACTTTTATGCACATGTAGGCCATAAACAAAAATGAGGGTTGCTAATTTTAATTAGCTTGTCTAGCTGGTGGTCCCACATAGCTGGGGATTCAGAGATCCTAGTTATTTCTCCCCTTTCAGCTTTTGTTATTTCACACTAATAGGTTTTTGTATTTTTAGTCTGTCTTCATGTGAGAAGTACCCTGTCCCTTCAGTGAGTTTAGCTGCTTTTTCCTAGGCCTTTCCAGATGTCCTGATCCTTTTTTTTTGGGGGGGGGGTTGTGGGAGAGAAGCATTGGGATAACCAGAACATCACTTATTTCTTATTTGAATATAACATAATTGCTTAGAAAGAACATCTGTTTCTACCAAGAGGGTGAAATATTCCTTTTCTAACTGCCAGCTTCGAATAACTAAAATGTTTTGTGTTATAAAGTAGGAAATGGTTTCTTTTCTTTAAAAAGGTATTGAACATGATTACAATAAAAGCTATCTAATGACTGAATGGCAGTTCAACATTTTCTTAAAGAGTTTTAAAAACCACAATAGATTTTCTTCCTGTCAATTCAAATATTCATAGGTCATCCCACCATCTGGCCTTCTGCCACAGTGCACCTATGATTCCTCATTTTAAAATATTAATTAACTTTTAAACATAAGTCTTTTAGCCCTGGATACAGTACTGCCTATAAGACGGAAATAACGTGACTGAGGTGAAGAATGGTGTTTCTTGGAATAAGTATTGTTTGCCAAGCTATATCCAAGAGCCCTACAGAAAGTAGAAAAAGACATTATAGAAGAGTAAGCAGACATTTTTACAAGGTCACTTCATTCAGACTGGAAAGTGGCCAGCACAATGTCATTATTTACAACAGGATCTGGGAACACTTGAGGAAATTACAGACCATTTAGTTTTGATTCCATTGTGGGGGGCAAAGTCTTAGGAATTATTTTAGGAGATTAAATGGGGAACACTGAGAAAAGCACAGCTTGATTAAAGATAGCCAATGTAGTCTCTGGAATAAAAAAGTCATGCTTCGATAATTTTTTGACTTCTTTAAGGAAGTAAATGCCAAGAAAATCAAATGAATGCCTCAAAATTCCCTATTCTAAATTTCTAGGAGGTGTTTGTTAAAGTTTTGCTTGACAAATTAGCACCCACAAAGAAGCAGTTCTTAAAATTGGAGAAATGCAGAGGACAAAGATTTATTGTGCATTAAATTGTTTTTAAAATGAGAAGGAATCAGAGAAATATATCATAGGGCCCAAAGAATTTTATTGAGACAAAGACAGTATAATAGATAGTCTGAGTATTCACCACTAGCATCAGCATCATATTTTTGTGCTTTTATTATGTAATTGGACAGAATTTTTCAATACGGCAATGGAAAAAAATGGAAATCCTCAACTTTCCAGAATACATAGTCTAATAAAGATAACACTGATTCAGATATTCCTAAGTAGACAGAGAACTAGACAAACATATAACAAAAATTTAATAAAATTGACTCTTAGACTGCTAATGGTGGGAAAAACATGTTTTGTTTTGTTTTTGAATTTGGGACAGGCATTCATAGAGCTTCTCTTTGGGCCAGAGAGGCAAAGCTGCTATAATATGTTTGGTGGAGGGGCAACCCCTATAACCATCGAAGGAACAGCAGGCCAGGTATTTTCTAGGCATGCAAGGGCTCTGTCTGGGAGGACATCTAGGCTCTCAGTCTCGGTGGCAGGTAGGAGGCAGACGGGCCTAGAAGGGTAATCTGCAACTACACATGAATAGGAAGTTAACTGAAAATGAATAAGGAATAGACCAAAAATAAGCAAACATTAGGGTACTGGATTATAAGGCTTCAAAGTCCATTCCAACTCTAAAATACTATAATCTCTTAGGGGATCCTCAGAAAGTCTTTTCTAATTAGGCAGGAAAGAGTTCCTGGAACGTGACCTAGGGAGGACACCACCCTCTAGAAGGCAAGACTGCTGACATATAATAATAACAGGGGAGACGAGTTCACTATGTAGCTGATATTTATTGAGTACTTACTATGTCCCAGGCACTTTGCTAAATATTTAACATGCATGATCATTTACTCTAACCCTTTCTAAAATCCTAATAATAGGTAGTTACTATAATTATCCCCATTTTGCAGTTGAAGAAACTTAACTAGAGAGATGTAACTTGCTTAAGAGTCACAGAGCCAGTAAGTGAAAGCTACTGGAGCCAGTTATTTTAAGCCAGTATATGAAAGTGTCCCACTTCACCTGATCATAAGACTTATCTGAGGTGCTTGATAAAAACAGATATTGCAAATCCCTCCCCTGTAGCTTCTAGGAAACAGATTCTAGGGTAAGGCATGAGAATAAAAATTTTTACAAGCACCCAAAGTAAGTCTTATGATCAGCCCCGTTTGAGAGAGAAATAGTGCCCTAATACCATGAGGCCTCCCAGGAAACCAGGGTCATGTATCCAAAAGCCTAGCAGATGCTGGCAGCTGGAAGGCACAGAGTATCCATCCTCCACCAGGGCTGGGAGCCTAGAGCCCCCATAGCAGCATAACTTCATGACGCTGTAGCCATCTGTTTGCCTACCAGCCACACTCACCCTCCTCGCATGATCTCAGGTGAGGAAGCTCTCTTTGGCTTAAAATGGGTCCTCTTAATAAACCACAGTTCAGAGAACCAAGCTTTCACATTCTCCTTAAAATTCTTACACAGATTGAAAACAAACGAAAAATAGAACCATGTGTTATTATCTAGCAAGGAATCCCTTCTGACCCAAAAGAAAAAAAAGGAATATGAAATAGAACAGAGAAGATCTTACAATATCTAACTTTAGGATAACTAGAATTGGTTAATACTTAGAACCCCTGTTATTTCTCATCTTTGGTGTCTTTGTTAACTGAACACTTGAATAGATGCATAGTTTTTTTTTGAATGAACAATGAATACATTATAATAAGCATTCTACCTTCTTGGTACAAGAACTCTAAAAAGATAACACATTTAATTAAATGTACCAGAACTTCAAAGAGCTGCTAAGACATCGACACACTCTTCAAGGCATCCACGGGGAAACTACCAATTACACATCCAAATAAACATACCCATAGCAGATTAGAGCTTATTAGTGTTCACACTTTAATCAATCTGACAAACACTTACTGAGCCCCCTACTATGTGTCAGACACTAGGACTATGTTTTATGAGGAATATGAAAATAAATACAATAGCCTCTATCTTAAAGAAACTTAAAACCTAATACATGAGATAAAACATGTACACAAATGATTCTGGTACAAGCTCTAAATATCATGAGAGAGTATAAATAAGTATTCAGGGAGTTCAGATTGCTTCTAGGCTCTGAAAATTTCCCAGGGAATAGCAGATATCTGTGATAAGATTGAGAGGACAGGCAGGATTTGGTAAAGACAGCTTATAAAATTCTCATTTTGAGCCTATATGTTCTTATCTATAAAACAGGGATAAAAATAATTCTCACTGTCTACTCTGCACTAATGTTTACAGGGTCAATCTAACTTCATGAATAGTTTACCAGCAGTAATAGTTACTTCTCAAGAAATGTATATGCTTGCTGATATCCATTATTAACTCGTTTTTAATGTTTCCAGTGTCACCTTTCAAAGGACTTTAGAGTGATAAAGCATAAGCCTCTTGGTGGAAACATTACCTTTTGCAAAGTCCACAAAAGCATATGATAAGTATCAATGTGCTGTGTACCTGCGCATGAATCTCTGGTTATTTGTATATTGGCTATACTATGTGTTGAGGTGAACCAGATAGGTAAGCTCTTTTCTCTGAGCACAGGGTAAAGAACACATTATCCTCCTGACATGTTCAACAAAATGCCTCTCACATCTGTCTCAACTTTTCTGGTCCCACTTCTGGGCTGCCCATGAAAGTGGCTCCAGCAAGCTCCTGTATCTTTGGAGAAGACTCTGGGACAGAAAGCTGAAAAACACAAATTTCAAAGCCTTATGACAAGGATATATTTCTCATTCACCAAGTTTTTGGGCAGATTGTAGTTCTTCTGGGTTCACTTTGACGTGGCTGGGGTTGACTTCAGGCTTTGAATTAAGTTCATATCTACTCAATGTTTCTTCTTATTCTCTTCAAAATTGTAGCAATACAGTTCTTTAAATGGTGAAGAGCAGAAGTGCAAGAAAGAAACCAATTCACACAAGAACATTTAATCCGTGGTTTACATCATTTCTGCTCACATACCCTTGGTCAAATTAAGTTGCATGACCAATCTCAACATTGATGGGATGAGGAAATATACTCTGCCCCTCTTGAAAAACCACATAGCAAAGGGAAGCAGTGAAGGATTGGGAATGATAATCCAATCTACTTGATCTATGAAGTGGATACAGTGATATTTATTTTAGCATGTGTTGTGAGGATTAAATTAGAAAATACATGTAAAATGGATATTACAGTTGTGGCACATAGTAACTGATCACCAAAATTAATTTTCTCTATCTTATCCCCTTCCCTAACCATTAAGAGAAAGGCATAAGGAAACAATGCTTAATTAGCCCTGTCTACGTAACACAAAATTATTTCTTTAATTAATTAGAAAAATAATCATATTAGACAAAGAGAAGAAAAAATTTACTAACCAAATTTTTTTATCCTTGAACATCTTAATGTTTACTTCCTATCACATTTTCCCCTAATAACTGCAAAGCAGCCATCAAAATCAGTAAAATAACATCAGTATACTACAACCATCTAATTCTTAGACCCCATTCAAGTTTTCCCAATTCTCCCAAGGATCCAGTTCAGACTCATGCAGTGCATTTAGTTCCTTCAATCCAGAACATTTCTCAGTCTTTCATCAGCTTTCATATCTATATTAGTTTTCTACACTTCTTAACAAATTGCCACAAATTTAGCAGCTTAAAATAAAACATGTAGGCTGGGCGCGGTGGCTCACGCCTGTAATCCTAGCACTCTGGGAGGCCGAGGCGGGCAGATTGTTTGAGCTCAGGAGTTCGAAACCAGCCTGAGCAAGAGTGAGACCCCATCTCTACTAAAAATAGAAAGAAATTAATCGGACAACTAAAAAAAATATACAGAAAAAAATTAGCCGGGCATGGTGGCACATGCCTGTAGTCCCAGCTGCTTGGGAGGCTGAGGCAGAAGGATTGCTTGAGCCCAGGAGTTTGAGGTTGCTGTGAGCTAGGCTGACGCCACGGCACTCACTCTAGCCTGGGCAAAAGAGTGAGACTCTGTCTCAAAAAAAAAAAAAAACATGTTTATAATCTCAAAGTTTCTGTGGATTGGGAGTCCAGACATGGCTTAACAGAGTTTTATTCTTCAAAGTCTCACCACGCTGAAGTCCCAGTGTTAGCCAGTGCTGCAGTTTCACCAGAGCTTTGACTGGAGAAAGATCTGCTTCCAAGCTCGCTCAGGTTATTGGTAGACTTCATTTACTTTTTGCTTCAGGACTAAGGCTTTAGTTTCTTTCTAGAAGTCACTCTCAGCTCCCAGAGCCTGTCCGCAGCTCCTTGTCATTTGGGCTTCTCCAACGTAGCCACTTACTTCATGGCAGCTTAGTTCTTTAAGGATATAAAGAGCTGTCTCTCACCAGCAGTGTAGAAGTGTTCCTGTCTCTCCACATCCTCTCCAACATTTGTTGTTTTGTGTTTTTTTGATAGAGGCCAATCTCACTGGGGTTAGGTGATACCTCATTGTGGTTTTGATTTGCCTGCAAATTAGTGCAACCTCTGTGGAAAAGAATTTGGAGATACCTCAGAGAGCTAAAAATAGAAATACCATTCAATCCAGCAATAGCACTATTAGGCATCTACCCAAAAGAGCACAAAACATTCTACGATAAGGACATCTGCACCCGAATGTTTATGGCAGCACAATTCACTATTGCAAGAATGTGGAAACAACCCAAGTGCCCGTCAATCCATGAGTGGATTATCAAAATTTGGTATATGTTTACAATGGAATATTACTCAATCATAAGAAATGACAGTGATCTAGCACCTCTTACACTTTCCTGGATTAAACTTGAGCCCATTATCCAAAGTGGGGCACCACAAGAGCAGAAGAACGGGACCCATTTGTACTCACCATCAAATTGGTATTAACTAATCAACACATAAATGCACATATCAGAACAACATCTATTGGATGCTGGGGAAGGGAGAGGGCGGCGGGAGGAGGGGGGAGGAGGGAGAAGGGAACAGGTATTTGTATACACAAGTAGTGCAATGCGCACTACCCGAAGGATGGACATATTTGAAACACGGACTTGGGGGGGGGAACCAAGGGCAACACACGTAACCTAAACATCTGTACCCCATAATATGCTGAAATAAAAAAAAAAAAAAAGAGCTGTCTCTCTAGCACCTCTGTTAGTAAGATGGGAGTGACATTCCATCACCTATGCCATGTCCTACTGGTTAAAAGCAAGTCACAGGTCCTGCCCACACTAAAGGGTAGGAGATTACACAAAGGCATGAACATCAAAGGTCAGGGATCATTGGATTCCGGCTACTACAGTGACCTTGACACTTTTGAAAATTACTTTGTAGAATTTTCCTTAATTTGGGTTTTTGTAAAATGTTCCTCAACTTGGATTTTTCCAATATTTCTTCATGATTCTTCATGATCAGGTAAAGAATCTTTTTCAAGAATGTCATAAAAAAATATTGAATCCTTCACATTGCATGGTGGCTCACAATTTCAATTTGCCCTATTATTGATGTTCATATTTATTATTTGAATTGAGTGATATCTTTCAGGGTTTCACTACTGTAAAGTTACTCTTTTCCCTTATATAATTAATAAATGCTTTGTGGAGAGATGGTTTAAAACTATGTTAACAACTCATGCCTCATCACATGTTCAATCAATCAATCAGCTTATTTAGCATGCATTCATGGTTTACTATTTAATTCAACAGTTTATAATCAATTTCTAAAATTATTTATTTTGTGGCTTACATTGTCCCAGATTGAAGTCCCTTTAATTTGGTTTGGGTGTTCTTTAACAAATTTCCATCATTCTTTAAGCAGTTCCTACTTTCTAGCACAGTGAGATATCCAGGTTCATGTACTTTCCTTGCCCCAGTGCTGAAATTAGTCATTACTCCAAGGAGCCCTTGACTGCTGTTCTTTGTGCGGATTCAAATTATTGTTTGGGGTCACTTGCTCTCAGTCCGAAGAACTTCCTTTAGTATTTCTTATAAGGTGG
The DNA here is from genome assembly GCF_000956105.1 of Propithecus coquereli. Taxonomy (NCBI): domain Eukaryota; kingdom Metazoa; phylum Chordata; class Mammalia; order Primates; family Indriidae; genus Propithecus; species Propithecus coquereli. The sequence continues at coordinate 1,605,766 of NW_012135636.1, read as the reverse complement.
GTTGTTTTTGTCTACCTCAGAAAGTCTATTTTGCCTTGATTTTTGAAAGATAGATTTGCTGGATATAGGATTCTTGATTGACAGTCTCTCTCTCTCTCTCTCTCTCTCTCTTTTTCTTTGAGTACTTTTAATACGTTATCTCACTGCCTTTTGGCTTCCATTGTTTCTTCTGATGAGTCAGCTGATAACTTTATTGATGTTCCCTTGTAACTGACTTCTTTTATCTTGCTACTTTCAAGATTTTCCCCTTGTGTTTGAATTTTAGCATTTTTACTACAACGGGTCTGTTTATGAACCTCCTTTCATTTATCCTATCTGGAGTTTGTTGAGCTTCTTAGATGTGTATGCTGTTGTTTTTCCATACAAATTGAGGAAATTTTGGGCTATTATTCCTTAGGATATTTTTTCTTCTCTTTTTTCTCCTCTCCTGATAGTCCCATTACTTGTATGTTGGTGCACATAATGGTATTCCACATTTCTTTAAAGCTCTGTTCACTTTTCTTCTTTCTTTTTTCTCTCTGTTCTTTGGCTTGCATAATTTCTATTGATCTATATTTGAGTTCACTGATTCTTTCCTCTGCCAATTCAAATTTACCGTTGAACCTCTCTAGTATATATTTAAATTTCAATTACTGTACTTTTCAACTCCAGAATTTCCATTTGATTCTTTTTTATAATTTCCCTTTATTGATATATTCTATTTGATGTGACATTGCCATCATACCTTCTTTTACTTCTTTAATCATGCTTTCCTTTAGTTCTTGAAGAATATTTATAATGGCTACTTTGAAATATTTCTTGATAGAGTTTGATATTTGTTCTGCGCCTAGCTGTCTTATTCCCCCTTTTCTCCAAGAAACTAGCCAGCCCCCCCCTTGCTATATCTTAATTAGATTCACAAATCTCCTTCTAATTGCCTTTCACCACAGTCTCTACTGATCTTGAGATCACCCTTAGGCTTAAATTTTTCCATACTCTCTTGTAAATAAAGTCAGTTGTTGGGAAGAGATTAGAACTATCTAGTTTATGACCTGACTCTCCCTTCAGGCAAATTCTTTGAGCCAGGACTCTGGAGCTGGGGGTACAGAGGATAACAAGCTTCTTTCTATTTGACATTCCTCCTCTAGGAGCTGAGTGCTTGCTGTGAGGGGAAAGCCTGAGGTCTGTCAACTTGCTTCTCCTGGCATGGAACCACCACCTCAGGAGCCAGGGAAAGGTCTATCAGGGTCCCAGTATTGTCAGTACACCACACCCAAGGTAGAGCCTCTGTCAGTGCATGTCTGGGACTTAGCCCCAGCAACAAGTACTGAGGGAAGGATGAGAAATGAAGCCCTGCTCCTCTCAGGAAGAAAGCCCTCTAGCTGGGAGCCAGAGGGAGAGGGAGCCCTGTGTTCTTGGCTGGAGTGGAGTCTCTGCCTCACTGATTTAAGAGAGGAGAGGGAGGGAGAGGTCTTGGTTCAAATACCACAGACTCTAATCTTTCTCACCTACTTTTCATAGATTTTATTGAATAGATGTTTATTCATTTGCCATTTGCCCTTAGGACCATTTCCACAAGTTTTGAATGGTTTTTTGTTTTGTTTTTAAAATTTTGGCCAGTTTCACTGGAGAGTGTGTAAGCAAAACTCCTCATGCTATCATACCAGAAGCTGATCTCACTAACTAAAATTTTAACCTCTTAACTAGTTGCTTTATTTTTGCATAGACATGGCTCATAGCCCAGGTACATTTCAGAGTTTCTGCATTATCCATAATTGTTTTTTTATGTCATCCATAATTGCAGCTTTTCAGGGGGCCTTTGCACTGTCTCTGTTCTCTCTGCCTGGCACTCCCTTTTCTCAGATATTTACGTGGCTTCTTCCTTTTCCTTCACATGATTGTTCAAGAATCATCTTTTTAGCAAGGCTTTTCCTCATCACCCTGTTTAACATTGAACTCTCCACCTCCAAACTGGCACTCTTTATCCCCCTTTTGCTTTATTTTCCCCTCCACAACATTCATCATCATCTATGATACTACATACTTATTTATTTGGTTTTTGTCTTTCTCACTCCAGTAGAATATAAACTCTGTTTGGTCAGGGGCTTTTTAAATAAAAATCTCTTTTGTTCACTGATGAATCCTTAGCACCTTTCAGTGTCCTGTATATAGTAGGTACTAAAAAAATATATTCAATAAGATAATATTCTTGGCATCTTAAATGTATTAACTCATCTAATGCTGACCTATGATTATTAATAGTAATAATAATTTATCAGAATAATTAATAATGCTTTCTTCTCAGTATCCAGATATGGATACTGAGGAACAGAGAAGAAAAGTACAAACACACTATGGTAGAGGCAGGATTTGAACCTATGCCACTTGGCTATTAAAATTCCATTCATTCTTCTTACTCCCAGAAACTGGTTTCTTTTCCAGAGCACTAACTCAACTGTTTCCAGTTTACATGTTAAAAGACATTGGTCGATACTAATTATGGTTATTACGATTCTAGAGTATTCACATTTGAATAATGCAGTCTTAAAAATCAAACCCCTTTAAATATCAGGTGAGTCTTTTTTTAAAAGTAATAATTCAGACAGGGGTTAGAAATAATTATTTTTTGAAGAAAAGGAATTCGATTGATGCTTCTTGAATAAGCGGTGGCCTATTTGCCCTGCTCAAGGGTATCCAGCAATATGCATTGAATTAAATGAGGTATAATAGCTATGAAATGTACAATTAGTGCACGCTCTTAGTTTCTAGAAATTATGTTAATGTAGTTCAGGGTTGCATCAAACAATCTCAATATAAATTATCAAAAAACCCAATAATATACTGAAAAGCATCCCTTTGAATCTAAATTGAAATAAAAACTTTATAACATGTATTAAAACTGACATTCTAATACTCAGTGAAATAAATAGAGAAATAGAACTTGTTGGGATTACTTTATATGAGGGGCCTTTTGAGATGACAAATAACCTAAATACCCTGATTTGATCATTACACATTTTATGCATGTATCAAAATATTACATGTTCTACCTAACATAAATAAAAATTATAAGATTATACCATGAACTGAACAATAAATATTATCAATAGATACATATAAATGGTGGAATTATGCCTGATTTTTAATTTTTCTGTATTTTTTACATATTTAAGATAAATGTATCCTTTTGGAATTGGAAAAAAATAGTGGTTAAGTGTTAGAAAACACTAAGGAAACTGTGTTCATGAGAAGAAGCTTTAATTACTAAACATAAATAAACCCATTTTTGTCTATGTTATGGATGCTTCCACATATGTAAATACTTTAACAACTTGTAGATTCATTTTATACAGGAATAATTAAGATCTGGTACTTCTGAAACATACTATATAAAGAACTTAATAGGAATGATAACTATACTTTCTTTTTTAAAAATTTTTTATTGATAACATAATAATTGTACATATACAGAGAGCACATGAAATATTTTGATACATGCATACAATGTGTAATGACCAAATCAGGGTATTTAGGTTATCTATCACCTCAAATACTTTCTCATATAAAGACTTTTTGTTATAAAGTTTAAGTCTTTAGTACCAGAAGAGGCAGCGGAATAGAGGTTAGGGGCTTGGGCTCTGGGGCCACACAGCTCAGGTGCTAAACCCCAGCTCCCTCATTCATTAGCTGTGGGGCACTGGATGAGCTACTCGCAGTCTCTGTGGATCAATCCAATCATCCATGAAAAGGAGGCAACTCATAGGATTGTGGTGAGGTTTAAAGGAACTGATGCATTAAGCACTTAGAACAATGCCCTGATATGTATTTGCTATTACGATTATTACTAAGTTGTAAGCCTCTTAAAGGTACAGGGAGCTATTTTATTAACTCCAGTTTCTTGCACATAGAAGACCATCAATAAATGATTATTGGATGAATGATAGTATTAATTGATCTGAGAACTAAAATAAAAATGAGAATTATATAGTAAAACAAAAATTAGAATGGTTGTGGACTGTCATATGTGAGCCTCTGTCAATATTTCTCTTTAATTGCCAACTAAGAGCTCTGGGAAGAGGAAAACACTTCTAATATTTTACTATAAACTCTAGAGATTTTTCTGAGTCTATACAAATAAGAAACAGACCTAGAATGTGTATTAGTCAGGACATTGTATGAAAGGAACAGAACCCTAATTTTAATTAGTTCGTGTAGAAGAAAAAAAAAGGGGGGATCCGATTGGCTTAGATAGCCATAACACAAGAAGAGAGGTGCTGAAGTTGGCCTTTGGGATAACTAGAGTCAAGTGAGTCCCTCTACCTGCCCAGATGTTTTTTGCATGCATTCTCTCTCCTGGTCTTGTGTATCACTCTTTGCCTCTTGTTCTATTTCTCTCTTGTATGTTGTCTTTATTCTTTCACACTACAGGCAATTTCTGTGTAGCGGGGGACATGGCTGCCAGCATCCCTAAGCTTCCATCCTCCGATCTTCTCAAAAAGAGAGGGGAGAAATCTTACCCAACATGTCCCATAAAACATGCGAGGGAAGGCTTTCTTGGGCCCTGCTTAGGTATTTTGCCCATCGCTGGATCTATTATGTCTAGGAAGGAGTATCACATAAGACGTGTACTGGTCTCCCAATTCTGGGGTTTGTTATTGTTATTTGCTTCTTCATTTGGGCTGCCTGGATTATTTCAGTGAATTCCTTCCCTCCCATCCCCCCGTGTTCGACCTCTGATGTTACTCTTCGGGGAGCACACCTCAGGGTATGGCCATAGTCACTCTTTCCATGACCACACTCAGCTGTTAAACTCCACTGATGTCTAGAGGAAAGTTGTTCTTCCCAGAACAAGTCAACAGGTAGCCCAGACAGGCTGCTGTCGAAATGCAAAGTGTCAGGCAACCATCTCAATTTGTCTACTATATGAAATAACTTAAGAGATTTTGGGACAGAAACTATATTAAGTTATGGAATGCATTACTAGGTGAGGACATAGATGTTTAACTGAAAATATTCCAAAGTAAAAATGTTTCAGCTCTCTATGAGGGTTAGATGCAGGATTTATATGATTACCTGATCTCTCCCACTTCTTTAAGATTAATGATTATGACTCTACTACTCTACCTGGAAAGGAGTTAAAGCCCAACAATATTTCCAACATCACCTACTCCCCCTAATTTTCTATTAAAACAAAAATAGTTCATGTTTTGCTATCAATCCAAAATAGAAATTAAGGCCTTTAGTCCCTCTCTGAGTTTAAAGAATCTTCTTGGATTAGCTTGGAAAAGAATGAAAACTTGGATTAATTATTATGTGAAACCTGGTAAGAATTGATGTACCAAAGGATTCCTAAGCCACAGTGAAGGCCAGTTGAAATTGGATGGCTTAAATTGGAAACAGTCCAAGACTAATGGCATTTTCACTCTAAATAAATTCACCATATTAAAGGTATAGTACTAGTTAAAAATATATACATAATACTTAAATATACACCAGAGCTCTTTAAATATATAATATTTAAATATATACCAGACCTATTTCCACATAAGGTCTAAATAATGGTTCCAGTACCTTGGATATTCACACTGTGCTACCAGGCACTGCATATTTAAAGTGCAGTGTATAGATCCTGTTGATACTGAAAATCTCATGGCTACAGAAGCCACCTGTTTACTAATCAGATAATAACTGATTGATCTTCTAGTTAGACTGAAAGATCTTGTTTTAGTCACAATTTAATATTTTAAATGAAACTCTTGATTTCACTTTAAAGTTTATCACCAATTAAAATCTCACATCTAGATGAAAAGAATAAAAAAGTTTCATACTAAAGGTATTTTCCTTCCTTATGAAAAGTATCTTAAAATGTGTGGCTTTAATTAAAACTGTACAGGTCCTTTGACCCAGCATTTCCACTACCAGGAATAAGAAAATAGTCATGGGCTTAGAAAAAAAATCTAGCTATATGCATGTTCATTACAGTGTGATCTATAATAGCAAAAATTGGAAGTTAAATGTACAATAATAGGAAATTCTAAAATATGGCATAAAGAAAGTATAGAATATTATGTAATTACTGAAAATGATGAAGAATATGTAAGAAACAGATATTCTAAATATATCATAAAGTTTGTTTTAAAAGATAATTACAAAATAGTATAATCCAGTTATTTAAAATGTACACTAAATGGAGAAAGAGTAAACATGATACACACCAAAATATTAATAATGTTATCTGAGCCTTGGTAGTAAGAAATGGATTTTCTTTTTTGAATTTTATGTTTCCTAAATTTTCTTCAAAAAACAAATACTACATTTATGTAAGAAAAAGAAATAAACATTATTATTCATAATTAAGACATTAGTTATTAAAAATACTTGAACATCACTAAAAGCGAGTACTATAAAGAAACAATTACCATTTGCAGATCGCCTGTGCTCCTTTGTAGTGCTTTCTCTGTGACTTTTCACACAATTTCACAATTTTGTCCTGGGCTTTATCAAAATCCATGGACATATCTGATCTAAACAAAAATTAACAGAAATCTTCCAAAGAGCAACCGGGGATTTTACTTTTGTGAATAGATAGCACTCTGGGGACAGGCACTGTGTCATCTTTCTCATCTTAGATTTCACTGCTGGGCTTGGCAGTGCTTTGTGCCTACCATTGCTCAATCATTGAATCAATGTTGAATGAAGGTTAAACTCCTTGATGTCAGAGCTAATTGTGACCACACCCTACAGGGTTTGCTATGAGATGTATATAAATTGTAATCTGCCAAAATGCGAATATGAAGCTGCTTCTGGGGATCAAAATTAAGGACAAACTTCCTTTGCTTTGCTAACTGTGAATTTGCTTAAAAGGAATAACAAAAAACAAACAAGAAAAACCCACAGTTGATCCAAGAGTGGAATGTGTGCAAAGAGTTCATGTTTGTTGTATCTTAGTATTTTGTAATATGATTTTTAATAGGTCCTCCATTTTGATCTCATCTGCTGCGAATCAATGTGACTACAATAGGTTGGATAAGCTGTCACTCTTGTAGAAGAATGGAGGGTGCCGAACAATCATCATGATTTTTTTTTTATTTCAGCATATTATGGGGTACAGATGTTTAGGTTACGTATGTTGCCCTTACCCCCAACCCCCAAGTCCGAGTTTCAAGTGTATCTATCCCTCGTATGGTGCGCATTGCACTCTTTGTGTAAATCATCATGATTTTAAAGTGACATTCTTTTTGCTTAGCCCATTGTCCAGTTGTATTTCAACTGCAGACATCTTTTCTAAATTAAATGTATTTTTAATATGATAAAGAGTCCTTATCTTCAGGCATGCTTTTGCACTTGCTCTCACTTCAGTAATTTGAATCACCCACACAAGTTCAAGGAAACTATGAACATAACAAGTCCTTATCCAAGTCCAGGGTATTTTGTTCACCTAGTTTACTGCCTAACCATCTGCCCTTCACTTCTGGAGGACTTTCAATAAAGCAGGAGCCAAAGTAAATGCAGATACCCTACTGCTATCTATTTAACTTTCATTAAGTGAGTTGGTGCAGTGCTCAGGCGCCTTCTCAAAACCAGCCCATCATCTAAGAGTATTTACATGAGACTCTTTGCATTATATTCCAACCTCTGCAACACTAGTATTAACTACTGACATCTGCCAACTCTGACTGGTAAGTGCTTTACAGTATCAATTCATCCCAAGCAAAAAGCATTTCTGAGTGCTGCAGTGCTCTTGTTAATGCCAATAAGAAGTATCAAGGCTCATATGACACCTAGTAGAAATTAGTACCCACATTCAAAGAAAAGTCTTTGTTATTTCCCAGAGTATTATGTGGACTTTATTGAGATGACTGCATCTGACACCTGCTGTAATATAAAATGCAGCTATAATTAGCCAACTGATGCTCACTGCAGTTTAGGTCGAATCCCTTCTGTGGGAATTATGCTTTAAAATATTCAGAACTCCAAGTGGCTCTCATTACATTTAATTTTAACTTAGAATTAGGTGGTCTAGAAAAAAAATTTAGGATTGTAATAGCCCCCTGCTGAATGCCACACAGCAACATGAAAACCCATAGGGTTTTTTTCCCTTCTAAAAAAAAAAAAATGAGAACAGCAGACTACACTACAGCCTTCAATTGAAGTCTGGCTTTGCTTAATTGTACTTTTTGCACTCATCAGTCTCTCCTCTTCAGAGCAAGCTACAAAAATTGCCTGAATAGCCAAAGAAAAGTTTCCCACAGTCACTGACCACAGAAAAACACTATTGTCCTTCCTCACAGTTTGATGGACAACATTTCTATAAATGGGTAGCCAGGCTGTCAATGGTACCCTTGCTGAAAAGGCAAAAGAAGAGAACAGATTCTGCCAATATCTGACAAAGCATGTTAACACATAATCAGGCATTCACTAGTCAGGCAGCTGCCCCTGGGACCTTCATCACACAGGTGCCTTTAAGCCATTTCCTATTCACAGATAAAAGAAACAAGCAGGAGATACCTGGGAAAGGAGCAGTCTATTATGGCTTGTCAAATGTCCATCTTCTGGGCTATGTGTGCAAAAGTAGAAAGAGGAAAAAGAAAACTGTAGTTTCAACTAAGAAATCATAAAACAGCAAAACACTTACAAAACCTTTAAATTAAGCTGTGGGTTTTTTCCCTTTCCTTTTCTCTATTTTTATTTTTGGTGGGGATGGGGATTTGAATTTTTTGTCTGCTTGTGTGGCATAGTAGCACTTATGTCTAATGACAAAGGCCACATTTTTCTCAGTGGCTTAACAAATGCATTTACCCAAAGGCCCCTTTGTACACTAAGGCTGAAGTAAACACTTACCTGTTCCAACTGAGTCACAAGGAGTTTACTTTGTCACCTTAAGCCATTTTTTCTACACACACACACACACGCACACGCACGCAAAGTCTCTCTCTGTTTCAAGATCTGTGATCAGTAATGCCAAAGTGGTAATGGGGTGGATGATGCTCTAGTAAAGCAGACATTCTGGACCATCTCTTGAGGAACCACCAAAATAAATACTTCAGAAAAACGATTACCATTTTTGATTTCTTCATAAGTGCTCAGACTAAGAACATTATTTCCACACTGTGGACATCTACCCAGTCAGACCTCAATACTCCATTCAGCTGATAACTCCATTACCATATGTGATATAAAAAATGCATACTGGCTTACGTCTGATCTTAGGACATTTTCAAATTAAAATTTAATGATTAATACCTTAAAGTTGTTAAATAAGAATTTCTATTTTATTTCTTCATTTTCATTTTACTTATTATCATACTGTCAGCTCTCCTGTACTCAAACTGTGGAGCAGAGATGAGGAAAGAACCTGGAATGCAATTTGGAAAGTGATGAAATCCTCAAGGACCTCAGATCAGCTCAAATGTAGCCCTTGGGATACAATTTGAAAATCAACACACTCAAAACCACAACTTTTAATCTAAAAGACAAGGTACTATAGAACTATTGGGGAATAACAAAATCAACATGGTAATCTAAACCAGTGCCAAAAGTTAAAGTATTGCTTTTTCAACTAACTTTGTACATAAGCAATAATTATCTTGTATAGTTTCTTCATCTGTAAGTAGGAGTGCAGTGCTCAACACATGCAGTTTTTGGAAGTAGTCCCTGTTAAAAATTTCTGCTGTTGGGGTAGGAAGAGAGAACAGATGCTAAGTGGAACAAAACTAATCAAGGATCATAAACACTTTAGAAATATAGTGCTGCATTCTCTGACTTGAACTTTATTTCTTCTTTTTATTTATCTCTTTAATAAAATAAAAGTAAAATTATGAGGTTGACTTTAGTTAATGAAATAGGTAATAAATTAGGATTGATTAATTTTATAATCATTACAAATATAGACATTAAGAACCTTTTCTTAAATTTAATTCGATCCAATAATATTTAGAAATTGCCTATATATAATCATTGCCATTTCTGCTTGTATGCCTATTATGTGCTAGATACTTATATATGTCTCATTCTCATAATGACCATTTGAGACAGGTTCAATTACTCTTATTTTGTAGGCAGGAAACTGAGGCTCTGGAATAAAGAATGATTTAACCTTCTCTACCTCTCTGCTAAGGTGCAGAGCTTGAATTTGAACTTGGGTCTGTCTCTTTCTAAAGACCATGCTTGCCCTATGAAACCATGGTTGATGTTCTAATTGATAGAATAAAATACATCTTTATTTATTCATGACTTGAAAACACAATATGCTGTTTTACTAGATAGCATATGTACATTTTATACTTAATGATATGTGTATTTTTATCATTATAACATAAGTTAAAACAACCTCTTGTCTCCATGTAGTATAACTATCCAAACTTTTTTGGATAGTTAAATTAGGGTTTTGTTTTTCTTAATTATTTCCAGGGAAAGAGTTTCTATCAGTGATCAAAGTCAAACTTGAAAATTTTGACTCAAAGACTACTTTAACCACTATCTCCACAACAAGATTAAAGTTTCTTAAAATCTAAAAGGGAATCCTATCTTCAGCTTTCTCAACATTTCTTTGTAATAAAACATAACCTCTTAGGGATTTCTTCCTTAGGTATATCCCATAAAACTCCTACAACTTAAAATAGTTTTTTATTCTGACTTTGGTTGAATTCACAGTTTGTCACTGTTGCTCACCAAATCTAATCTTTTCTAAAAATCTAAACTTTTTAGCTTCGTGTTCAAGTTCATAGAAAACTTTATCTGAACTGATGTGCCACTTCAGCTCTAATCTTACCCTTTGCCCCAACTGAGCAAATCTCATCTGTACTTCTTCCTTGTTCATTCCCATTTCTGGACTTGTAGTTACTGTATTTCTTACTAAAAATACCTTCTCTCCTTCTTTCTATGAATCTATACCTAATATTTCATGTTCATCTAATGGTATAGCTTCTCAAGAAAATGTTCTTAATTCACTCCACTTAACACTAATCTTTCACTTAATTTCATCTGTCCCTATTGTTTTATTATGTGACCTATTACCATGCACTTGATTGATATGGGCTGGTCTCATCCTCCAGTTTATTCATGGAACCTAGTATAATATTTTCTCCACCAAATTATAGCCTCCTTGGGGGTAAAAGAAAGACCATGAATCTATAAACAAATAAATAGTAAAACGGTTGATCCTAATGCTTTGTATAATATTCTCTCACATTTAATCTTTGAAGAAAGTTATCATCCATTGATATCCATCCTAGTTCTACAACTAGGAAAGGAAGGAATTCACACTCAAATCTGGCCAGTGATTAGTGCACTAAATATTTCTGGCTTTTCTCCTTCTGGGCACATAAGGGGATTACCCTTCTTGACACCATTCGAAATTAACATGGCCATGTGATTTGCTTTTATCGATTAATGTGATCAGGAGTGAGGGTGAAGCTTTAATAGTCTGAGCACTATTTGCCATTTTACTTTTTCCTTGCTGCAGTAATTGTGGAAGAATGAAGGTAGAACCCCCTTCTCAGCCAGGGTACTTAAATGAGGATAACATAGAACAGAGTCCCCAGCTAACTTATGATGGACATGTAAGAGGAGTAAGAAACAAATTTATCTTATTTTAAATCACCAAGGTTTATTCCTGCAGCATAGCCTAGCCTAGCCTGACTAATATAATTATTAATGTCAAGATTGGATTTGGTATGCCAATATGTGAGAAGACTGAAAAACAGAATGACTGGCTAAATTAAAGCATCTTCAAATGTGATGCAGAAGCATATTAAGATGAGACATTTGTTTCTTAAACTGATGGGTGAAGAACCAAGCTCAATAGATCCTTCAAACATCTCACCGAGTTGTTCACAATTACGTTTCTTTCTCCTTTTTGGTATCCATCGTCCCTTTATACTCAGAACATTATTGTGAAATTTTGAAATTTTATACCGATCACAGATTCCACTAAAATCTTAACCACCAAAAATCTTAGTGGTGGATTTCTATAACTTTTATGTATAATATTTCTGATAGAATATTAAAATATCTTTTGTGTTCTCATAAATGCAGCTGCAAAATCATATACCTATTTTTGGCTTTATTTTGCAGCTGGTGTGTTGAAGGAATAAAGATATCACAGATCTGGCTTTATATTTTAATAACCTATTTTTTAATTTTTTTATTTTAGAATATTACAGGGGTACAAATGTTTGGGGTACAAATGTTTAGGTTACATATATTGCCTTTGCCCCCCCAAGTCAGAGCTACAAGTGTGTCCATCCCCCAGACAGTGTGCACTGCACCCATTAGATGTGAATATACTCATCCCCCCTCCCTCCCACCTGCCTGACACCCGATGAATGTTGTTACTATATGTGCACATAAGTGTTGATCAATTAATACCAATTTGATGGTAAGTACATTTGGTGTTTGTTTTTCCATTCTTGTGATACTTCACTTGGTAGAATGGAGTAGCTTTTACCTAGTTATGACATAAATATATGTTGTATATATTTGTGTTTGTTTCAAAAAAGGAATATATATCTAAAATTTCAAACATGAAATATGAGAACCTGAGTATGCTTTTTTTTACTTTTATTCTTTTTTATATATCAATATGCCAACATATACATTCCCCTATGACTACATTCTTCACCACATACAAGTACTATATAGTTATGAATAATGATATGATTAAAAAGCATAATGAAAGAATGACACAACCTTTTTTTAATTTCTCATTCTTAAGGACTCATTGCAATATTTCCTGCTCCATATTAAGTTTGAGAGCTTCTGAGAAGTATTCTTAGAATTCCAATCTTTTGGAAAGAATAATGATTCAATTAGAATTTTTTTAATCTTGATGATTACTTTATGATAATGATCTTACATGGCTAAGATGTTGCACTTATCTTGCACTTAGATGCAGCATTTCATTTTAGCAAATTCCAAGAACCATTCATGACTTTATTATTGTACCTGATTTTTGCAACTTCTTTATCCAAGAACCTCTTCATTCTTAGTTGAAATCGGGAAGCTATTTGAAAGAGTACAGTGATACCAGTACCAGCTGAAAAACATAACAAAATGAGAAATATCAGAACCATTTGAAAGCCATCCAGAAATCCTCATTTGTAGTCTTACGTAGTTCATCTTAGAACTGGTTCAGAAACCAGTCTTTCAGAGGTCCCTTGCAATTCTCTTGAGGTTTCATTGGAGAAATTGAATTTTTAGTAACATATATGATATTAAAGCATTATCTTCCTCCCACAATAGAAGAAGGGAACTAAGGTGCTATCACCATCACCATTTCTAACAATGTCTTGCTAGCTGAAGACTGAGACTAGCCCAATTTCTGGTGTCTTCACTCATTTGAATGATAAGGCATGAAAAGAAATGGCATTGAAAATTAACTGTTTATTAGAGTTATTAGACAAAAATATTTATATTGTAAAACTTTAATTATTTTTTCTTTTGCCATCCCCATATAAAGTATTAAATTTATCAATGATTATTCAACCAATATTTATTGAACACTGACTATGTTAGGGAAATGAAACTCATGGCATTGCATGGAAATAGAAGGCAGGTGCTATGGTTTGAATGTCCGCTCCAAAATTCAAGTTAAAATTTAATTGCCATTGTGACAGTATTAAGAGGTAGAACCTTTAAGAAGTGATTAGGCATTATTGTAAGAGTGGATTAGTTATCGCAGGAGTGGGTTAGTTATCTCAGGAGTGGATTCCTGATAAAAAGGATGAATTCTGCCCCCTTCCTGCTTGCTCTTGCTCTCACATTTATTGCCCTTCTTCTTTCCACCATGGGATGAAGCAGCAAGAAGACACTCACCAGATGCAAAGCAGATTCTAGCACCATGCCCTTGGACTTCCCAGCCTCCAGAAAGATGAGCCGAATAAATTTCTTTTCTTTATAAATTAACCAGTCAGTGATATTCTGTTACAACAACACAAAACAGACCAAGATAGTAGGCGAGGGTATATATCGTAGGAGTGGCACAAAGAATGATGGCTCTCTCAAGGAAGTTTCCAGTTACGGGGACCAGAGAAAGCTTAGTGGAAAAGGTAAGCTTCAAGCTGAGCCTTAAAGAAATAGGTGAGATTTCAGTTAGTATAAATGAGAGTAATGAAACAGAGATAAAAATGCAGGAAGGAAATATAGGTAACAAGGAAATGAGTATACTGCAGTAATTAAAGACCACTTAGGAAAAACAGAAGTATGGAAATATCAAGCATAGTCGGATGGATTAAAAAATTAAAAAAACGAATATGGAAATAAGATGTTCATAGTTAGCAGGGTATGGTAGAGTTTTAGTTATTGACGGTGGCAATGGAGTGTGTGTGTGTTTCGGTATAGTGAAGATGTCCTCCTTCAATAGACATGAATCAACCTCACAGAGGAAGTAGAAAGGTACGGTATAAGGAGTTGAGCCTTGGAAATTAAAAAACACTTCTTCCTTTGAGAGTGAAACTATCCTACTTTATCAATAAAGAACATCTGAGCAGGTCACAGTACCTATTGTGTGCTTTCTTACTGTACCTCTCCTCCACCTAAAGCATGGCAGCCCTCTAGATATATTTTTTCATTAATACATATTTTCATTTTAACATTTATTGAACACCTGCTATATGCCAGGAATGGTTGTGGGTGTGGTGGGTAGAAAGATCAATCAGCTACATCATGATTGGCATACTGGTGCCTAGTATAATGCCTAGCATATGGTTGATAATTCATAAAAGTTTGCTACTTTAAGGTAAAGGGAAAATTAGAAATCAGAAACCAGTTATCTGTAAATTTCTCAGTAAAGTAGGATGGTTATTATCTAGTGAGAATGGAAAGAGTAAGTAGTGAATTAGATGTGTGAGCAGAGAGAGATCTGAAGCACCTGCTAAGGGAAGTGTGCTGGAGAATATATAGGAGATCGATACTAAGATTGTCAAGCAGCAATAAGAACCCAGTCAGAGTAGGATAGATTGATTTTATAGTAGGCCAGAGGTACACATAGTGGTATGATTTTCTCCAAGAATACTATTTTAACAAAATTCTCTATGGCATAGGATAAGGATCAAGGGAAACACATAGGTAGGGTGGTGATTGAAGGTGAGAATTGGCTTGAAGAAAAGCTAGGGATTTAATAAATGTAAAGTAGAGTTTTATATTTTGCTAAATGCAAGCCCTCTCTCCCCCCGCCAAATAATTTGGTGTTACATGGTATTTCCTTTATATTGTTAACTCATAGAAATAAACTGCTGCCTTCTAAACTGTTCTATTCTACAATAGCATTTCAGCATGACTTCTGAAATAGTTGTACCATTAGTAAACCTGTTTTAGAACTCTTTTATTTTTATCAGAATGTCCACAGAAGTGTCTTCTTGTGATAAAAGCTTTTTTTTTTTTTTTTGAGACAGAGTCTCACTCTGTTTCCCGGGCTAGAGTGCTGTGGCATCATCCTAGCTCATAGCAACCTCAAACTCCTGGGCTCAAGCAATCCTTCTGCCTCAGCCTCCCATGTAGCTGGGACTACTGGCATGCACCACCATGCCCGGCTAATTTTTTTCTATATATTTTTAGTTGTCTGATTAATTTCTTTCTATTTTTAGTAGAGACGGGGTCTCGCTCTTGCTCAGGCTGGTTTCGAACTCCTGAGCTCAAAGAATCCGCCAGCCTCGGCCTCCCAGAGTGCTAGGATTACAGGCATGAGCAAATTTGGCTTTTTTTCTCCCTTCACAGGCTGAAGATTGCTACACCTCTTATAATAGTTCCAGCATGCTGTTTTGATGGTTCCTTCTAACTTTCTAATAATATTTACTTTTTCTGTTGTAAGATTTTGGAAATTCCATGCTATAAACACTATAAATTCTTTTTGAATAGATGAGACACTTTTAGAGGACATTAAATCTACACAAATTAAAAAAGAGCCTCCACTGATTTAGCTACTATCATTTTCATTTATGCTGTTTGTCATCTAGTCAGAATTTAGAATTTACATATTCCATGTATCTGCATATTTGAAATTACTATAAGAAAATACGGCAAAATGGCATTAGCTTATTCAAAAATGATGTGATTGAATACATCACGATTCTAAAACTCTTTATGGTAGAATTAGTATCTTTCATTTTAACCAATTTTCTGACACCTGTATTTTCCTCAGATTAGACAGATTCCTAGTTTTAGATGGAAAGAAGCTGATTGACTCTGTTCTCAATTTCTCTCTCTTAGGAAGCCAGGTAGGTGGTCAATATAAGCTGTCATCTGGAAAATACTATTCAAGAGAGTAAGAATTCAAGCATAAAGAGTATCTTTTCCTTTGGGAACCCTAAAATTCCCAGAACAGGACTGGACTCACACCAAACACTCAAATACTTGGGTGACTGGACTCCGTACAACCCAAGGGTGAATCTGTATCTGACTTGTTCGCAGTGGAATCTCCACTGTTTACCAAAGCATCAGACACATAATTAACATTGAGGAGGAAGGAAGCCAAAAGATCAAAGATAGTTAGCTTCAGTTCTGAGTGACAAACATTCTCTTAGGTAGTATGTTTTGAAAGGGTCAGGCACTGAACAAAACATCTGCATTTTAACAACTGTCTTAATAATAGCATATGTTATTAAACACCAAAGAACTTTTGAAACTACTCACATTAAAAAAAATTTAGAAAATTGCATTCAAATTATAGGTAATTTACATATGAAATCATTTGCAGTTAACATGTTGCTTAATAGGCATACATTTGTTTGTGTAAATTTTGGTATTTTCTTTGCCCATGATTCAACTAACTCACATTTTTGAGAAGGTTGCTGTAAAACTACATTTTAAATATCAATAGTTTTTTCTTTTTTGGGGGGGGATGGTGATGCTGCTGCTGCCTGGGTGTAAGGAAAGGAGGTAAAACCAGCCTGAGGGGTTTCTTTATTATTATCACTGCAATAGTTCAAAATAATAATAAAGCAGATAATACAGTTTATTATCTTCAGGGAGATTTTCCAAGTGTTTTGGAAACCCATTTGTATTGACAAAAATAAATTAGATAAAATTGACCAAAAAGAGAGCTCTCCATATGAGTTCAAAAGATGAATTGTATTACTCTTCAGTTATTCATTATTATAATAATTTACCTTAGTATTCCAGTTTATAGTTTACAACATGCTTTCACATACTCTATCTCAATTGGTTTGAACAACTTGTAAGTTAAGTCATGCAGCTAATAATAGCCCATTGACTTTTTTCTATTTCCTTGATTATTCAAGCATTTGGTAGTCATCACGGAAAATTTAAATACGGGAAATATACAGAAAAAATCATTCTAAATCAACAATGCAGTTAACATTTCCTTTCAGTCTTTTTTTCTATGCACTGTTATTATATTTGAGTTAACGGTCTTTGTACAGTTTATTATTCACCTTTTTCTTTTGACATGATAACAAATATTTTCCCATTTTGTTTATCTTCAAATATCATTTAAATAACTGGGTAAGATATTTCTAGTTTTTAAACATGTATAAGTAGAAAGATAGTTGGGATATCTTTATGCTCAAAACATTTTTGTATGTTTCAGAATACTTTCTTAGGATAAATTATAAGGTTACATTTACCAAATACTAGAATCAACCAATTGACTTTATGTAGTCAATCTTACTGCCTTTGAGAATAATTCTATTTTGGCCTCCCTTAGAAATCTATAGAAAAATTTCCTTCCATCTTCCTTAAATGTTAAAGACAGAAACCCTCAAATCACAGTTTGTATTTTCTCTTCTCATTACATTCTCTGGTAAAGAAAGAAAACATGTGGTTGTTATCTTGATAGAAAAAAATTTAAAGAATATCATCAATTTTTATTATCACTCTCTTTTCAAAATAGTGTTATTTTCTTAAATCTTTCTCCATTTAAAAAAATTTACTTTCGAGTTGATGCCGAGCGCCAGATCGCGTGCTGCTCGCCAGGAGTGTCGTCTGAGAGGTCTGGACCAGCTGGACTTGCGAAAGCATCAAGATGCCTTTGGCTAGAGATTTGCTACATCCATCCTTGGAAGAGGAAAAGAAAAAACATAAAAAGAAACGGCTAGTTCAAAGTCCAAACTCTTATTTTATGGATGTAAAATGTCCAGGTTGCTACAAGATTACCACAGTTTTCAGCCATGCTCAGACAGTGGTTCTTTGTGTAGGTTGTTCAACAGTGTTGTGCCAGCCTACAGGAGGAAAGGCCAGACTCACAGAAGG